>NW_027660149.1:0-395224 GCF_963210335.1 Falco punctatus
ACTCTGGAGGTTGATTTGTCTGACAAAATACTGAACATGCCATAGCGACTCCCAAAACCCATCACTGAAGTGTTTCCCACTTGCATTCCTGTCACCAATCCCTCAGACTCCCTTTCACCCTCCCCAAAAATACAATCAATGCATCAGGAGAGACAAGGGGGTGGGGGAAAGGTCTAGCCCCTTTTCCAGATCTATAGGACCTGGATCAAAAGGTTTATCAGTGTCAATAAAATCATTGTCCGAGTTGCCCTGTTCCCGTGCTTGGTCCTGTGTTGTGAGGGTCACTGCAATCAGTGACAGAAGCTTTGGGGGCAGAGGAGGTGTGGACAGAATCGCCATCGCTGACGGCGTCTTGAGAAGAGTCGCGCTGTCAGTGGAATTTACAGCTTCCTCTGGTTTAGCACCGTTAGTAGAATTAGTCCACACTTGGCAAAGGGTAGTCAGAATTTGCCACCAAGGTGCTAAATGCATTCCCGACACGGAGTTCCCCTCCGCGGCAGCATCATACAATCGGCTGCTGTATGTACACACTTTCATTCTTTCAAAGTCTCTAAAGTTTTTTGGCTGCTCACCTGTCTCGATGCATACAGGTGTTATCCTCGGGGTTTAGGTTGCCCGCCTGGTCCAGACAGCAAGACGACCGTTCAGCCAAGCCGTCTCCTCCGGAACACAGCCCTCTTCACGAGCTGTCTTTTTTATCGACCAGCTCCGTCCTTATTCTTCCAAGGCTTCGGAACACCACCATAGGGGTCACCATTTGAGGAAACTGAGGCACGGACTCCCTGACCTGACTAGAAGACCCTTCATGAGTCCATATACGTCTCTTTCTGGGGACGAAGCCTGATTCCCCATTACGGATTTCCCACAGCTCACCTCTCAGCTCCGGAGGGATTTCTGGCCGGCTCCTGCTTCCTTTCAGCAGATCATTCAAAGTTCTGTGGGACGCGCTGCATGTCGCTCAGTCAGGCGATTCGAGAGCCCTTCACGTTAGATCCTTAAACGCATCACGTCGGGGTCACCAATTTGCGGCGAATGAAGAGACGGGACGCAGCTTGATGCAAGCAAATGTCAATTTATTGTACAGAAGCACGAGGTTTTATAGACTTTCAGAAGCTGCGCGTTTTAAACAGATTGGTTCTTGAAGCTAAGCCTTGCATACTAGGCAATCCCTGATTGGTGGTTAACTACCATCAATTAACTGCAAGGTGTTATCTTTCCTTGGCGCCATCCGTCTCCCACTCCCCTGTGCTCTGTAAACATGCCTCATCATGTTAATTGTTGTGTCTATTCACACTCCTCGTCCTCCCAGGGTTCGTGACCTACAAGCTCGAGCACATTCCCCTCAGCTAACTGATTGCCATGCACGGTCCTAGTTTGCAGACCGCTCCTGCATCCCCCCTTCCTGTTGCACAAAAAGAACCTTTGAAACCGAACGAGTAAAAACAAGGTATAAGTAATAGAACAAATAAAAAAGCAACTAAGACATATTATCAGTGTCAAAATAACCCACCGTCTCTGTTCCGTACAATTTTACAGTTTCCCCTTTTTGTTTTTGAACAGCTAGTACCAGGTTTGCCATGTTCTGCAGGGCCCTTGCAAACATGACAGCAACCAAGGTAATAGCAAACAAACAATACTGCCAATTGATTGAATGGATGCCAAAAAAGGCTGACATTTTCTCAGATTTTGACAACATGTTGTTGCCATGGGGCGCCTAAAATCCACGCAGCACATACCATCAAAATCCTCACAGCCATGTCCTTGAACCAACAACAAAAAGCAGTGGCAATTTTGACCCACATTCTTAACTGCCTACCAAACAAGGTGATTTAACTCTTTAATGCTTTCCCTGCTGTTACTCTGGATAAGAGAAGAACCGCTGCGACACGTTCCCATCATAGCCTCCTACTACATATAGCATCTACAGAAAGACAATTATCGACATTCAAAGTGTAAACAGTATCATCTTTTGGATTAACATTATACGTAGGTGGAAGGGCACACCAAACAAGAACTGGTTCAGTCAAAAAGTTCGAAACATAGCATGCCTTCTCTGAACATACCTCTGGGGTCATTCCCTTCATTCCCTCTCTTTTTTATGCAAAGAGAAACACTTTTACCGTAACAAAGAAGCCCCTATTTACATCTCTGAGCCAGGACACAAACCGCAGCTGTATGCGCCACCAGGCTCAGGGCAGAAATCATTCATGCAGTTACACAGCTATATATCACTACAAGCATGCAGACACCTATTAAACACTAGATAACCATGTTTATCTTTCCTATTCTCCTTCACAATACCTAGCTGTTCTCTCATCTCTTGTTAGGTCAGCCATTCCCCATTTTCCTCTCCTGTATATCTCTTCAGACATTCTCTATCCTCCCCTTTATTGCTTGTTAGTTGCAAGGAGGCAAAGGGTGTATGTAGCTGGGTGACCATGACCTGCTTTACGTTACAATCAACTAAACACTGAATACAGGAAAAAAAAAGCATGGGAGACATAAGGCAAACATCAATAAGGTGGTTAAAGATAATTATAATAAATCCTGTAATACTTTTGAGTCATGGCCCAAAGTTTCCCAGCCGTGAGAAGAGACCAAAGGCATCCCGCCCCTGGCTCTGTTGCAGATCTTTGTTTTAAGGCTTTTGAGTTTTGTATACTTTTGTAAATTAATTCACAGTGGTCACTCAGATTCACGTAACACATCCTATCAAAGTCTTCACACTTGTGTCCCTGTGCTAATAATAAAAATCAATAGCAACTCGGTTCTGTAGCAACATATGATGGACAGAATCAACATCTGTTAATAAGCCAGAAAAAAAAAGAACAGTATTTGTAGTATTACTTTGTTTAGCAAGCTAGCAGCCTAATTTACTAAGCAAGTTAAAAGCGTGTACTGTTCTTACAGAAGAGATTAGAGAAGCAAAAATCTGTTATGCTGCATTCCAGAACTCAGCCTGAGAATTACAGTCTTCTCCGAGTTCTGCGTTACAATCATTTGACACATGTTGGGGTTGCGATTGTGAAAGTTGCCCATTTACAATTTTCATTGGCATTATCACAGCTAGTTGTTTTAAAAGCAACCCTTGAGCTTCCTGATGTTCGACTTGTTGCAAAATATTCTGAAGCCAATCAATCAAGCTAGTATTACAGTTAGTGACTCTCTAGGACCCTGCAAGACTGTGGCAAGACTCCCGCATCCGGACTGCCTTAATAGCCGTCTCATTCATTTGCAAACAGTTGTCCCTGGGATACCTTGCCTGAGTCACAGAATCGGCGCAATTAATTTTCTCCAGCCAACTGCTCATAGTTAACAGCAATTCCCCGATTAAGGTTTTCAATCAAGGCCACTATACATAGCTCACAAAAATCAGATAACCACATCATATACTGTATCAGTTAGTACCATACAAAGCAATAACTTCCAATCATGCAGTGTGAGCGTATAAGGCTCTGCCATCACTTCAAGAAGGGACATAGCAAATGTATCATGAATCCTCCCTTCCCGCACTGCTTTGCTTAACTCTTTAACAGCCTCGTATTGCACAGGCTGCCACTCTGGAGGTTGATTTGTCTGACAAAATACTGAACATGCCATAGCGACTCCCAAAACCCATCACTGAAGTGTTTCCCACTTGCATTCCTGTCACCAATCCCTCAGACTCCCTTTCACCCTCCCCAAAAATACAATCAATGCATCAGGAGAGACAAGGGGGTGGGGGAAAGGTCTAGCCCCTTTTCCAGATCTATAGGACCTGGATCAAAAGGTTTATCAGTGTCAATAAAATCATTGTCCGAGTTGCCCTGTTCCCGTGCTTGGTCCTGTGTTGTGAGGGTCACTGCAATCAGTGACAGAAGCTTTGGGGGCAGAGGAGGTGTGGACAGAATCGCCATCGCTGACGGCGTCTTGAGAAGAGTCGCGCTGTCAGTGGAATTTACAGCTTCCTCTGGTTTAGCACCGTTAGTAGAATTAGTCCACACTTGGCAAAGGGTAGTCAGAATTTGCCACCAAGGTGCTAA
The DNA here is from genome assembly GCF_963210335.1 of Falco punctatus. Taxonomy (NCBI): domain Eukaryota; kingdom Metazoa; phylum Chordata; class Aves; order Falconiformes; family Falconidae; genus Falco; species Falco punctatus. The sequence continues at coordinate 4,023 of NW_027660149.1, forward strand.
ATGCATTCCCGACACGGAGTTCCCCTCCGCGGCAGCATCATACAATCGGCTGCTGTATGTACACACTTTCATTCTTTCAAAGTCTCTAAAGTTTTTTGGCTGCTCACCTGTCTCGATGCATACAGGTGTTATCCTCAGGGTTTAGGTTGCCCGCCTGGTCCAGACAGCAAGACGACCGTTCAGCCAAGCCGTCTCCTCCGGAACACAGCCCTCTTCACGAGCTGTCTTTTTTATCGACCAGCTCCGTCCTTATTCTTCCAAGGCTTCGGAACACCACCATAGGGGTCACCATTTGAGGAAACTGAGGCACGGACTCCCTGACCTGACTAGAAGACCCTTCATGAGTCCATATACGTCTCTTTCTGGGGACGAAGCCTGATTCCCCATTACGGATTTCCCACAGCTCACCTCTCAGCTCCGGAGGGATTTCTGGCCGGCTCCTGCTTCCTTTCAGCAGATCATTCAAAGTTCTGTGGGACGCGCTGCATGTCGCTCAGTCAGGCGATTCGAGAGCCCTTCACGTTAGATCCTTAAACGCATCACGTCGGGGTCACCAATTTGCGGCGAATGAAGAGACGGGACGCAGCTTGATGCAAGCAAATGTCAATTTATTGTACAGAAGCACGAGGTTTTATAGACTTTCAGAAGCTGCGCGTTTTAAACAGATTGGTTCTTGAAGCTAAGCCTTGCATACTAGGCAATCCCTGATTGGTGGTTAACTACCATCAATTAACTGCAAGGTGTTATCTTTCCTTGGCGCCATCCGTCTCCCACTCCCCTGTGCTCTGTAAACATGCCTCATCATGTTAATTGTTGTGTCTATTCACACTCCTCGTCCTCCCAGGGTTCGTGACCTACAAGCTCGAGCACATTCCCCTCAGCTAACTGATTGCCATGCACGGTCCTAGTTTGCAGACCGCTCCTGCATCCCCCCTTCCTGTTGCACAAAAAGAACCTTTGAAACCGAACGAGTAAAAACAAGGTATAAGTAATAGAACAAATAAAAAAGCAACTAAGACATATTATCAGTGTCAAAATAACCCACCGTCTCTGTTCCGTACAATTTTACAGTTTCCCCTTTTTGTTTTTGAACAGCTAGTACCAGGTTTGCCATGTTCTGCAGGGCCCTTGCAAACATGACAGCAACCAAGGTAATAGCAAACAAACAATACTGCCAATTGATTGAATGGATGCCAAAAAAGGCTGACATTTTCTCAGATTTTGACAACATGTTGTTGCCATGGGGCGCCTAAAATCCACGCAGCACATACCATCAAAATCCTCACAGCCATGTCCTTGAACCAACAACAAAAAGCAGTGGCAATTTTGACCCACATTCTTAACTGCCTACCAAACAAGGTGATTTAACTCTTTAATGCTTTCCCTGCTGTTACTCTGGATAAGAGAAGAACCGCTGCGACACGTTCCCATCATAGCCTCCTACTACATATAGCATCTACAGAAAGACAATTATCGACATTCAAAGTGTAAACAGTATCATCTTTTGGATTAACATTATACGTAGGTGGAAGGGCACACCAAACAAGAACTGGTTCAGTCAAAAAGTTCGAAACATAGCATGCCTTCTCTGAACATACCTCTGGGGTCATTCCCTTCATTCCCTCTCTTTTTTATGCAAAGAGAAACACTTTTACCGTAACAAAGAAGCCCCTATTTACATCTCTGAGCCAGGACACAAACCGCAGCTGTATGCGCCACCAGGCTCAGGGCAGAAATCATTCATGCAGTTACACAGCTATATATCACTACAAGCATGCAGACACCTATTAAACACTAGATAACCATGTTTATCTTTCCTATTCTCCTTCACAATACCTAGCTGTTCTCTCATCTCTTGTTAGGTCAGCCATTCCCCATTTTCCTCTCCTGTATATCTCTTCAGACATTCTCTATCCTCCCCTTTATTGCTTGTTAGTTGCAAGGAGGCAAAGGGTGTATGTAGCTGGGTGACCATGACCTGCTTTACGTTACAATCAACTAAACACTGAATACAGGAAAAAAAAAGCATGGGAGACATAAGGCAAACATCAATAAGGTGGTTAAAGATAATTATAATAAATCCTGTAATACTTTTGAGTCATGGCCCAAAGTTTCCCAGCCGTGAGAAGAGACCAAAGGCATCCCGCCCCTGGCTCTGTTGCAGATCTTTGTTTTAAGGCTTTTGAGTTTTGTATACTTTTGTAAATTAATTCACAGTGGTCACTCAGATTCACGTAACACATCCTATCAAAGTCTTCACACTTGTGTCCCTGTGCTAATAATAAAAATCAATAGCAACTCGGTTCTGTAGCAACATATGATGGACAGAATCAACATCTGTTAATAAGCCAGAAAAAAAAAGAACAGTATTTGTAGTATTACTTTGTTTAGCAAGCTAGCAGCCTAATTTACTAAGCAAGTTAAAAGCGTGTACTGTTCTTACAGAAGAGATTAGAGAAGCAAAAATCTGTTATGCTGCATTCCAGAACTCAGCCTGAGAATTACAGTCTTCTCCGAGTTCTGCGTTACAATCATTTGACACATGTTGGGGTTGCGATTGTGAAAGTTGCCCATTTACAATTTTCATTGGCATTATCACAGCTAGTTGTTTTAAAAGCAACCCTTGAGCTTCCTGATGTTCGACTTGTTGCAAAATATTCTGAAGCCAATCAATCAAGCTAGTATTACAGTTAGTGACTCTCTAGGACCCTGCAAGACTGTGGCAAGACTCCCGCATCCGGACTGCCTTAATAGCCGTCTCATTCATTTGCAAACAGTTGTCCCTGGGATACCTTGCCTGAGTCACAGAATCGGCGCAATTAATTTTCTCCAGCCAACTGCTCATAGTTAACAGCAATTCCCCGATTAAGGTTTTCAATCAAGGCCACTATACATAGCTCACAAAAATCAGATAACCACATCATATACTGTATCAGTTAGTACCATACAAAGCAATAACTTCCAATCATGCAGTGTGAGCGTATAAGGCTCTGCCATCACTTCAAGAAGGGACATAGCAAATGTATCATGAATCCTCCCTTCCCGCACTGCTTTGCTTAACTCTTTAACAGCCTCGTATTGCACAGGCTGCCACTCTGGAGGTTGATTTGTCTGACAAAATACTGAACATGCCATAGCGACTCCCAAAACCCATCACTGAAGTGTTTCCCACTTGCATTCCTGTCACCAATCCCTCAGACTCCCTTTCACCCTCCCCAAAAATACAATCAATGCATCAGGAGAGACAAGGGGGTGGGGGAAAGGTCTAGCCCCTTTTCCAGATCTATAGGACCTGGATCAAAAGGTTTATCAGTGTCAATAAAATCATTGTCCGAGTTGCCCTGTTCCCGTGCTTGGTCCTGTGTTGTGAGGGTCACTGCAATCAGTGACAGAAGCTTTGGGGGCAGAGGAGGTGTGGACAGAATCGCCATCGCTGACGGCGTCTTGAGAAGAGTCGCGCTGTCAGTGGAATTTACAGCTTCCTCTGGTTTAGCACCGTTAGTAGAATTAGTCCACACTTGGCAAAGGGTAGTCAGAATTTGCCACCAAGGTGCTAAATGCATTCCCGACACGGAGTTCCCCTCCGCGGCAGCATCATACAATCGGCTGCTGTATGTACACACTTTCATTCTTTCAAAGTCTCTAAAGTTTTTTGGCTGCTCACCTGTCTCGATGCATACAGGTGTTATCCTCAGGGTTTAGGTTGCCCGCCTGGTCCAGACAGCAAGACGACCGTTCAGCCAAGCCGTCTCCTCCGGAACACAGCCCTCTTCACGAGCTGTCTTTTTTATCGACCAGCTCCGTCCTTATTCTTCCAAGGCTTCGGAACACCACCATAGGGGTCACCATTTGAGGAAACTGAGGCACGGACTCCCTGACCTGACTAGAAGACCCTTCATGAGTCCATATACGTCTCTTTCTGGGGACGAAGCCTGATTCCCCATTACGGATTTCCCACAGCTCACCTCTCAGCTCCGGAGGGATTTCTGGCCGGCTCCTGCTTCCTTTCAGCAGATCATTCAAAGTTCTGTGGGACGCGCTGCATGTCGCTCAGTCAGGCGATTCGAGAGCCCTTCACGTTAGATCCTTAAACGCATCACGTCGGGGTCACCAATTTGCGGCGAATGAAGAGACGGGACGCAGCTTGATGCAAGCAAATGTCAATTTATTGTACAGAAGCACGAGGTTTTATAGACTTTCAGAAGCTGCGCGTTTTAAACAGATTGGTTCTTGAAGCTAAGCCTTGCATACTAGGCAATCCCTGATTGGTGGTTAACTACCATCAATTAACTGCAAGGTGTTATCTTTCCTTGGCGCCATCCGTCTCCCACTCCCCTGTGCTCTGTAAACATGCCTCATCATGTTAATTGTTGTGTCTATTCACACTCCTCGTCCTCCCAGGGTTCGTGACCTACAAGCTCGAGCACATTCCCCTCAGCTAACTGATTGCCATGCACGGTCCTAGTTTGCAGACCGCTCCTGCATCCCCCCTTCCTGTTGCACAAAAAGAACCTTTGAAACCGAACGAGTAAAAACAAGGTATAAGTAATAGAACAAATAAAAAAGCAACTAAGACATATTATCAGTGTCAAAATAACCCACCGTCTCTGTTCCGTACAATTTTACAGTTTCCCCTTTTTGTTTTTGAACAGCTAGTACCAGGTTTGCCATGTTCTGCAGGGCCCTTGCAAACATGACAGCAACCAAGGTAATAGCAAACAAACAATACTGCCAATTGATTGAATGGATGCCAAAAAAGGCTGACATTTTCTCAGATTTTGACAACATGTTGTTGCCATGGGGCGCCTAAAATCCACGCAGCACATACCATCAAAATCCTCACAGCCATGTCCTTGAACCAACAACAAAAAGCAGTGGCAATTTTGACCCACATTCTTAACTGCCTACCAAACAAGGTGATTTAACTCTTTAATGCTTTCCCTGCTGTTACTCTGGATAAGAGAAGAACCGCTGCGACACGTTCCCATCATAGCCTCCTACTACATATAGCATCTACAGAAAGACAATTATCGACATTCAAAGTGTAAACAGTATCATCTTTTGGATTAACATTATACGTAGGTGGAAGGGCACACCAAACAAGAACTGGTTCAGTCAAAAAGTTCGAAACATAGCATGCCTTCTCTGAACATACCTCTGGGGTCATTCCCTTCATTCCCTCTCTTTTTTATGCAAAGAGAAACACTTTTACCGTAACAAAGAAGCCCCTATTTACATCTCTGAGCCAGGACACAAACCGCAGCTGTATGCGCCACCAGGCTCAGGGCAGAAATCATTCATGCAGTTACACAGCTATATATCACTACAAGCATGCAGACACCTATTAAACACTAGATAACCATGTTTATCTTTCCTATTCTCCTTCACAATACCTAGCTGTTCTCTCATCTCTTGTTAGGTCAGCCATTCCCCATTTTCCTCTCCTGTATATCTCTTCAGACATTCTCTATCCTCCCCTTTATTGCTTGTTAGTTGCAAGGAGGCAAAGGGTGTATGTAGCTGGGTGACCATGACCTGCTTTACGTTACAATCAACTAAACACTGAATACAGGAAAAAAAAAGCATGGGAGACATAAGGCAAACATCAATAAGGTGGTTAAAGATAATTATAATAAATCCTGTAATACTTTTGAGTCATGGCCCAAAGTTTCCCAGCCGTGAGAAGAGACCAAAGGCATCCCGCCCCTGGCTCTGTTGCAGATCTTTGTTTTAAGGCTTTTGAGTTTTGTATACTTTTGTAAATTAATTCACAGTGGTCACTCAGATTCACGTAACACATCCTATCAAAGTCTTCACACTTGTGTCCCTGTGCTAATAATAAAAATCAATAGCAACTCGGTTCTGTAGCAACATATGATGGACAGAATCAACATCTGTTAATAAGCCAGAAAAAAAAAGAACAGTATTTGTAGTATTACTTTGTTTAGCAAGCTAGCAGCCTAATTTACTAAGCAAGTTAAAAGCGTGTACTGTTCTTACAGAAGAGATTAGAGAAGCAAAAATCTGTTATGCTGCATTCCAGAACTCAGCCTGAGAATTACAGTCTTCTCCGAGTTCTGCGTTACAATCATTTGACACATGTTGGGGTTGCGATTGTGAAAGTTGCCCATTTACAATTTTCATTGGCATTATCACAGCTAGTTGTTTTAAAAGCAACCCTTGAGCTTCCTGATGTTCGACTTGTTGCAAAATATTCTGAAGCCAATCAATCAAGTTAGTATTACAGTTAGTGACTCTCTAGGACCCTGCAAGACTGTGGCAAGACTCCCGCATCCGGACTGCCTTAATAGCCGTCTCATTCATTTGCAAACAGTTGTCCCTGGGATACCTTGCCTGAGTCACAGAATCGGCACAATTAATTTTCTCCAGCCAACTGCTCATAGTTAACAGCAATTCCCCGATTAAGGTTTTCAATCAAGGCCACTATACATAGCTCACAAAAATCAGATAACCACATCATATACTGTATCAGTTAGTACCATACAAAGCAATAACTTCCAATCATGCAGTGTGAGCGTATAAGGCTCTGCCATCACTTCAAGAAGGGACATAGCAAATGTATCATGAATCCTCCCTTCCCGCACTGCTTTGCTTAACTCTTTAACAGCCTCGTATTGCACAGGCTGCCACTCTGGAGGTTGATTTGTCTGACAAAATACTGAACATGCCATAGCGACTCCCAAAACCCATCACTGAAGTGTTTCCCACTTGCATTCCTGTCACCAATCCCTCAGACTCCCTTTCACCCTCCCCAAAAATACAATCAATGCATCAGGAGAGACAAGGGGGTGGGGGAAAGGTCTAGCCCCTTTTCCAGATCTATAGGACCTGGATCAAAAGGTTTATCAGTGTCAATAAAATCATTGTCCGAGTTGCCCTGTTCCCGTGCTTGGTCCTGTGTTGTGAGGGTCACTGCAATCAGTGACAGAAGCTTTGGGGGCAGAGGAGGTGTGGACAGAATCGCCATCGCTGACGGCGTCTTGAGAAGAGTCGCGCTGTCAGTGGAATTTACAGCTTCCTCTGGTTTAGCACCGTTAGTAGAATTAGTCCACACTTGGCAAAGGGTAGTCAGAATTTGCCACCAAGGTGCTAAATGCATTCCCGACACGGAGTTCCCCTCCGCGGCAGCATCATACAATCGGCTGCTGTATGTACACACTTTCATTCTTTCAAAGTCTCTAAAGTTTTTTGGCTGCTCACCTGTCTTGATGCATACAGGTGTTACCCTCGGGGTTTAGGTTGCCCGCCTGGTCCAGACAGCAAGACGACCGTTCAGCCAAGCCGTCTCCTCCGGAACACAGCCCTCTTCACGAGCTGTCTTTTTTATCGACCAGCTCCGTCCTTATTCTTCCAAGGCTTCGGAACACCACCATAGGGGTCACCATTTGAGGAAACTGAGGCACGGACTCCCTGACCTGACTAGAAGACCCTTCATGAGTCCATATACGTCTCTTTCTGGGGACGAAGCCTGATTCCCCATTACGGATTTCCCACAGCTCACCTCTCAGCTCCGGAGGGATTTCTGGCCGGCTCCTGCTTCCTTTCAGCAGATCATTCAAAGTTCTGTGGGACGTGCTGCATGTCGCTCAGTCAGGCGATTCGAGAGCCCTTCACGTTAGATCCTTAAACGCATCACGTCGGGGTCACCAATTTGCGGCGAATGAAGAGACGGGACGCAGCTTGATGCAAGCAAATGTCAATTTATTGTACAGAAGCACGAGGTTTTATAGACTTTCAGAAGCTGCGCGTTTTAAACAGATTGGTTCTTGAAGCTAAGCCTTGCATACTAGGCAATCCCTGATTGGTGGTTAACTACCATCAATTAACTGCAAGGTGTTATCTTTCCTTGGCGCCATCCGTCTCCCACTCCCCTGTGCTCTGTAAACATGCCTCATCATGTTAATTGTTGTGTCTATTCACACTCCTCGTCCTCCCAGGGTTCGTGACCTACAAGCTCGAGCACATTCCCCTCAGCTAACTGATTGCCATGCACGGTCCTAGTTTGCAGACCGCTCCTGCATCCCCCCTTCCTGTTGCACAAAAAGAACCTTTGAAACCGAACGAGTAAAAACAAGGTATAAGTAATAGAACAAATAAAAAAGCAACTAAGACATATTATCAGTGTCAAAATAACCCACCGTCTCTGTTCCGTACAATTTTACAGTTTCCCCTTTTTGTTTTTGAACAGCTAGTACCAGGTTTGCCATGTTCTGCAGGGCCCTTGCAAACATGACAGCAACCAAGGTAATAGCAAACAAACAATACTGCCAATTGATTGAATGGATGCCAAAAAAGGCTGACATTTTCTCAGATTTTGACAACATGTTGTTGCCATGGGGCGCCTAAAATCCACGCAGCACATACCATCAAAATCCTCACAGCCATGTCCTTGAACCAACAACAAAAAGCAGTGGCAATTTTGACCCACATTCTTAACTGCCTACCAAACAAGGTGATTTAACTCTTTAATGCTTTCCCTGCTGTTACTCTGGATAAGAGAAGAACCGCTGCGACACGTTCCCATCATAGCCTCCTACTACATATAGCATCTACAGAAAGACAATTATCGACATTCAAAGTGTAAACAGTATCATCTTTTGGATTAACATTATACGTAGGTGGAAGGGCACACCAAACAAGAACTGGTTCAGTCAAAAAGTTCGAAACATAGCATGCCTTCTCTGAACATACCTCTGGGGTCATTCCCTTCATTCCCTCTCTTTTTTATGCAAAGAGAAACACTTTTACCGTAACAAAGAAGCCCCTATTTACATCTCTGAGCCAGGACACAAACCGCAGCTGTATGCGCCACCAGGCTCAGGGCAGAAATCATTCATGCAGTTACACAGCTATATATCACTACAAGCATGCAGACACCTATTAAACACTAGATAACCATGTTTATCTTTCCTATTCTCCTTCACAATACCTAGCTGTTCTCTCATCTCTTGTTAGGTCAGCCATTCCCCATTTTCCTCTCCTGTATATCTCTTCAGACATTCTCTATCCTCCCCTTTATTGCTTGTTAGTTGCAAGGAGGCAAAGGGTGTATGTAGCTGGGTGACCATGACCTGCTTTACGTTACAATCAACTAAACACTGAATACAGGAAAAAAAAAGCATGGGAGACATAAGGCAAACATCAATAAGGTGGTTAAAGATAATTATAATAAATCCTGTAATACTTTTGAGTCATGGCCCAAAGTTTCCCAGCCGTGAGAAGAGACCAAAGGCATCCCGCCCCTGGCTCTGTTGCAGATCTTTGTTTTAAGGCTTTTGAGTTTTGTATACTTTTGTAAATTAATTCACAGTGGTCACTCAGATTCACGTAACACATCCTATCAAAGTCTTCACACTTGTGTCCCTGTGCTAATAATAAAAATCAATAGCAACTCGGTTCTGTAGCAACATATGATGGACAGAATCAACATCTGTTAATAAGCCAGAAAAAAAAAGAACAGTATTTGTAGTATTACTTTGTTTAGCAAGCTAGCAGCCTAATTTACTAAGCAAGTTAAAAGCGTGTACTGTTCTTACAGAAGAGATTAGAGAAGCAAAAATCTGTTATGCTGCATTCCAGAACTCAGCCTGAGAATTACAGTCTTCTCCGAGTTCTGCGTTACAATCATTTGACACATGTTGGGGTTGCGATTGTGAAAGTTGCCCATTTACAATTTTCATTGGCATTATCACAGCTAGTTGTTTTAAAAGCAACCCTTGAGCTTCCTGATGTTCGACTTGTTGCAAAATATTCTGAAGCCAATCAATCAAGTTAGTATTACAGTTAGTGACTCTCTAGGACCCTGCAAGACTGTGGCAAGACTCCCGCATCCGGACTGCCTTAATAGCCGTCTCATTCATTTGCAAACAGTTGTCCCTGGGATACCTTGCCTGAGTCACAGAATCGGCACAATTAATTTTCTCCAGCCAACTGCTCATAGTTAACAGCAATTCCCCGATTAAGGTTTTCAATCAAGGCCACTATACATAGCTCACAAAAATCAGATAACCACATCATATACTGTATCAGTTAGTACCATACAAAGCAATAACTTCCAATCATGCAGTGTGAGCGTATAAGGCTCTGCCATCACTTCAAGAAGGGACATAGCAAATGTATCATGAATCCTCCCTTCCCGCACTGCTTTGCTTAACTCTTTAACAGCCTCGTATTGCACAGGCTGCCACTCTGGAGGTTGATTTGTCTGACAAAATACTGAACATGCCATAGCGACTCCCAAAACCCATCACTGAAGTGTTTCCCACTTGCATTCCTGTCACCAATCCCTCAGACTCCCTTTCACCCTCCCCAAAAATACAATCAATGCATCAGGAGAGACAAGGGGGTGGGGGAAAGGTCTAGCCCCTTTTCCAGATCTATAGGACCTGGATCAAAAGGTTTATCAGTGTCAATAAAATCATTGTCCGAGTTGCCCTGTTCCCGTGCTTGGTCCTGTGTTGTGAGGGTCACTGCAATCAGTGACAGAAGCTTTGGGGGCAGAGGAGGTGTGGACAGAATCGCCATCGCTGACGGCGTCTTGAGAAGAGTCGCGCTGTCAGTGGAATTTACAGCTTCCTCTGGTTTAGCACCGTTAGTAGAATTAGTCCACACTTGGCAAAGGGTAGTCAGAATTTGCCACCAAGGTGCTAAATGCATTCCCGACACGGAGTTCCCCTCCGCGGCAGCATCATACAATCGGCTGCTGTATGTACACACTTTCATTCTTTCAAAGTCTCTAAAGTTTTTTGGCTGCTCACCTGTCTCGATGCATACAGGTGTTACCCTCGGGGTTTAGGTTGCCCGCCTGGTCCAGACAGCAAGACGACCGTTCAGCCAAGCCGTCTCCTCCGGAACACAGCCCTCTTCACGAGCTGTCTTTTTTATCGACCAGCTCCGTCCTTATTCTTCCAAGGCTTCGGAACACCACCATAGGGGTCACCATTTGAGGAAACTGAGGCACGGACTCCCTGACCTGACTAGAAGACCCTTCATGAGTCCATATACGTCTCTTTCTGGGGACGAAGCCTGATTCCCCATTACGGATTTCCCACAGCTCACCTCTCAGCTCCGGAGGGATTTCTGGCCGGCTCCTGCTTCCTTTCAGCAGATCATTCAAAGTTCTGTGGGACGCGCTGCATGTCGCTCAGTCAGGCGATTCGAGAGCCCTTCACGTTAGATCCTTAAACGCATCACGTCGGGGTCACCAATTTGCGGCGAATGAAGAGACGGGACGCAGCTTGATGCAAGCAAATGTCAATTTATTGTACAGAAGCACGAGGTTTTATAGACTTTCAGAAGCTGCGCGTTTTAAACAGATTGGTTCTTGAAGCTAAGCCTTGCATACTAGGCAATCCCTGATTGGTGGTTAACTACCATCAATTAACTGCAAGGTGTTATCTTTCCTTGGCGCCATCCGTCTCCCACTCCCCTGTGCTCTGTAAACATGCCTCATCATGTTAATTGTTGTGTCTATTCACACTCCTCGTCCTCCCAGGGTTCGTGACCTACAAGCTCGAGCACATTCCCCTCAGCTAACTGATTGCCATGCACGGTCCTAGTTTGCAGACCGCTCCTGCATCCCCCCTTCCTGTTGCACAAAAAGAACCTTTGAAACCGAACGAGTAAAAACAAGGTATAAGTAATAGAACAAATAAAAAAGCAACTAAGACATATTATCAGTGTCAAAATAACCCACCGTCTCTGTTCCGTACAATTTTACAGTTTCCCCTTTTTGTTTTTGAACAGCTAGTACCAGGTTTGCCATGTTCTGCAGGGCCCTTGCAAACATGACAGCAACCAAGGTAATAGCAAACAAACAATACTGCCAATTGATTGAATGGATGCCAAAAAAGGCTGACATTTTCTCAGATTTTGACAACATGTTGTTGCCATGGGGCGCCTAAAATCCACGCAGCACATACCATCAAAATCCTCACAGCCATGTCCTTGAACCAACAACAAAAAGCAGTGGCAATTTTGACCCACATTCTTAACTGCCTACCAAACAAGGTGATTTAACTCTTTAATGCTTTCCCTGCTGTTACTCTGGATAAGAGAAGAACCGCTGCGACACGTTCCCATCATAGCCTCCTACTACATATAGCATCTACAGAAAGACAATTATCGACATTCAAAGTGTAAACAGTATCATCTTTTGGATTAACATTATACGTAGGTGGAAGGGCACACCAAACAAGAACTGGTTCAGTCAAAAAGTTCGAAACATAGCATGCCTTCTCTGAACATACCTCTGGGGTCATTCCCTTCATTCCCTCTCTTTTTTATGCAAAGAGAAACACTTTTACCGTAACAAAGAAGCCCCTATTTACATCTCTGAGCCAGGACACAAACCGCAGCTGTATGCGCCACCAGGCTCAGGGCAGAAATCATTCATGCAGTTACACAGCTATATATCACTACAAGCATGCAGACACCTATTAAACACTAGATAACCATGTTTATCTTTCCTATTCTCCTTCACAATACCTAGCTGTTCTCTCATCTCTTGTTAGGTCAGCCATTCCCCATTTTCCTCTCCTGTATATCTCTTCAGACATTCTCTATCCTCCCCTTTATTGCTTGTTAGTTGCAAGGAGGCAAAGGGTGTATGTAGCTGGGTGACCATGACCTGCTTTACGTTACAATCAACTAAACACTGAATACAGGAAAAAAAAAGCATGGGAGACATAAGGCAAACATCAATAAGGTGGTTAAAGATAATTATAATAAATCCTGTAATACTTTTGAGTCATGGCCCAAAGTTTCCCAGCCGTGAGAAGAGACCAAAGGCATCCCGCCCCTGGCTCTGTTGCAGATCTTTGTTTTAAGGCTTTTGAGTTTTGTATACTTTTGTAAATTAATTCACAGTGGTCACTCAGATTCACGTAACACATCCTATCAAAGTCTTCACACTTGTGTCCCTGTGCTAATAATAAAAATCAATAGCAACTCGGTTCTGTAGCAACATATGATGGACAGAATCAACATCTGTTAATAAGCCAGAAAAAAAAAGAACAGTATTTGTAGTATTACTTTGTTTAGCAAGCTAGCAGCCTAATTTACTAAGCAAGTTAAAAGCGTGTACTGTTCTTACAGAAGAGATTAGAGAAGCAAAAATCTGTTATGCTGCATTCCAGAACTCAGCCTGAGAATTACAGTCTTCTCCGAGTTCTGCGTTACAATCATTTGACACATGTTGGGGTTGCGATTGTGAAAGTTGCCCATTTACAATTTTCATTGGCATTATCACAGCTAGTTGTTTTAAAAGCAACCCTTGAGCTTCCTGATGTTCGACTTGTTGCAAAATATTCTGAAGCCAATCAATCAAGTTAGTATTACAGTTAGTGACTCTCTAGGACCCTGCAAGACTGTGGCAAGACTCCCGCATCCGGACTGCCTTAATAGCCGTCTCATTCATTTGCAAACAGTTGTCCCTGGGATACCTTGCCTGAGTCACAGAATCGGCACAATTAATTTTCTCCAGCCAACTGCTCATAGTTAACAGCAATTCCCCGATTAAGGTTTTCAATCAAGGCCACTATACATAGCTCACAAAAATCAGATAACCACATCATATACTGTATCAGTTAGTACCATACAAAGCAATAACTTCCAATCATGCAGTGTGAGCGTATAAGGCTCTGCCATCACTTCAAGAAGGGACATAGCAAATGTATCATGAATCCTCCCTTCCCGCACTGCTTTGCTTAACTCTTTAACAGCCTCGTATTGCACAGGCTGCCACTCTGGAGGTTGATTTGTCTGACAAAATACTGAACATGCCATAGCGACTCCCAAAACCCATCACTGAAGTGTTTCCCACTTGCATTCCTGTCACCAATCCCTCAGACTCCCTTTCACCCTCCCCAAAAATACAATCAATGCATCAGGAGAGACAAGGGGGTGGGGGAAAGGTCTAGCCCCTTTTCCAGATCTATAGGACCTGGATCAAAAGGTTTATCAGTGTCAATAAAATCATTGTCCGAGTTGCCCTGTTCCCGTGCTTGGTCCTGTGTTGTGAGGGTCACTGCAATCAGTGACAGAAGCTTTGGGGGCAGAGGAGGTGTGGACAGAATCGCCATCGCTGACGGCGTCTTGAGAAGAGTCGCGCTGTCAGTGGAATTTACAGCTTCCTCTGGTTTAGCACCGTTAGTAGAATTAGTCCACACTTGGCAAAGGGTAGTCAGAATTTGCCACCAAGGTGCTAAATGCATTCCCGACACGGAGTTCCCCTCCGCGGCAGCATCATACAATCGGCTGCTGTATGTACACACTTTCATTCTTTCAAAGTCTCTAAAGTTTTTTGGCTGCTCACCTGTCTCGATGCATACAGGTGTTACCCTCGGGGTTTAGGTTGCCCGCCTGGTCCAGACAGCAAGACGACCGTTCAGCCAAGCCGTCTCCTCCGGAACACAGCCCTCTTCACGAGCTGTCTTTTTTATCGACCAGCTCCGTCCTTATTCTTCCAAGGCTTCGGAACACCACCATAGGGGTCACCATTTGAGGAAACTGAGGCACGGACTCCCTGACCTGACTAGAAGACCCTTCATGAGTCCATATACGTCTCTTTCTGGGGACGAAGCCTGATTCCCCATTACGGATTTCCCACAGCTCACCTCTCAGCTCCGGAGGGATTTCTGGCCGGCTCCTGCTTCCTTTCAGCAGATCATTCAAAGTTCTGTGGGACGCGCTGCATGTCGCTCAGTCAGGCGATTCGAGAGCCCTTCACGTTAGATCCTTAAACGCATCACGTCGGGGTCACCAATTTGCGGCGAATGAAGAGACGGGACGCAGCTTGATGCAAGCAAATGTCAATTTATTGTACAGAAGCACGAGGTTTTATAGACTTTCAGAAGCTGCGCGTTTTAAACAGATTGGTTCTTGAAGCTAAGCCTTGCATACTAGGCAATCCCTGATTGGTGGTTAACTACCATCAATTAACTGCAAGGTGTTATCTTTCCTTGGCGCCATCCGTCTCCCACTCCCCTGTGCTCTGTAAACATGCCTCATCATGTTAATTGTTGTGTCTATTCACACTCCTCGTCCTCCCAGGGTTCGTGACCTACAAGCTCGAGCACATTCCCCTCAGCTAACTGATTGCCATGCACGGTCCTAGTTTGCAGACCGCTCCTGCATCCCCCCTTCCTGTTGCACAAAAAGAACCTTTGAAACCGAACGAGTAAAAACAAGGTATAAGTAATAGAACAAATAAAAAAGCAACTAAGACATATTATCAGTGTCAAAATAACCCACCGTCTCTGTTCCGTACAATTTTACAGTTTCCCCTTTTTGTTTTTGAACAGCTAGTACCAGGTTTGCCATGTTCTGCAGGGCCCTTGCAAACATGACAGCAACCAAGGTAATAGCAAACAAACAATACTGCCAATTGATTGAATGGATGCCAAAAAAGGCTGACATTTTCTCAGATTTTGACAACATGTTGTTGCCATGGGGCGCCTAAAATCCACGCAGCACATACCATCAAAATCCTCACAGCCATGTCCTTGAACCAACAACAAAAAGCAGTGGCAATTTTGACCCACATTCTTAACTGCCTACCAAACAAGGTGATTTAACTCTTTAATGCTTTCCCTGCTGTTACTCTGGATAAGAGAAGAACCGCTGCGACACGTTCCCATCATAGCCTCCTACTACATATAGCATCTACAGAAAGACAATTATCGACATTCAAAGTGTAAACAGTATCATCTTTTGGATTAACATTATACGTAGGTGGAAGGGCACACCAAACAAGAACTGGTTCAGTCAAAAAGTTCGAAACATAGCATGCCTTCTCTGAACATACCTCTGGGGTCATTCCCTTCATTCCCTCTCTTTTTTATGCAAAGAGAAACACTTTTACCGTAACAAAGAAGCCCCTATTTACATCTCTGAGCCAGGACACAAACCGCAGCTGTATGCGCCACCAGGCTCAGGGCAGAAATCATTCATGCAGTTACACAGCTATATATCACTACAAGCATGCAGACACCTATTAAACACTAGATAACCATGTTTATCTTTCCTATTCTCCTTCACAATACCTAGCTGTTCTCTCATCTCTTGTTAGGTCAGCCATTCCCCATTTTCCTCTCCTGTATATCTCTTCAGACATTCTCTATCCTCCCCTTTATTGCTTGTTAGTTGCAAGGAGGCAAAGGGTGTATGTAGCTGGGTGACCATGACCTGCTTTACGTTACAATCAACTAAACACTGAATACAGGAAAAAAAAAGCATGGGAGACATAAGGCAAACATCAATAAGGTGGTTAAAGATAATTATAATAAATCCTGTAATACTTTTGAGTCATGGCCCAAAGTTTCCCAGCCGTGAGAAGAGACCAAAGGCATCCCGCCCCTGGCTCTGTTGCAGATCTTTGTTTTAAGGCTTTTGAGTTTTGTATACTTTTGTAAATTAATTCACAGTGGTCACTCAGATTCACGTAACACATCCTATCAAAGTCTTCACACTTGTGTCCCTGTGCTAATAATAAAAATCAATAGCAACTCGGTTCTGTAGCAACATATGATGGACAGAATCAACATCTGTTAATAAGCCAGAAAAAAAAAGAACAGTATTTGTAGTATTACTTTGTTTAGCAAGCTAGCAGCCTAATTTACTAAGCAAGTTAAAAGCGTGTACTGTTCTTACAGAAGAGATTAGAGAAGCAAAAATCTGTTATGCTGCATTCCAGAACTCAGCCTGAGAATTACAGTCTTCTCCGAGTTCTGCGTTACAATCATTTGACACATGTTGGGGTTGCGATTGTGAAAGTTGCCCATTTACAATTTTCATTGGCATTATCACAGCTAGTTGTTTTAAAAGCAACCCTTGAGCTTCCTGATGTTCGACTTGTTGCAAAATATTCTGAAGCCAATCAATCAAGTTAGTATTACAGTTAGTGACTCTCTAGGACCCTGCAAGACTGTGGCAAGACTCCCGCATCCGGACTGCCTTAATAGCCGTCTCATTCATTTGCAAACAGTTGTCCCTGGGATACCTTGCCTGAGTCACAGAATCGGCACAATTAATTTTCTCCAGCCAACTGCTCATAGTTAACAGCAATTCCCCGATTAAGGTTTTCAATCAAGGCCACTATACATAGCTCACAAAAATCAGATAACCACATCATATACTGTATCAGTTAGTACCATACAAAGCAATAACTTCCAATCATGCAGTGTGAGCGTATAAGGCTCTGCCATCACTTCAAGAAGGGACATAGCAAATGTATCATGAATCCTCCCTTCCCGCACTGCTTTGCTTAACTCTTTAACAGCCTCGTATTGCACAGGCTGCCACTCTGGAGGTTGATTTGTCTGACAAAATACTGAACATGCCATAGCGACTCCCAAAACCCATCACTGAAGTGTTTCCCACTTGCATTCCTGTCACCAATCCCTCAGACTCCCTTTCACCCTCCCCAAAAATACAATCAATGCATCAGGAGAGACAAGGGGGTGGGGGAAAGGTCTAGCCCCTTTTCCAGATCTATAGGACCTGGATCAAAAGGTTTATCAGTGTCAATAAAATCATTGTCCGAGTTGCCCTGTTCCCGTGCTTGGTCCTGTGTTGTGAGGGTCACTGCAATCAGTGACAGAAGCTTTGGGGGCAGAGGAGGTGTGGACAGAATCGCCATCGCTGACGGCGTCTTGAGAAGAGTCGCGCTGTCAGTGGAATTTACAGCTTCCTCTGGTTTAGCACCGTTAGTAGAATTAGTCCACACTTGGCAAAGGGTAGTCAGAATTTGCCACCAAGGTGCTAAATGCATTCCCGACACGGAGTTCCCCTCCGCGGCAGCATCATACAATCGGCTGCTGTATGTACACACTTTCATTCTTTCAAAGTCTCTAAAGTTTTTTGGCTGCTCACCTGTCTCGATGCATACAGGTGTTATCCTCGGGGTTTAGGTTGCCCGCCTGGTCCAGACAGCAAGACGACCGTTCAGCCAAGCCGTCTCCTCCGGAACACAGCCCTCTTCACGAGCTGTCTTTTTTATCGACCAGCTCCGTCCTTATTCTTCCAAGGCTTCGGAACACCACCATAGGGGTCACCATTTGAGGAAACTGAGGCACGGACTCCCTGACCTGACTAGAAGACCCTTCATGAGTCCATATACGTCTCTTTCTGGGGACGAAGCCTGATTCCCCATTACGGATTTCCCACAGCTCACCTCTCAGCTCCGGAGGGATTTCTGGCCGGCTCCTGCTTCCTTTCAGCAGATCATTCAAAGTTCTGTGGGACGCGCTGCATGTCGCTCAGTCAGGCGATTCGAGAGCCCTTCACGTTAGATCCTTAAACGCATCACGTCGGGGTCACCAATTTGCGGCGAATGAAGAGACGGGACGCAGCTTGATGCAAGCAAATGTCAATTTATTGTACAGAAGCACGAGGTTTTATAGACTTTCAGAAGCTGCGCGTTTTAAACAGATTGGTTCTTGAAGCTAAGCCTTGCATACTAGGCAATCCCTGATTGGTGGTTAACTACCATCAATTAACTGCAAGGTGTTATCTTTCCTTGGCGCCATCCGTCTCCCACTCCCCTGTGCTCTGTAAACATGCCTCATCATGTTAATTGTTGTGTCTATTCACACTCCTCGTCCTCCCAGGGTTCGTGACCTACAAGCTCGAGCACATTCCCCTCAGCTAACTGATTGCCATGCACGGTCCTAGTTTGCAGACCGCTCCTGCATCCCCCCTTCCTGTTGCACAAAAAGAACCTTTGAAACCGAACGAGTAAAAACAAGGTATAAGTAATAGAACAAATAAAAAAGCAACTAAGACATATTATCAGTGTCAAAATAACCCACCGTCTCTGTTCCGTACAATTTTACAGTTTCCCCTTTTTGTTTTTGAACAGCTAGTACCAGGTTTGCCATGTTCTGCAGGGCCCTTGCAAACATGACAGCAACCAAGGTAATAGCAAACAAACAATACTGCCAATTGATTGAATGGATGCCAAAAAAGGCTGACATTTTCTCAGATTTTGACAACATGTTGTTGCCATGGGGCGCCTAAAATCCACGCAGCACATACCATCAAAATCCTCACAGCCATGTCCTTGAACCAACAACAAAAAGCAGTGGCAATTTTGACCCACATTCTTAACTGCCTACCAAACAAGGTGATTTAACTCTTTAATGCTTTCCCTGCTGTTACTCTGGATAAGAGAAGAACCGCTGCGACACGTTCCCATCATAGCCTCCTACTACATATAGCATCTACAGAAAGACAATTATCGACATTCAAAGTGTAAACAGTATCATCTTTTGGATTAACATT
This sequence comes from Falco punctatus, assembly GCF_963210335.1. Classification (NCBI taxonomy): domain Eukaryota; kingdom Metazoa; phylum Chordata; class Aves; order Falconiformes; family Falconidae; genus Falco; species Falco punctatus. The sequence goes on from NW_027660149.1 coordinate 23,325, forward strand.
ATACGTAGGTGGAAGGGCACACCAAACAAGAACTGGTTCAGTCAAAAAGTTCGAAACATAGCATGCCTTCTCTGAACATACCTCTGGGGTCATTCCCTTCATTCCCTCTCTTTTTTATGCAAAGAGAAACACTTTTACCGTAACAAAGAAGCCCCTATTTACATCTCTGAGCCAGGACACAAACCGCAGCTGTATGCGCCACCAGGCTCAGGGCAGAAATCATTCATGCAGTTACACAGCTATATATCACTACAAGCATGCAGACACCTATTAAACACTAGATAACCATGTTTATCTTTCCTATTCTCCTTCACAATACCTAGCTGTTCTCTCATCTCTTGTTAGGTCAGCCATTCCCCATTTTCCTCTCCTGTATATCTCTTCAGACATTCTCTATCCTCCCCTTTATTGCTTGTTAGTTGCAAGGAGGCAAAGGGTGTATGTAGCTGGGTGACCATGACCTGCTTTACGTTACAATCAACTAAACACTGAATACAGGAAAAAAAAAGCATGGGAGACATAAGGCAAACATCAATAAGGTGGTTAAAGATAATTATAATAAATCCTGTAATACTTTTGAGTCATGGCCCAAAGTTTCCCAGCCGTGAGAAGAGATCAAAGGCATCCCGCCCCTGGCTCTGTTGCAGATCTTTGTTTTAAGGCTTTTGAGTTTTGTATACTTTTGTAAATTAATTCACAGTGGTCACTCAGATTCACGTAACACATCCTATCAAAGTCTTCACACTTGTGTCCCTGTGCTAATAATAAAAATCAATAGCCACTCGGTTCTGTAGCAACATATGATGGACAGAATCAACATCTGTTAATAAGCCAGAAAAAAAAAGAACAGTATTTGTAGTATTACTTTGTTTAGCAAGCTAGCAGCCTAATTTACTAAGCAAGTTAAAAGCGTGTACTGTTCTTACAGAAGAGATTAGAGAAGCAAAAATCTGTTATGCTGCATTCCAGAACTCAGCCTGAGAATTACAGTCTTCTCCGAGTTCTGCGTTACAATCATTTGACACATGTTGGGGTTGCGATTGTGAAAGTTGCCCATTTACAATTTTCATTGGCATTATCACAGCTAGTTGTTTTAAAAGCAACCCTTGAGCTTCCTGATGTTCGACTTGTTGCAAAATATTCTGAAGCCAATCAATCAAGTTAGTATTACAGTTAGTGACTCTCTAGGACCCTGCAAGACTGTGGCAAGACTCCCGCATCCGGACTGCCTTAATAGCCGTCTCATTCATTTGCAAACAGTTGTCCCTGGGATACCTTGCCTGAGTCACAGAATCGGCACAATTAATTTTCTCCAGCCAACTGCTCATAGTTAACAGCAATTCCCCGATTAAGGTTTTCAATCAAGGCCACTATACATAGCTCACAAAAATCAGATAACCACATCATATACTGTATCAGTTAGTACCATACAAAGCAATAACTTCCAATCATGCAGTGTGAGCGTATAAGGCTCTGCCATCACTTCAAGAAGGGACATAGCAAATGTATCATGAATCCTCCCTTCCCGCACTGCTTTGCTTAACTCTTTAACAGCCTCGTATTGCACAGGCTGCCACTCTGGAGGTTGATTTGTCTGACAAAATACTGAACATGCCATAGCGACTCCCAAAACCCATCACTGAAGTGTTTCCCACTTGCATTCCTGTCACCAATCCCTCAGACTCCCTTTCACCCTCCCCAAAAATACAATCAATGCATCAGGAGAGACAAGGGGGTGGGGGAAAGGTCTAGCCCCTTTTCCAGATCTATAGGACCTGGATCAAAAGGTTTATCAGTGTCAATAAAATCATTGTCCGAGTTGCCCTGTTCCCGTGCTTGGTCCTGTGTTGTGAGGGTCACTGCAATCAGTGACAGAAGCTTTGGGGGCAGAGGAGGTGTGGACAGAATCGCCATCGCTGACGGCGTCTTGAGAAGAGTCGCGCTGTCAGTGGAATTTACAGCTTCCTCTGGTTTAGCACCGTTAGTAGAATTAGTCCACACTTGGCAAAGGGTAGTCAGAATTTGCCACCAAGGTGCTAAATGCATTCCCGACACGGAGTTCCCCTCCGCGGCAGCATCATACAATCGGCTGCTGTATGTACACACTTTCATTCTTTCAAAGTCTCTAAAGTTTTTTGGCTGCTCACCTGTCTCGATGCATACAGGTGTTATCCTCGGGGTTTAGGTTGCCCGCCTGGTCCAGACAGCAAGACGACCGTTCAGCCAAGCCGTCTCCTCCGGAACACAGCCCTCTTCACGAGCTGTCTTTTTTATCGACCAGCTCCGTCCTTATTCTTCCAAGGCTTCGGAACACCACCATAGGGGTCACCATTTGAGGAAACTGAGGCACGGACTCCCTGACCTGACTAGAAGACCCTTCATGAGTCCATATACGTCTCTTTCTGGGGACGAAGCCTGATTCCCCATTACGGATTTCCCACAGCTCACCTCTCAGCTCCGGAGGGATTTCTGGCCGGCTCCTGCTTCCTTTCAGCAGATCATTCAAAGTTCTGTGGGACGCGCTGCATGTCGCTCAGTCAGGCGATTCGAGAGCCCTTCACGTTAGATCCTTAAACGCATCACGTCGGGGTCACCAATTTGCGGCGAATGAAGAGACGGGACGCAGCTTGATGCAAGCAAATGTCAATTTATTGTACAGAAGCACGAGGTTTTATAGACTTTCAGAAGCTGCGCGTTTTAAACAGATTGGTTCTTGAAGCTAAGCCTTGCATACTAGGCAATCCCTGATTGGTGGTTAACTACCATCAATTAACTGCAAGGTGTTATCTTTCCTTGGCGCCATCCGTCTCCCACTCCCCTGTGCTCTGTAAACATGCCTCATCATGTTAATTGTTGTGTCTATTCACACTCCTCGTCCTCCCAGGGTTCGTGACCTACAAGCTCGAGCACATTCCCCTCAGCTAACTGATTGCCATGCACGGTCCTAGTTTGCAGACCGCTCCTGCATCCCCCCTTCCTGTTGCACAAAAAGAACCTTTGAAACCGAACGAGTAAAAACAAGGTATAAGTAATAGAACAAATAAAAAAGCAACTAAGACATATTATCAGTGTCAAAATAACCCACCGTCTCTGTTCCGTACAATTTTACAGTTTCCCCTTTTTGTTTTTGAACAGCTAGTACCAGGTTTGCCATGTTCTGCAGGGCCCTTGCAAACATGACAGCAACCAAGGTAATAGCAAACAAACAATACTGCCAATTGATTGAATGGATGCCAAAAAAGGCTGACATTTTCTCAGATTTTGACAACATGTTGTTGCCATGGGGCGCCTAAAATCCACGCAGCACATACCATCAAAATCCTCACAGCCATGTCCTTGAACCAACAACAAAAAGCAGTGGCAATTTTGACCCACATTCTTAACTGCCTACCAAACAAGGTGATTTAACTCTTTAATGCTTTCCCTGCTGTTACTCTGGATAAGAGAAGAACCGCTGCGACACGTTCCCATCATAGCCTCCTACTACATATAGCATCTACAGAAAGACAATTATCGACATTCAAAGTGTAAACAGTATCATCTTTTGGATTAACATTATACGTAGGTGGAAGGGCACACCAAACAAGAACTGGTTCAGTCAAAAAGTTCGAAACATAGCATGCCTTCTCTGAACATACCTCTGGGGTCATTCCCTTCATTCCCTCTCTTTTTTATGCAAAGAGAAACACTTTTACCGTAACAAAGAAGCCCCTATTTACATCTCTGAGCCAGGACACAAACCGCAGCTGTATGCGCCACCAGGCTCAGGGCAGAAATCATTCATGCAGTTACACAGCTATATATCACTACAAGCATGCAGACACCTATTAAACACTAGATAACCATGTTTATCTTTCCTATTCTCCTTCACAATACCTAGCTGTTCTCTCATCTCTTGTTAGGTCAGCCATTCCCCATTTTCCTCTCCTGTATATCTCTTCAGACATTCTCTATCCTCCCCTTTATTGCTTGTTAGTTGCAAGGAGGCAAAGGGTGTATGTAGCTGGGTGACCATGACCTGCTTTACGTTACAATCAACTAAACACTGAATACAGGAAAAAAAAAGCATGGGAGACATAAGGCAAACATCAATAAGGTGGTTAAAGATAATTATAATAAATCCTGTAATACTTTTGAGTCATGGCCCAAAGTTTCCCAGCCGTGAGAAGAGACCAAAGGCATCCCGCCCCTGGCTCTGTTGCAGATCTTTGTTTTAAGGCTTTTGAGTTTTGTATACTTTTGTAAATTAATTCACAGTGGTCACTCAGATTCACGTAACACATCCTATCAAAGTCTTCACACTTGTGTCCCTGTGCTAATAATAAAAATCAATAGCCACTCGGTTCTGTAGCAACATATGATGGACAGAATCAACATCTGTTAATAAGCCAGAAAAAAAAAGAACAGTATTTGTAGTATTACTTTGTTTAGCAAGCTAGCAGCCTAATTTACTAAGCAAGTTAAAAGCGTGTACTGTTCTTACAGAAGAGATTAGAGAAGCAAAAATCTGTTATGCTGCATTCCAGAACTCAGCCTGAGAATTACAGTCTTCTCCGAGTTCTGCGTTACAATCATTTGACACATGTTGGGGTTGCGATTGTGAAAGTTGCCCATTTACAATTTTCATTGGCATTATCACAGCTAGTTGTTTTAAAAGCAACCCTTGAGCTTCCTGATGTTCGACTTGTTGCAAAATATTCTGAAGCCAATCAATCAAGTTAGTATTACAGTTAGTGACTCTCTAGGACCCTGCAAGACTGTGGCAAGACTCCCGCATCCGGACTGCCTTAATAGCCGTCTCATTCATTTGCAAACAGTTGTCCCTGGGATACCTTGCCTGAGTCACAGAATCGGCACAATTAATTTTCTCCAGCCAACTGCTCATAGTTAACAGCAATTCCCCGATTAAGGTTTTCAATCAAGGCCACTATACATAGCTCACAAAAATCAGATAACCACATCATATACTGTATCAGTTAGTACCATACAAAGCAATAACTTCCAATCATGCAGTGTGAGCGTATAAGGCTCTGCCATCACTTCAAGAAGGGACATAGCAAATGTATCATGAATCCTCCCTTCCCGCACTGCTTTGCTTAACTCTTTAACAGCCTCGTATTGCACAGGCTGCCACTCTGGAGGTTGATTTGTCTGACAAAATACTGAACATGCCATAGCGACTCCCAAAACCCATCACTGAAGTGTTTCCCACTTGCATTCCTGTCACCAATCCCTCAGACTCCCTTTCACCCTCCCCAAAAATACAATCAATGCATCAGGAGAGACAAGGGGGTGGGGGAAAGGTCTAGCCCCTTTTCCAGATCTATAGGACCTGGATCAAAAGGTTTATCAGTGTCAATAAAATCATTGTCCGAGTTGCCCTGTTCCCGTGCTTGGTCCTGTGTTGTGAGGGTCACTGCCATCAGTGACAGAAGCTTTGGGGGCAGAGGAGGTGTGGACAGAATCGCCATCGCTGACGGCGTCTTGAGAAGAGTCGCGCTGTCAGTGGAATTTACAGCTTCCTCTGGTTTAGCACCGTTAGTAGAATTAGTCCACACTTGGCAAAGGGTAGTCAGAATTTGCCACCAAGGTGCTAAATGCATTCCCGACACGGAGTTCCCCTCCGCGGCAGCATCATACAATCGGCTGCTGTATGTACACACTTTCATTCTTTCAAAGTCTCTAAAGTTTTTTGGCTGCTCACCTGTCTCGATGCATACAGGTGTTACCCTCGGGGTTTAGGTTGCCCGCCTGGTCCAGACAGCAAGACGACCGTTCAGCCAAGCCGTCTCCTCCGGAACACAGCCCTCTTCACGAGCTGTCTTTTTTATCGACCAGCTCCGTCCTTATTCTTCCAAGGCTTCGGAACACCACCATAGGGGTCACCATTTGAGGAAACTGAGGCACGGACTCCCTGACCTGACTAGAAGACCCTTCATGAGTCCATATACGTCTCTTTCTGGGGACGAAGCCTGATTCCCCATTACGGATTTCCCACAGCTCACCTCTCAGCTCCGGAGGGATTTCTGGCCGGCTCCTGCTTCCTTTCAGCAGATCATTCAAAGTTCTGTGGGACTCGCTGCATGTCGCTCAGTCAGGCGATTCGAGAGCCCTTCACGTTAGATCCTTAAACGCATCACGTCGGGGTCACCAATTTGCGGCGAATGAAGAGACGGGACGCAGCTTGATGCAAGCAAATGTCAATTTATTGTACAGAAGCACGAGGTTTTATAGACTTTCAGAAGCTGCGCGTTTTAAACAGATTGGTTCTTGAAGCTAAGCCTTGCATACTAGGCAATCCCTGATTGGTGGTTAACTACCATCAATTAACTGCAAGGTGTTATCTTTCCTTGGCGCCATCCGTCTCCCACTCCCCTGTGCTCTGTAAACATGCCTCATCATGTTAATTGTTGTGTCTATTCACACTCCTCGTCCTCCCAGGGTTCGTGACCTACAAGCTCGAGCACATTCCCCTCAGCTAACTGATTGCCATGCACGGTCCTAGTTTGCAGACCGCTCCTGCATCCCCCCTTCCTGTTGCACAAAAAGAACCTTTGAAACCGAACGAGTAAAAACAAGGTATAAGTAATAGAACAAATAAAAAAGCAACTAAGACATATTATCAGTGTCAAAATAACCCACCGTCTCTGTTCCGTACAATTTTACAATTTCCCCTTTTTGTTTTTGAACAGCTAGTACCAGGTTTGCCATGTTCTGCAGGGCCCTTGCAAACATGACAGCAACCAAGGTAATAGCAAACAAACAATACTGCCAATTGATTGAATGGATGCCAAAAAAGGCTGACATTTTCTCAGATTTTGACAACATGTTGTTGCCATGGGGCGCCTAAAATCCACGCAGCACATACCATCAAAATCCTCACAGCCATGTCCTTGAACCAACAACAAAAAGCAGTGGCAATTTTGACCCACATTCTTAACTGCCTACCAAACAAGGTGATTTAACTCTTTAATGCTTTCCCTGCTGTTACTCTGGATAAGAGAAGAACCGCTGCGACACGTTCCCATCATAGCCTCCTACTACATATAGCATCTACAGAAAGACAATTATCGACATTCAAAGTGTAAACAGTATCATCTTTTGGATTAACATTATACGTAGGTGGAAGGGCACACCAAACAAGAACTGGTTCAGTCAAAAAGTTCGAAACATAGCATGCCTTCTCTGAACATACCTCTGGGGTCATTCCCTTCATTCCCTCTCTTTTTTATGCAAAGAGAAACACTTTTACCGTAACAAAGAAGCCCCTATTTACATCTCTGAGCCAGGACACAAACCGCAGCTGTATGCGCCACCAGGCTCAGGGCAGAAATCATTCATGCAGTTACACAGCTATATATCACTACAAGCATGCAGACACCTATTAAACACTAGATAACCATGTTTATCTTTCCTATTCTCCTTCACAATACCTAGCTGTTCTCTCATCTCTTGTTAGGTCAGCCATTCCCCATTTTCCTCTCCTGTATATCTCTTCAGACATTCTCTATCCTCCCCTTTATTGCTTGTTAGTTGCAAGGAGGCAAAGGGTGTATGTAGCTGGGTGACCATGACCTGCTTTACGTTACAATCAACTAAACACTGAATACAGGAAAAAAAAAGCATGGGAGACATAAGGCAAACATCAATAAGGTGGTTAAAGATAATTATAATAAATCCTGTAATACTTTTGAGTCATGGCCCAAAGTTTCCCAGCCGTGAGAAGAGACCAAAGGCATCCCGCCCCTGGCTCTGTTGCAGATCTTTGTTTTAAGGCTTTTGAGTTTTGTATACTTTTGTAAATTAATTCACAGTGGTCACTCAGATTCACGTAACACATCCTATCAAAGTCTTCACACTTGTGTCCCTGTGCTAATAATAAAAATCAATAGCCACTCGGTTCTGTAGCAACATATGATGGACAGAATCAACATCTGTTAATAAGCCAGAAAAAAAAAGAACAGTATTTGTAGTATTACTTTGTTTAGCAAGCTAGCAGCCTAATTTACTAAGCAAGTTAAAAGCGTGTACTGTTCTTACAGAAGAGATTAGAGAAGCAAAAATCTGTTATGCTGCATTCCAGAACTCAGCCTGAGAATTACAGTCTTCTCCGAGTTCTGCGTTACAATCATTTGACACATGTTGGGGTTGCGATTGTGAAAGTTGCCCATTTACAATTTTCATTGGCATTATCACAGCTAGTTGTTTTAAAAGCAACCCTTGAGCTTCCTGATGTTCGACTTGTTGCAAAATATTCTGAAGCCAATCAATCAAGTTAGTATTACAGTTAGTGACTCTCTAGGACCCTGCAAGACTGTGGCAAGACTCCCGCATCCGGACTGCCTTAATAGCCGTCTCATTCATTTGCAAACAGTTGTCCCTGGGATACCTTGCCTGAGTCACAGAATCGGCACAATTAATTTTCTCCAGCCAACTGCTCATAGTTAACAGCAATTCCCCGATTAAGGTTTTCAATCAAGGCCACTATACATAGCTCACAAAAATCAGATAACCACATCATATACTGTATCAGTTAGTACCATACAAAGCAATAACTTCCAATCATGCAGTGTGAGCGTATAAGGCTCTGCCATCACTTCAAGAAGGGACATAGCAAATGTATCATGAATCCTCCCTTCCCGCACTGCTTTGCTTAACTCTTTAACAGCCTCGTATTGCACAGGCTGCCACTCTGGAGGTTGATTTGTCTGACAAAATACTGAACATGCCATAGCGACTCCCAAAACCCATCACTGAAGTGTTTCCCACTTGCATTCCTGTCACCAATCCCTCAGACTCCCTTTCACCCTCCCCAAAAATACAATCAATGCATCAGGAGAGACAAGGGGGTGGGGGAAAGGTCTAGCCCCTTTTCCAGATCTATAGGACCTGGATCAAAAGGTTTATCAGTGTCAATAAAATCATTGTCCGAGTTGCCCTGTTCCCGTGCTTGGTCCTGTGTTGTGAGGGTCACTGCCATCAGTGACAGAAGCTTTGGGGGCAGAGGAGGTGTGGACAGAATCGCCATCGCTGACGGCGTCTTGAGAAGAGTCGCGCTGTCAGTGGAATTTACAGCTTCCTCTGGTTTAGCACCGTTAGTAGAATTAGTCCACACTTGGCAAAGGGTAGTCAGAATTTGCCACCAAGGTGCTAAATGCATTCCCGACACGGAGTTCCCCTCCGCGGCAGCATCATACAATCGGCTGCTGTATGTACACACTTTCATTCTTTCAAAGTCTCTAAAGTTTTTTGGCTGCTCACCTGTCTCGATGCATACAGGTGTTACCCTCGGGGTTTAGGTTGCCCGCCTGGTCCAGACAGCAAGACGACCGTTCAGCCAAGCCGTCTCCTCCGGAACACAGCCCTCTTCACGAGCTGTCTTTTTTATCGACCAGCTCCGTCCTTATTCTTCCAAGGCTTCGGAACACCACCATAGGGGTCACCATTTGAGGAAACTGAGGCACGGACTCCCTGACCTGACTAGAAGACCCTTCATGAGTCCATATACGTCTCTTTCTGGGGACGAAGCCTGATTCCCCATTACGGATTTCCCACAGCTCACCTCTCAGCTCCGGAGGGATTTCTGGCCGGCTCCTGCTTCCTTTCAGCAGATCATTCAAAGTTCTGTGGGACGCGCTGCATGTCGCTCAGTCAGGCGATTCGAGAGCCCTTCACGTTAGATCCTTAAACGCATCACGTCGGGGTCACCAATTTGCGGCGAATGAAGAGACGGGACGCAGCTTGATGCAAGCAAATGTCAATTTATTGTACAGAAGCACGAGGTTTTATAGACTTTCAGAAGCTGCGCGTTTTAAACAGATTGGTTCTTGAAGCTAAGCCTTGCATACTAGGCAATCCCTGATTGGTGGTTAACTACCATCAATTAACTGCAAGGTGTTATCTTTCCTTGGCGCCATCCGTCTCCCACTCCCCTGTGCTCTGTAAACATGCCTCATCATGTTAATTGTTGTGTCTATTCACACTCCTCGTCCTCCCAGGGTTCGTGACCTACAAGCTCGAGCACATTCCCCTCAGCTAACTGATTGCCATGCACGGTCCTAGTTTGCAGACCGCTCCTGCATCCCCCCTTCCTGTTGCACAAAAAGAACCTTTGAAACCGAACGAGTAAAAACAAGGTATAAGTAATAGAACAAATAAAAAAGCAACTAAGACATATTATCAGTGTCAAAATAACCCACCGTCTCTGTTCCGTACAATTTTACAGTTTCCCCTTTTTGTTTTTGAACAGCTAGTACCAGGTTTGCCATGTTCTGCAGGGCCCTTGCAAACATGACAGCAACCAAGGTAATAGCAAACAAACAATACTGCCAATTGATTGAATGGATGCCAAAAAAGGCTGACATTTTCTCAGATTTTGACAACATGTTGTTGCCATGGGGCGCCTAAAATCCACGCAGCACATACCATCAAAATCCTCACAGCCATGTCCTTGAACCAACAACAAAAAGCAGTGGCAATTTTGACCCACATTCTTAACTGCCTACCAAACAAGGTGATTTAACTCTTTAATGCTTTCCCTGCTGTTACTCTGGATAAGAGAAGAACCGCTGCGACACGTTCCCATCATAGCCTCCTACTACATATAGCATCTACAGAAAGACAATTATCGACATTCAAAGTGTAAACAGTATCATCTTTTGGATTAACATTATACGTAGGTGGAAGGGCACACCAAACAAGAACTGGTTCAGTCAAAAAGTTCGAAACATAGCATGCCTTCTCTGAACATACCTCTGGGGTCATTCCCTTCATTCCCTCTCTTTTTTATGCAAAGAGAAACACTTTTACCGTAACAAAGAAGCCCCTATTTACATCTCTGAGCCAGGACACAAACCGCAGCTGTATGCGCCACCAGGCTCAGGGCAGAAATCATTCATGCAGTTACACAGCTATATATCACTACAAGCATGCAGACACCTATTAAACACTAGATAACCATGTTTATCTTTCCTATTCTCCTTCACAATACCTAGCTGTTCTCTCATCTCTTGTTAGGTCAGCCATTCCCCATTTTCCTCTCCTGTATATCTCTTCAGACATTCTCTATCCTCCCCTTTATTGCTTGTTAGTTGCAAGGAGGCAAAGGGTGTATGTAGCTGGGTGACCATGACCTGCTTTACGTTACAATCAACTAAACACTGAATACAGGAAAAAAAAAGCATGGGAGACATAAGGCAAACATCAATAAGGTGGTTAAAGATAATTATAATAAATCCTGTAATACTTTTGAGTCATGGCCCAAAGTTTCCCAGCCGTGAGAAGAGACCAAAGGCATCCCGCCCCTGGCTCTGTTGCAGATCTTTGTTTTAAGGCTTTTGAGTTTTGTATACTTTTGTAAATTAATTCACAGTGGTCACTCAGATTCACGTAACACATCCTATCAAAGTCTTCACACTTGTGTCCCTGTGCTAATAATAAAAATCAATAGCAACTCGGTTCTGTAGCAACATATGATGGACAGAATCAACATCTGTTAATAAGCCAGAAAAAAAAAGAACAGTATTTGTAGTATTACTTTGTTTAGCAAGCTAGCAGCCTAATTTACTAAGCAAGTTAAAAGCGTGTACTGTTCTTACAGAAGAGATTAGAGAAGCAAAAATCTGTTATGCTGCATTCCAGAACTCAGCCTGAGAATTACAGTCTTCTCCGAGTTCTGCGTTACAATCATTTGACACATGTTGGGGTTGCGATTGTGAAAGTTGCCCATTTACAATTTTCATTGGCATTATCACAGCTAGTTGTTTTAAAAGCAACCCTTGAGCTTCCTGATGTTCGACTTGTTGCAAAATATTCTGAAGCCAATCAATCAAGTTAGTATTACAGTTAGTGACTCTCTAGGACCCTGCAAGACTGTGGCAAGACTCCCGCATCCGGACTGCCTTAATAGCCGTCTCATTCATTTGCAAACAGTTGTCCCTGGGATACCTTGCCTGAGTCACAGAATCGGCACAATTAATTTTCTCCAGCCAACTGCTCATAGTTAACAGCAATTCCCCGATTAAGGTTTTCAATCAAGGCCACTATACATAGCTCACAAAAATCAGATAACCACATCATATACTGTATCAGTTAGTACCATACAAAGCAATAACTTCCAATCATGCAGTGTGAGCGTATAAGGCTCTGCCATCACTTCAAGAAGGGACATAGCAAATGTATCATGAATCCTCCCTTCCCGCACTGCTTTGCTTAACTCTTTAACAGCCTCGTATTGCACAGGCTGCCACTCTGGAGGTTGATTTGTCTGACAAAATACTGAACATGCCATAGCGACTCCCAAAACCCATCACTGAAGTGTTTCCCACTTGCATTCCTGTCACCAATCCCTCAGACTCCCTTTCACCCTCCCCAAAAATACAATCAATGCATCAGGAGAGACAAGGGGGTGGGGGAAAGGTCTAGCCCCTTTTCCAGATCTATAGGACCTGGATCAAAAGGTTTATCAGTGTCAATAAAATCATTGTCCGAGTTGCCCTGTTCCCGTGCTTGGTCCTGTGTTGTGAGGGTCACTGCAATCAGTGACAGAAGCTTTGGGGGCAGAGGAGGTGTGGACAGAATCGCCATCGCTGACGGCGTCTTGAGAAGAGTCGCGCTGTCAGTGGAATTTACAGCTTCCTCTGGTTTAGCACCGTTAGTAGAATTAGTCCACACTTGGCAAAGGGTAGTCAGAATTTGCCACCAAGGTGCTAAATGCATTCCCGACACGGAGTTCCCCTCCGCGGCAGCATCATACAATCGGCTGCTGTATGTACACACTTTCATTCTTTCAAAGTCTCTAAAGTTTTTTGGCTGCTCACCTGTCTCGATGCATACAGGTGTTATCCTCGGGGTTTAGGTTGCCCGCCTGGTCCAGACAGCAAGACGACCGTTCAGCCAAGCCGTCTCCTCCGGAACACAGCCCTCTTCACGAGCTGTCTTTTTTATCGACCAGCTCCGTCCTTATTCTTCCAAGGCTTCGGAACACCACCATAGGGGTCACCATTTGAGGAAACTGAGGCACGGACTCCCTGACCTGACTAGAAGACCCTTCATGAGTCCATATACGTCTCTTTCTGGGGACGAAGCCTGATTCCCCATTACGGATTTCCCACAGCTCACCTCTCAGCTCCGGAGGGATTTCTGGCCGGCTCCTGCTTCCTTTCAGCAGATCATTCAAAGTTCTGTGGGACGCGCTGCATGTCGCTCAGTCAGGCGATTCGAGAGCCCTTCACGTTAGATCCTTAAACGCATCACGTCGGGGTCACCAATTTGCGGCGAATGAAGAGACGGGACGCAGCTTGATGCAAGCAAATGTCAATTTATTGTACAGAAGCACGAGGTTTTATAGACTTTCAGAAGCTGCGCGTTTTAAACAGATTGGTTCTTGAAGCTAAGCCTTGCATACTAGGCAATCCCTGATTGGTGGTTAACTACCATCAATTAACTGCAAGGTGTTATCTTTCCTTGGCGCCATCCGTCTCCCACTCCCCTGTGCTCTGTAAACATGCCTCATCATGTTAATTGTTGTGTCTATTCACACTCCTCGTCCTCCCAGGGTTCGTGACCTACAAGCTCGAGCACATTCCCCTCAGCTAACTGATTGCCATGCACGGTCCTAGTTTGCAGACCGCTCCTGCATCCCCCCTTCCTGTTGCACAAAAAGAACCTTTGAAACCGAACGAGTAAAAACAAGGTATAAGTAATAGAACAAATAAAAAAGCAACTAAGACATATTATCAGTGTCAAAATAACCCACCGTCTCTGTTCCGTACAATTTTACAGTTTCCCCTTTTTGTTTTTGAACAGCTAGTACCAGGTTTGCCATGTTCTGCAGGGCCCTTGCAAACATGACAGCAACCAAGGTAATAGCAAACAAACAATACTGCCAATTGATTGAATGGATGCCAAAAAAGGCTGACATTTTCTCAGATTTTGACAACATGTTGTTGCCATGGGGCGCCTAAAATCCACGCAGCACATACCATCAAAATCCTCACAGCCATGTCCTTGAACCAACAACAAAAAGCAGTGGCAATTTTGACCCACATTCTTAACTGCCTACCAAACAAGGTGATTTAACTCTTTAATGCTTTCCCTGCTGTTACTCTGGATAAGAGAAGAACCGCTGCGACACGTTCCCATCATAGCCTCCTACTACATATAGCATCTACAGAAAGACAATTATCGACATTCAAAGTGTAAACAGTATCATCTTTTGGATTAACATTATACGTAGGTGGAAGGGCACACCAAACAAGAACTGGTTCAGTCAAAAAGTTCGAAACATAGCATGCCTTCTCTGAACATACCTCTGGGGTCATTCCCTTCATTCCCTCTCTTTTTTATGCAAAGAGAAACACTTTTACCGTAACAAAGAAGCCCCTATTTACATCTCTGAGCCAGGACACAAACCGCAGCTGTATGCGCCACCAGGCTCAGGGCAGAAATCATTCATGCAGTTACACAGCTATATATCACTACAAGCATGCAGACACCTATTAAACACTAGATAACCATGTTTATCTTTCCTATTCTCCTTCACAATACCTAGCTGTTCTCTCATCTCTTGTTAGGTCAGCCATTCCCCATTTTCCTCTCCTGTATATCTCTTCAGACATTCTCTATCCTCCCCTTTATTGCTTGTTAGTTGCAAGGAGGCAAAGGGTGTATGTAGCTGGGTGACCATGACCTGCTTTACGTTACAATCAACTAAACACTGAATACAGGAAAAAAAAAGCATGGGAGACATAAGGCAAACATCAATAAGGTGGTTAAAGATAATTATAATAAATCCTGTAATACTTTTGAGTCATGGCCCAAAGTTTCCCAGCCGTGAGAAGAGACCAAAGGCATCCCGCCCCTGGCTCTGTTGCAGATCTTTGTTTTAAGGCTTTTGAGTTTTGTATACTTTTGTAAATTAATTCACAGTGGTCACTCAGATTCACGTAACACATCCTATCAAAGTCTTCACACTTGTGTCCCTGTGCTAATAATAAAAATCAATAGCAACTCGGTTCTGTAGCAACATATGATGGACAGAATCAACATCTGTTAATAAGCCAGAAAAAAAAAGAACAGTATTTGTAGTATTACTTTGTTTAGCAAGCTAGCAGCCTAATTTACTAAGCAAGTTAAAAGCGTGTACTGTTCTTACAGAAGAGATTAGAGAAGCAAAAATCTGTTATGCTGCATTCCAGAACTCAGCCTGAGAATTACAGTCTTCTCCGAGTTCTGCGTTACAATCATTTGACACATGTTGGGGTTGCGATTGTGAAAGTTGCCCATTTACAATTTTCATTGGCATTATCACAGCTAGTTGTTTTAAAAGCAACCCTTGAGCTTCCTGATGTTCGACTTGTTGCAAAATATTCTGAAGCCAATCAATCAAGTTAGTATTACAGTTAGTGACTCTCTAGGACCCTGCAAGACTGTGGCAAGACTCCCGCATCCGGACTGCCTTAATAGCCGTCTCATTCATTTGCAAACAGTTGTCCCTGGGATACCTTGCCTGAGTCACAGAATCGGCACAATTAATTTTCTCCAGCCAACTGCTCATAGTTAACAGCAATTCCCCGATTAAGGTTTTCAATCAAGGCCACTATACATAGCTCACAAAAATCAGATAACCACATCATATACTGTATCAGTTAGTACCATACAAAGCAATAACTTCCAATCATGCAGTGTGAGCGTATAAGGCTCTGCCATCACTTCAAGAAGGGACATAGCAAATGTATCATGAATCCTCCCTTCCCGCACTGCTTTGCTTAACTCTTTAACAGCCTCGTATTGCACAGGCTGCCACTCTGGAGGTTGATTTGTCTGACAAAATACTGAACATGCCATAGCGACTCCCAAAACCCATCACTGAAGTGTTTCCCACTTGCATTCCTGTCACCAATCCCTCAGACTCCCTTTCACCCTCCCCAAAAATACAATCAATGCATCAGGAGAGACAAGGGGGTGGGGGAAAGGTCTAGCCCCTTTTCCAGATCTATAGGACCTGGATCAAAAGGTTTATCAGTGTCAATAAAATCATTGTCCGAGTTGCCCTGTTCCCGTGCTTGGTCCTGTGTTGTGAGGGTCACTGCAATCAGTGACAGAAGCTTTGGGGGCAGAGGAGGTGTGGACAGAATCGCCATCGCTGACGGCGTCTTGAGAAGAGTCGCGCTGTCAGTGGAATTTACAGCTTCCTCTGGTTTAGCACCGTTAGTAGAATTAGTCCACACTTGGCAAAGGGTAGTCAGAATTTGCCACCAAGGTGCTAAATGCATTCCCGACACGGAGTTCCCCTCCGCGGCAGCATCATACAATCGGCTGCTGTATGTACACACTTTCATTCTTTCAAAGTCTCTAAAGTTTTTTGGCTGCTCACCTGTCTCGATGCATACAGGTGTTATCCTCGGGGTTTAGGTTGCCCGCCTGGTCCAGACAGCAAGACGACCGTTCAGCCAAGCCGTCTCCTCCGGAACACAGCCCTCTTCACGAGCTGTCTTTTTTATCGACCAGCTCCGTCCTTATTCTTCCAAGGCTTCGGAACACCACCATAGGGGTCACCATTTGAGGAAACTGAGGCACGGACTCCCTGACCTGACTAGAAGACCCTTCATGAGTCCATATACGTCTCTTTCTGGGGACGAAGCCTGATTCCCCATTACGGATTTCCCACAGCTCACCTCTCAGCTCCGGAGGGATTTCTGGCCGGCTCCTGCTTCCTTTCAGCAGATCATTCAAAGTTCTGTGGGACGCGCTGCATGTCGCTCAGTCAGGCGATTCGAGAGCCCTTCACGTTAGATCCTTAAACGCATCACGTCGGGGTCACCAATTTGCGGCGAATGAAGAGACGGGACGCAGCTTGATGCAAGCAAATGTCAATTTATTGTACAGAAGCACGAGGTTTTATAGACTTTCAGAAGCTGCGCGTTTTAAACAGATTGGTTCTTGAAGCTAAGCCTTGCATACTAGGCAATCCCTGATTGGTGGTTAACTACCATCAATTAACTGCAAGGTGTTATCTTTCCTTGGCGCCATCCGTCTCCCACTCCCCTGTGCTCTGTAAACATGCCTCATCATGTTAATTGTTGTGTCTATTCACACTCCTCGTCCTCCCAGGGTTCGTGACCTACAAGCTCGAGCACATTCCCCTCAGCTAACTGATTGCCATGCACGGTCCTAGTTTGCAGACCGCTCCTGCATCCCCCCTTCCTGTTGCACAAAAAGAACCTTTGAAACCGAACGAGTAAAAACAAGGTATAAGTAATAGAACAAATAAAAAAGCAACTAAGACATATTATCAGTGTCAAAATAACCCACCGTCTCTGTTCCGTACAATTTTACAGTTTCCCCTTTTTGTTTTTGAACAGCTAGTACCAGGTTTGCCATGTTCTGCAGGGCCCTTGCAAACATGACAGCAACCAAGGTAATAGCAAACAAACAATACTGCCAATTGATTGAATGGATGCCAAAAAAGGCTGACATTTTCTCAGATTTTGACAACATGTTGTTGCCATGGGGCGCCTAAAATCCACGCAGCACATACCATCAAAATCCTCACAGCCATGTCCTTGAACCAACAACAAAAAGCAGTGGCAATTTTGACCCACATTCTTAACTGCCTACCAAACAAGGTGATTTAACTCTTTAATGCTTTCCCTGCTGTTACTCTGGATAAGAGAAGAACCGCTGCGACACGTTCCCATCATAGCCTCCTACTACATATAGCATCTACAGAAAGACAATTATCGACATTCAAAGTGTAAACAGTATCATCTTTTGGATTAACATTATACGTAGGTGGAAGGGCACACCAAACAAGAACTGGTTCAGTCAAAAAGTTCGAAACATAGCATGCCTTCTCTGAACATACCTCTGGGGTCATTCCCTTCATTCCCTCTCTTTTTTATGCAAAGAGAAACACTTTTACCGTAACAAAGAAGCCCCTATTTACATCTCTGAGCCAGGACACAAACCGCAGCTGTATGCGCCACCAGGCTCAGGGCAGAAATCATTCATGCAGTTACACAGCTATATATCACTACAAGCATGCAGACACCTATTAAACACTAGATAACCATGTTTATCTTTCCTATTCTCCTTCACAATACCTAGCTGTTCTCTCATCTCTTGTTAGGTCAGCCATTCCCCATTTTCCTCTCCTGTATATCTCTTCAGACATTCTCTATCCTCCCCTTTATTGCTTGTTAGTTGCAAGGAGGCAAAGGGTGTATGTAGCTGGGTGACCATGACCTGCTTTACGTTACAATCAACTAAACACTGAATACAGGAAAAAAAAAGCATGGGAGACATAAGGCAAACATCAATAAGGTGGTTAAAGATAATTATAATAAATCCTGTAATACTTTTGAGTCATGGCCCAAAGTTTCCCAGCCGTGAGAAGAGACCAAAGGCATCCCGCCCCTGGCTCTGTTGCAGATCTTTGTTTTAAGGCTTTTGAGTTTTGTATACTTTTGTAAATTAATTCACAGTGGTCACTCAGATTCACGTAACACATCCTATCAAAGTCTTCACACTTGTGTCCCTGTGCTAATAATAAAAATCAATAGCAACTCGGTTCTGTAGCAACATATGATGGACAGAATCAACATCTGTTAATAAGCCAGAAAAAAAAAGAACAGTATTTGTAGTATTACTTTGTTTAGCAAGCTAGCAGCCTAATTTACTAAGCAAGTTAAAAGCGTGTACTGTTCTTACAGAAGAGATTAGAGAAGCAAAAATCTGTTATGCTGCATTCCAGAACTCAGCCTGAGAATTACAGTCTTCTCCGAGTTCTGCGTTACAATCATTTGACACATGTTGGGGTTGCGATTGTGAAAGTTGCCCATTTACAATTTTCATTGGCATTATCACAGCTAGTTGTTTTAAAAGCAACCCTTGAGCTTCCTGATGTTCGACTTGTTGCAAAATATTCTGAAGCCAATCAATCAAGTTAGTATTACAGTTAGTGACTCTCTAGGACCCTGCAAGACTGTGGCAAGACTCCCGCATCCGGACTGCCTTAATAGCCATCTCATTCATTTGCAAACAGTTGTCCCTGGGATACCTTGCCTGAGTCACAGAATCGGCACAATTAATTTTCTCCAGCCAACTGCTCATAGTTAACAGCAATTCCCCGATTAAGGTTTTCAATCAAGGCCACTATACATAGCTCACAAAAATCAGATAACCACATCATATACTGTATCAGTTAGTACCATACAAAGCAATAACTTCCAATCATGCAGTGTGAGCGTATAAGGCTCTGCCATCACTTCAAGAAGGGACATAGCAAATGTATCATGAATCCTCCCTTCCCGCACTGCTTTGCTTAACTCTTTAACAGCCTCGTATTGCACAGGCTGCCACTCTGGAGGTTGATTTGTCTGACAAAATACTGAACATGCCATAGCGACTCCCAAAACCCATCACTGAAGTGTTTCCCACTTGCATTCCTGTCACCAATCCCTCAGACTCCCTTTCACCCTCCCCAAAAATACAATCAATGCATCAGGAGAGACAAGGGGGTGGGGGAAAGGTCTAGCCCCTTTTCCAGATCTATAGGACCTGGATCAAAAGGTTTATCAGTGTCAATAAAATCATTGTCCGAGTTGCCCTGTTCCCGTGCTTGGTCCTGTGTTGTGAGGGTCACTGCCATCAGTGACAGAAGCTTTGGGGGCAGAGGAGGTGTGGACAGAATCGCCATCGCTGACGGCGTCTTGAGAAGAGTCGCGCTGTCAGTGGAATTTACAGCTTCCTCTGGTTTAGCACCGTTAGTAGAATTAGTCCACACTTGGCAAAGGGTAGTCAGAATTTGCCACCAAGGTGCTAAATGCATTCCCGACACGGAGTTCCCCTCCGCGGCAGCATCATACAATCGGCTGCTGTATGTACACACTTTCATTCTTTCAAAGTCTCTAAAGTTTTTTGGCTGCTCACCTGTCTCGATGCATACAGGTGTTATCCTCGGGGTTTAGGTTGCCCGCCTGGTCCAGACAGCAAGACGACCGTTCAGCCAAGCCGTCTCCTCCGGAACACAGCCCTCTTCACGAGCTGTCTTTTTTATCGACCAGCTCCGTCCTTATTCTTCCAAGGCTTCGGAACACCACCATAGGGGTCACCATTTGAGGAAACTGAGGCACGGACTCCCTGACCTGACTAGAAGACCCTTCATGAGTCCATATACGTCTCTTTCTGGGGACGAAGCCTGATTCCCCATTACGGATTTCCCACAGCTCACCTCTCAGCTCCGGAGGGATTTCTGGCCGGCTCCTGCTTCCTTTCAGCAGATCATTCAAAGTTCTGTGGGACGCGCTGCATGTCGCTCAGTCAGGCGATTCGAGAGCCCTTCACGTTAGATCCTTAAACGCATCACGTCGGGGTCACCAATTTGCGGCGAATGAAGAGACGGGACGCAGCTTGATGCAAGCAAATGTCAATTTATTGTACAGAAGCACGAGGTTTTATAGACTTTCAGAAGCTGCGCGTTTTAAACAGATTGGTTCTTGAAGCTAAGCCTTGCATACTAGGCAATCCCTGATTGGTGGTTAACTACCATCAATTAACTGCAAGGTGTTATCTTTCCTTGGCGCCATCCGTCTCCCACTCCCCTGTGCTCTGTAAACATGCCTCATCATGTTAATTGTTGTGTCTATTCACACTCCTCGTCCTCCCAGGGTTCGTGACCTACAAGCTCGAGCACATTCCCCTCAGCTAACTGATTGCCATGCACGGTCCTAGTTTGCAGACCGCTCCTGCATCCCCCCTTCCTGTTGCACAAAAAGAACCTTTGAAACCGAACGAGTAAAAACAAGGTATAAGTAATAGAACAAATAAAAAAGCAACTAAGACATATTATCAGTGTCAAAATAACCCACCGTCTCTGTTCCGTACAATTTTACAGTTTCCCCTTTTTGTTTTTGAACAGCTAGTACCAGGTTTGCCATGTTCTGCAGGGCCCTTGCAAACATGACAGCAACCAAGGTAATAGCAAACAAACAATACTGCCAATTGATTGAATGGATGCCAAAAAAGGCTGACATTTTCTCAGATTTTGACAACATGTTGTTGCCATGGGGCGCCTAAAATCCACGCAGCACATACCATCAAAATCCTCACAGCCATGTCCTTGAACCAACAACAAAAAGCAGTGGCAATTTTGACCCACATTCTTAACTGCCTACCAAACAAGGTGATTTAACTCTTTAATGCTTTCCCTGCTGTTACTGTGGATAAGAGAAGAACCGCTGCGACACGTTCCCATCATAGCCTCCTACTACATATAGCATCTACAGAAAGACAATTATCGACATTCAAAGTGTAAACAGTATCATCTTTTGGATTAACATTATACGTAGGTGGAAGGGCACACCAAACAAGAACTGGTTCAGTCAAAAAGTTCGAAACATAGCATGCCTTCTCTGAACATACCTCTGGGGTCATTCCCTTCATTCCCTCTCTTTTTTATGCAAAGAGAAACACTTTTACCGTAACAAAGAAGCCCCTATTTACATCTCTGAGCCAGGACACAAACCGCAGCTGTATGCGCCACCAGGCTCAGGGCAGAAATCATTCATGCAGTTACACAGCTATATATCACTACAAGCATGCAGACACCTATTAAACACTAGATAACCATGTTTATCTTTCCTATTCTCCTTCACAATACCTAGCTGTTCTCTCATCTCTTGTTAGGTCAGCCATTCCCCATTTTCCTCTCCTGTATATCTCTTCAGACATTCTCTATCCTCCCCTTTTTTGCTTGTTAGTTGCAAGGAGGCAAAGGGTGTATGTAGCTGGGTGACCATGACCTGCTTTACGTTACAATCAACTAAACACTGAATACAGGAAAAAAAAAGCATGGGAGACATAAGGCAAACATCAATAAGGTGGTTAAAGATAATTATAATAAATCCTGTAATACTTTTGAGTCATGGCCCAAAGTTTCCCAGCCGTGAGAAGAGACCAAAGGCATCCCGCCCCTGGCTCTGTTGCAGATCTTTGTTTTAAGGCTTTTGAGTTTTGTATACTTTTGTAAATTAATTCACAGTGGTCACTCAGATTCACGTAACACATCCTATCAAAGTCTTCACACTTGTGTCCCTGTGCTAATAATAAAAATCAATAGCAACTCGGTTCTGTAGCAACATATGATGGACAGAATCAACATCTGTTAATAAGCCAGAAAAAAAAAGAACAGTATTTGTAGTATTACTTTGTTTAGCAAGCTAGCAGCCTAATTTACTAAGCAAGTTAAAAGCGTGTACTGTTCTTACAGAAGAGATTAGAGAAGCAAAAATCTGTTATGCTGCATTCCAGAACTCAGCCTGAGAATTACAGTCTTCTCCGAGTTCTGCGTTACAATCATTTGACACATGTTGGGGTTGCGATTGTGAAAGTTGCCCATTTACAATTTTCATTGGCATTATCACAGCTAGTTGTTTTAAAAGCAACCCTTGAGCTTCCTGATGTTCGACTTGTTGCAAAAT
The DNA here is from genome assembly GCF_963210335.1 of Falco punctatus. Classification (NCBI taxonomy): domain Eukaryota; kingdom Metazoa; phylum Chordata; class Aves; order Falconiformes; family Falconidae; genus Falco; species Falco punctatus. The sequence continues at coordinate 45,806 of NW_027660149.1, forward strand.
ATTCTGAAGCCAATCAATCAAGTTAGTATTACAGTTAGTGACTCTCTAGGACCCTGCAAGACTGTGGCAAGACTCCCGCATCCGGACTGCCTTAATAGCCGTCTCATTCATTTGCAAACAGTTGTCCCTGGGATACCTTGCCTGAGTCACAGAATCGGCACAATTAATTTTCTCCAGCCAACTGCTCATAGTTAACAGCAATTCCCCGATTAAGGTTTTCAATCAAGGCCACTATACATAGCTCACAAAAATCAGATAACCACATCATATACTGTATCAGTTAGTACCATACAAAGCAATAACTTCCAATCATGCAGTGTGAGCGTATAAGGCTCTGCCATCACTTCAAGAAGGGACATAGCAAATGTATCATGAATCCTCCCTTCCCGCACTGCTTTGCTTAACTCTTTAACAGCCTCGTATTGCACAGGCTGCCACTCTGGAGGTTGATTTGTCTGACAAAATACTGAACATGCCATAGCGACTCCCAAAACCCATCACTGAAGTGTTTCCCACTTGCATTCCTGTCACCAATCCCTCAGACTCCCTTTCACCCTCCCCAAAAATACAATCAATGCATCAGGAGAGACAAGGGGGTGGGGGAAAGGTCTAGCCCCTTTTCCAGATCTATAGGACCTGGATCAAAAGGTTTATCAGTGTCAATAAAATCATTGTCCGAGTTGCCCTGTTCCCGTGCTTGGTCCTGTGTTGTGAGGGTCACTGCCATCAGTGACAGAAGCTTTGGGGGCAGAGGAGGTGTGGACAGAATCGCCATCGCTGACGGCGTCTTGAGAAGAGTCGCGCTGTCAGTGGAATTTACAGCTTCCTCTGGTTTAGCACCGTTAGTAGAATTAGTCCACACTTGGCAAAGGGTAGTCAGAATTTGCCACCAAGGTGCTAAATGCATTCCCGACACGGAGTTCCCCTCCGCGGCAGCATCATACAATCGGCTGCTGTATGTACACACTTTCATTCTTTCAAAGTCTCTAAAGTTTTTTGGCTGCTCACCTGTCTCGATGCATACAGGTGTTATCCTCGGGGTTTAGGTTGCCCGCCTGGTCCAGACAGCAAGACGACCGTTCAGCCAAGCCGTCTCCTCCGGAACACAGCCCTCTTCACGAGCTGTCTTTTTTATCGACCAGCTCCGTCCTTATTCTTCCAAGGCTTCGGAACACCACCATAGGGGTCACCATTTGAGGAAACTGAGGCACGGACTCCCTGACCTGACTAGAAGACCCTTCATGAGTCCATATACGTCTCTTTCTGGGGACGAAGCCTGATTCCCCATTACGGATTTCCCACAGCTCACCTCTCAGCTCCGGAGGGATTTCTGGCCGGCTCCTGCTTCCTTTCAGCAGATCATTCAAAGTTCTGTGGGACGCGCTGCATGTCGCTCAGTCAGGCGATTCGAGAGCCCTTCACGTTAGATCCTTAAACGCATCACGTCGGGGTCACCAATTTGCGGCGAATGAAGAGACGGGACGCAGCTTGATGCAAGCAAATGTCAATTTATTGTACAGAAGCACGAGGTTTTATAGACTTTCAGAAGCTGCGCGTTTTAAACAGATTGGTTCTTGAAGCTAAGCCTTGCATACTAGGCAATCCCTGATTGGTGGTTAACTACCATCAATTAACTGCAAGGTGTTATCTTTCCTTGGCGCCATCCGTCTCCCACTCCCCTGTGCTCTGTAAACATGCCTCATCATGTTAATTGTTGTGTCTATTCACACTCCTCGTCCTCCCAGGGTTCGTGACCTACAAGCTCGAGCACATTCCCCTCAGCTAACTGATTGCCATGCACGGTCCTAGTTTGCAGACCGCTCCTGCATCCCCCCTTCCTGTTGCACAAAAAGAACCTTTGAAACCGAACGAGTAAAAACAAGGTATAAGTAATAGAACAAATAAAAAAGCAACTAAGACATATTATCAGTGTCAAAATAACCCACCGTCTCTGTTCCGTACAATTTTACAGTTTCCCCTTTTTGTTTTTGAACAGCTAGTACCAGGTTTGCCATGTTCTGCAGGGCCCTTGCAAACATGACAGCAACCAAGGTAATAGCAAACAAACAATACTGCCAATTGATTGAATGGATGCCAAAAAAGGCTGACATTTTCTCAGATTTTGACAACATGTTGTTGCCATGGGGCGCCTAAAATCCACGCAGCACATACCATCAAAATCCTCACAGCCATGTCCTTGAACCAACAACAAAAAGCAGTGGCAATTTTGACCCACATTCTTAACTGCCTACCAAACAAGGTGATTTAACTCTTTAATGCTTTCCCTGCTGTTACTCTGGATAAGAGAAGAACCGCTGCGACACGTTCCCATCATAGCCTCCTACTACATATAGCATCTACAGAAAGACAATTATCGACATTCAAAGTGTAAACAGTATCATCTTTTGGATTAACATTATACGTAGGTGGAAGGGCACACCAAACAAGAACTGGTTCAGTCAAAAAGTTCGAAACATAGCATGCCTTCTCTGAACATACCTCTGGGGTCATTCCCTTCATTCCCTCTCTTTTTTATGCAAAGAGAAACACTTTTACCGTAACAAAGAAGCCCCTATTTACATCTCTGAGCCAGGACACAAACCGCAGCTGTATGCGCCACCAGGCTCAGGGCAGAAATCATTCATGCAGTTACACAGCTATATATCACTACAAGCATGCAGACACCTATTAAACACTAGATAACCATGTTTATCTTTCCTATTCTCCTTCACAATACCTAGCTGTTCTCTCATCTCTTGTTAGGTCAGCCATTCCCCATTTTCCTCTCCTGTATATCTCTTCAGACATTCTCTATCCTCCCCTTTATTGCTTGTTAGTTGCAAGGAGGCAAAGGGTGTATGTAGCTGGGTGACCATGACCTGCTTTACGTTACAATCAACTAAACACTGAATACAGGAAAAAAAAAGCATGGGAGACATAAGGCAAACATCAATAAGGTGGTTAAAGATAATTATAATAAATCCTGTAATACTTTTGAGTCATGGCCCAAAGTTTCCCAGCCGTGAGAAGAGACCAAAGGCATCCCGCCCCTGGCTCTGTTGCAGATCTTTGTTTTAAGGCTTTTGAGTTTTGTATACTTTTGTAAATTAATTCACAGTGGTCACTCAGATTCACGTAACACATCCTATCAAAGTCTTCACACTTGTGTCCCTGTGCTAATAATAAAAATCAATAGCAACTCGGTTCTGTAGCAACATATGATGGACAGAATCAACATCTGTTAATAAGCCAGAAAAAAAAAGAACAGTATTTGTAGTATTACTTTGTTTAGCAAGCTAGCAGCCTAATTTACTAAGCAAGTTAAAAGCGTGTACTGTTCTTACAGAAGAGATTAGAGAAGCAAAAATCTGTTATGCTGCATTCCAGAACTCAGCCTGAGAATTACAGTCTTCTCCGAGTTCTGCGTTACAATCATTTGACACATGTTGGGGTTGCGATTGTGAAAGTTGCCCATTTACAATTTTCATTGGCATTATCACAGCTAGTTGTTTTAAAAGCAACCCTTGAGCTTCCTGATGTTCGACTTGTTGCAAAATATTCTGAAGCCAATCAATCAAGTTAGTATTACAGTTAGTGACTCTCTAGGACCCTGCAAGACTGTGGCAAGACTCCCGCATCCGGACTGCCTTAATAGCCGTCTCATTCATTTGCAAACAGTTGTCCCTGGGATACCTTGCCTGAGTCACAGAATCGGCACAATTAATTTTCTCCAGCCAACTGCTCATAGTTAACAGCAATTCCCCGATTAAGGTTTTCAATCAAGGCCACTATACATAGCTCACAAAAATCAGATAACCACATCATATACTGTATCAGTTAGTACCATACAAAGCAATAACTTCCAATCATGCAGTGTGAGCGTATAAGGCTCTGCCATCACTTCAAGAAGGGACATAGCAAATGTATCATGAATCCTCCCTTCCCGCACTGCTTTGCTTAACTCTTTAACAGCCTCGTATTGCACAGGCTGCCACTCTGGAGGTTGATTTGTCTGACAAAATACTGAACATGCCATAGCGACTCCCAAAACCCATCACTGAAGTGTTTCCCACTTGCATTCCTGTCACCAATCCCTCAGACTCCCTTTCACCCTCCCCAAAAATACAATCAATGCATCAGGAGAGACAAGGGGGTGGGGGAAAGGTCTAGCCCCTTTTCCAGATCTATAGGACCTGGATCAAAAGGTTTATCAGTGTCAATAAAATCATTGTCCGAGTTGCCCTGTTCCCGTGCTTGGTCCTGTGTTGTGAGGGTCACTGCCATCAGTGACAGAAGCTTTGGGGGCAGAGGAGGTGTGGACAGAATCGCCATCGCTGACGGCGTCTTGAGAAGCGTCGCGCTGTCAGTGGAATTTACAGCTTCCTCTGGTTTAGCACCGTTAGTAGAATTAGTCCACACTTGGCAAAGGGTAGTCAGAATTTGCCACCAAGGTGCTAAATGCATTCCCGACACGGAGTTCCCCTCCGCGGCAGCATCATACAATCGGCTGCTGTATGTACACACTTTCATTCTTTCAAAGTCTCTAAAGTTTTTTGGCTGCTCACCTGTCTCGATGCATACAGGTGTTATCCTCGGGGTTTAGGTTGCCCGCCTGGTCCAGACAGCAAGACGACCGTTCAGCCAAGCCGTCTCCTCCGGAACACAGCCCTCTTCACGAGCTGTCTTTTTTATCGACCAGCTCCGTCCTTATTCTTCCAAGGCTTCGGAACACCACCATAGGGGTCACCATTTGAGGAAACTGAGGCACGGACTCCCTGACCTGACTAGAAGACCCTTCATGAGTCCATATACGTCTCTTTCTGGGGACGAAGCCTGATTCCCCATTACGGATTTCCCACAGCTCACCTCTCAGCTCCGGAGGGATTTCTGGCCGGCTCCTGCTTCCTTTCAGCAGATCATTCAAAGTTCTGTGGGACGCGCTGCATGTCGCTCAGTCAGGCGATTCGAGAGCCCTTCACGTTAGATCCTTAAACGCATCACGTCGGGGTCACCAATTTGCGGCGAATGAAGAGACGGGACGCAGCTTGATGCAAGCAAATGTCAATTTATTGTACAGAAGCACGAGGTTTTATAGACTTTCAGAAGCTGCGCGTTTTAAACAGATTGGTTCTTGAAGCTAAGCCTTGCATACTAGGCAATCCCTGATTGGTGGTTAACTACCATCAATTAACTGCAAGGTGTTATCTTTCCTTGGCGCCATCCGTCTCCCACTCCCCTGTGCTCTGTAAACATGCCTCATCATGTTAATTGTTGTGTCTATTCACACTCCTCGTCCTCCCAGGGTTCGTGACCTACAAGCTCGAGCACATTCCCCTCAGCTAACTGATTGCCATGCACGGTCCTAGTTTGCAGACCGCTCCTGCATCCCCCCTTCCTGTTGCACAAAAAGAACCTTTGAAACCGAACGAGTAAAAACAAGGTATAAGTAATAGAACAAATAAAAAAGCAACTAAGACATATTATCAGTGTCAAAATAACCCACCGTCTCTGTTCCGTACAATTTTACAGTTTCCCCTTTTTGTTTTTGAACAGCTAGTACCAGGTTTGCCATGTTCTGCAGGGCCCTTGCAAACATGACAGCAACCAAGGTAATAGCAAACAAACAATACTGCCAATTGATTGAATGGATGCCAAAAAAGGCTGACATTTTCTCAGATTTTGACAACATGTTGTTGCCATGGGGCGCCTAAAATCCACGCAGCACATACCATCAAAATCCTCACAGCCATGTCCTTGAACCAACAACAAAAAGCAGTGGCAATTTTGACCCACATTCTTAACTGCCTACCAAACAAGGTGATTTAACTCTTTAATGCTTTCCCTGCTGTTACTCTGGATAAGAGAAGAACCGCTGCGACACGTTCCCATCATAGCCTCCTACTACATATAGCATCTACAGAAAGACAATTATCGACATTCAAAGTGTAAACAGTATCATCTTTTGGATTAACATTATACGTAGGTGGAAGGGCACACCAAACAAGAACTGGTTCAGTCAAAAAGTTCGAAACATAGCATGCCTTCTCTGAACATACCTCTGGGGTCATTCCCTTCATTCCCTCTCTTTTTTATGCAAAGAGAAACACTTTTACCGTAACAAAGAAGCCCCTATTTACATCTCTGAGCCAGGACACAAACCGCAGCTGTATGCGCCACCAGGCTCAGGGCAGAAATCATTCATGCAGTTACACAGCTATATATCACTACAAGCATGCAGACACCTATTAAACACTAGATAACCATGTTTATCTTTCCTATTCTCCTTCACAATACCTAGCTGTTCTCTCATCTCTTGTTAGGTCAGCCATTCCCCATTTTCCTCTCCTGTATATCTCTTCAGACATTCTCTATCCTCCCCTTTATTGCTTGTTAGTTGCAAGGAGGCAAAGGGTGTATGTAGCTGGGTGACCATGACCTGCTTTACGTTACAATCAACTAAACACTGAATACAGGAAAAAAAAAGCATGGGAGACATAAGGCAAACATCAATAAGGTGGTTAAAGATAATTATAATAAATCCTGTAATACTTTTGAGTCATGGCCCAAAGTTTCCCAGCCGTGAGAAGAGACCAAAGGCATCCCGCCCCTGGCTCTGTTGCAGATCTTTGTTTTAAGGCTTTTGAGTTTTGTATACTTTTGTAAATTAATTCACAGTGGTCACTCAGATTCACGTAACACATCCTATCAAAGTCTTCACACTTGTGTCCCTGTGCTAATAATAAAAATCAATAGCAACTCGGTTCTGTAGCAACATATGATGGACAGAATCAACATCTGTTAATAAGCCAGAAAAAAAAAGAACAGTATTTGTAGTATTACTTTGTTTAGCAAGCTAGCAGCCTAATTTACTAAGCAAGTTAAAAGCGTGTACTGTTCTTACAGAAGAGATTAGAGAAGCAAAAATCTGTTATGCTGCATTCCAGAACTCAGCCTGAGAATTACAGTCTTCTCCGAGTTCTGCGTTACAATCATTTGACACATGTTGGGGTTGCGATTGTGAAAGTTGCCCATTTACAATTTTCATTGGCATTATCACAGCTAGTTGTTTTAAAAGCAACCCTTGAGCTTCCTGATGTTCGACTTGTTGCAAAATATTCTGAAGCCAATCAATCAAGTTAGTATTACAGTTAGTGACTCTCTAGGACCCTGCAAGACTGTGGCAAGACTCCCGCATCCGGACTGCCTTAATAGCCGTCTCATTCATTTGCAAACAGTTGTCCCTGGGATACCTTGCCTGAGTCACAGAATCGGCACAATTAATTTTCTCCAGCCAACTGCTCATAGTTAACAGCAATTCCCCGATTAAGGTTTTCAATCAAGGCCACTATACATAGCTCACAAAAATCAGATAACCACATCATATACTGTATCAGTTAGTACCATACAAAGCAATAACTTCCAATCATGCAGTGTGAGCGTATAAGGCTCTGCCATCACTTCAAGAAGGGACATAGCAAATGTATCATGAATCCTCCCTTCCCGCACTGCTTTGCTTAACTCTTTAACAGCCTCGTATTGCACAGGCTGCCACTCTGGAGGTTGATTTGTCTGACAAAATACTGAACATGCCATAGCGACTCCCAAAACCCATCACTGAAGTGTTTCCCACTTGCATTCCTGTCACCAATCCCTCAGACTCCCTTTCACCCTCCCCAAAAATACAATCAATGCATCAGGAGAGACAAGGGGGTGGGGGAAAGGTCTAGCCCCTTTTCCAGATCTATAGGACCTGGATCAAAAGGTTTATCAGTGTCAATAAAATCATTGTCCGAGTTGCCCTGTTCCCGTGCTTGGTCCTGTGTTGTGAGGGTCACTGCAATCAGTGACAGAAGCTTTGGGGGCAGAGGAGGTGTGGACAGAATCGCCATCGCTGACGGCGTCTTGAGAAGCGTCGCGCTGTCAGTGGAATTTACAGCTTCCTCTGGTTTAGCACCGTTAGTAGAATTAGTCCACACTTGGCAAAGGGTAGTCAGAATTTGCCACCAAGGTGCTAAATGCATTCCCGACACGGAGTTCCCCTCCGCGGCAGCATCATACAATCGGCTGCTGTATGTACACACTTTCATTCTTTCAAAGTCTCTAAAGTTTTTTGGCTGCTCACCTGTCTCGATGCATACAGGTGTTATCCTCGGGGTTTAGGTTGCCCGCCTGGTCCAGACAGCAAGACGACCGTTCAGCCAAGCCGTCTCCTCCGGAACACAGCCCTCTTCACGAGCTGTCTTTTTTATCGACCAGCTCCGTCCTTATTCTTCCAAGGCTTCGGAACACCACCATAGGGGTCACCATTTGAGGAAACTGAGGCACGGACTCCCTGACCTGACTAGAAGACCCTTCATGAGTCCATATACGTCTCTTTCTGGGGACGAAGCCTGATTCCCCATTACGGATTTCCCACAGCTCACCTCTCAGCTCCGGAGGGATTTCTGGCCGGCTCCTGCTTCCTTTCAGCAGATCATTCAAAGTTCTGTGGGACGCGCTGCATGTCGCTCAGTCAGGCGATTCGAGAGCCCTTCACGTTAGATCCTTAAACGCATCACGTCGGGGTCACCAATTTGCGGCGAATGAAGAGACGGGACGCAGCTTGATGCAAGCAAATGTCAATTTATTGTACAGAAGCACGAGGTTTTATAGACTTTCAGAAGCTGCGCGTTTTAAACAGATTGGTTCTTGAAGCTAAGCCTTGCATACTAGGCAATCCCTGATTGGTGGTTAACTACCATCAATTAACTGCAAGGTGTTATCTTTCCTTGGCGCCATCCGTCTCCCACTCCCCTGTGCTCTGTAAACATGCCTCATCATGTTAATTGTTGTGTCTATTCACACTCCTCGTCCTCCCAGGGTTCGTGACCTACAAGCTCGAGCACATTCCCCTCAGCTAACTGATTGCCATGCACGGTCCTAGTTTGCAGACCGCTCCTGCATCCCCCCTTCCTGTTGCACAAAAAGAACCTTTGAAACCGAACGAGTAAAAACAAGGTATAAGTAATAGAACAAATAAAAAAGCAACTAAGACATATTATCAGTGTCAAAATAACCCACCGTCTCTGTTCCGTACAATTTTACAATTTCCCCTTTTTGTTTTTGAACAGCTAGTACCAGGTTTGCCATGTTCTGCAGGGCCCTTGCAAACATGACAGCAACCAAGGTAATAGCAAACAAACAATACTGCCAATTGATTGAATGGATGCCAAAAAAGGCTGACATTTTCTCAGATTTTGACAACATGTTGTTGCCATGGGGCGCCTAAAATCCACGCAGCACATACCATCAAAATCCTCACAGCCATGTCCTTGAACCAACAACAAAAAGCAGTGGCAATTTTGACCCACATTCTTAACTGCCTACCAAACAAGGTGATTTAACTCTTTAATACTTTCCCTGCTGTTACTCTGGATAAGAGAAGAACCGCTGCGACACGTTCCCATCATAGCCTCCTACTACATATAGCATCTACAGAAAGACAATTATCGACATTCAAAGTGTAAACAGTATCATCTTTTGGATTAACATTATACGTAGGTGGAAGGGCACACCAAACAAGAACTGGTTCAGTCAAAAAGTTCGAAACATAGCATGCCTTCTCTGAACATACCTCTGGGGTCATTCCCTTCATTCCCTCTCTTTTTTATGCAAAGAGAAACACTTTTACCGTAACAAAGAAGCCCCTATTTACATCTCTGAGCCAGGACACAAACCGCAGCTGTATGCGCCACCAGGCTCAGGGCAGAAATCATTCATGCAGTTACACAGCTATATATCACTACAAGCATGCAGACACCTATTAAACACTAGATAACCATGTTTATCTTTCCTATTCTCCTTCACAATACCTAGCTGTTCTCTCATCTCTTGTTAGGTCAGCCATTCCCCATTTTCCTCTCCTGTATATCTCTTCAGACATTCTCTATCCTCCCCTTTTTCGCTTGTTAGTTGCAAGGAGGCAAAGGGTGTATGTAGCTGGGTGACCATGACCTGCTTTACGTTACAATCAACTAAACACTGAATACAGGAAAAAAAAAGCATGGGAGACATAAGGCAAACATCAATAAGGTGGTTAAAGATAATTATAATAAATCCTGTAATACTTTTGAGTCATGGCCCAAAGTTTCCCAGCCGTGAGAAGAGACCAAAGGCATCCCGCCCCTGGCTCTGTTGCAGATCTTTGTTTTAAGGCTTTTGAGTTTTGTATACTTTTGTAAATTAATTCACAGTGGTCACTCAGATTCACGTAACACATCCTATCAAAGTCTTCACACTTGTGTCCCTGTGCTAATAATAAAAATCAATAGCAACTCGGTTCTGTAGCAACATATGATGGACAGAATCAACATCTGTTAATAAGCCAGAAAAAAAAAGAACAGTATTTGTAGTATTACTTTGTTTAGCAAGCTAGCAGCCTAATTTACTAAGCAAGTTAAAAGCGTGTACTGTTCTTACAGAAGAGATTAGAGAAGCAAAAATCTGTTATGCTGCATTCCAGAACTCAGCCTGAGAATTACAGTCTTCTCCGAGTTCTGCGTTACAATCATTTGACACATGTTGGGGTTGCGATTGTGAAAGTTGCCCATTTACAATTTTCATTGGCATTATCACAGCTAGTTGTTTTAAAAGCAACCCTTGAGCTTCCTGATGTTCGACTTGTTGCAAAATATTCTGAAGCCAATCAATCAAGTTAGTATTACAGTTAGTGACTCTCTAGGACCCTGCAAGACTGTGGCAAGACTCCCGCATCCGGACTGCCTTAATAGCCGTCTCATTCATTTGCAAACAGTTGTCCCTGGGATACCTTGCCTGAGTCACAGAATCGGCACAATTAATTTTCTCCAGCCAACTGCTCATAGTTAACAGCAATTCCCCGATTAAGGTTTTCAATCAAGGCCACTATACATAGCTCACAAAAATCAGATAACCACATCATATACTGTATCAGTTAGTACCATACAAAGCAATAACTTCCAATCATGCAGTGTGAGCGTATAAGGCTCTGCCATCACTTCAAGAAGGGACATAGCAAATGTATCATGAATCCTCCCTTCCCGCACTGCTTTGCTTAACTCTTTAACAGCCTCGTATTGCACAGGCTGCCACTCTGGAGGTTGATTTGTCTGACAAAATACTGAACATGCCATAGCGACTCCCAAAACCCATCACTGAAGTGTTTCCCACTTGCATTCCTGTCACCAATCCCTCAGACTCCCTTTCACCCTCCCCAAAAATACAATCAATGCATCAGGAGAGACAAGGGGGTGGGGGAAAGGTCTAGCCCCTTTTCCAGATCTATAGGACCTGGATCAAAAGGTTTATCAGTGTCAATAAAATCATTGTCCGAGTTGCCCTGTTCCCGTGCTTGGTCCTGTCTTGTGAGGGTCACTGCAATCAGTGACAGAAGCTTTGGGGGCAGAGGAGGTGTGGACAGAATCGCCATCGCTGACGGCGTCTTGAGAAGCGTCGCGCTGTCAGTGGAATTTACAGCTTCCTCTGGTTTAGCACCGTTAGTAGAATTAGTCCACACTTGGCAAAGGGTAGTCAGAATTTGCCACCAAGGTGCTAAATGCATTCCCGACACGGAGTTCCCCTCCGCGGCAGCATCATACAATCGGCTGCTGTATGTACACACTTTCATTCTTTCAAAGTCTCTAAAGTTTTTTGGCTGCTCACCTGTCTCGATGCATACAGGTGTTATCCTCGGGGTTTAGGTTGCCCGCCTGGTCCAGACAGCAAGACGACCGTTCAGCCAAGCCGTCTCCTCCGGAACACAGCCCTCTTCACGAGCTGTCTTTTTTATCGACCAGCTCCGTCCTTATTCTTCCAAGGCTTCGGAACACCACCATAGGGGTCACCATTTGAGGAAACTGAGGCACGGACTCCCTGACCTGACTAGAAGACCCTTCATGAGTCCATATACGTCTCTTTCTGGGGACGAAGCCTGATTCCCCATTACGGATTTCCCACAGCTCACCTCTCAGCTCCGGAGGGATTTCTGGCCGGCTCCTGCTTCCTTTCAGCAGATCATTCAAAGTTCTGTGGGACGCGCTGCATGTCGCTCAGTCAGGCGATTCGAGAGCCCTTCACGTTAGATCCTTAAACGCATCACGTCGGGGTCACCAATTTGCGGCGAATGAAGAGACGGGACGCAGCTTGATGCAAGCAAATGTCAATTTATTGTACAGAAGCACGAGGTTTTATAGACTTTCAGAAGCTGCGCGTTTTAAACAGATTGGTTCTTGAAGCTAAGCCTTGCATACTAGGCAATCCCTGATTGGTGGTTAACTACCATCAATTAACTGCAAGGTGTTATCTTTCCTTGGCGCCATCCGTCTCCCACTCCCCTGTGCTCTGTAAACATGCCTCATCATGTTAATTGTTGTGTCTATTCACACTCCTCGTCCTCCCAGGGTTCGTGACCTACAAGCTCGAGCACATTCCCCTCAGCTAACTGATTGCCATGCACGGTCCTAGTTTGCAGACCGCTCCTGCATCCCCCCTTCCTGTTGCACAAAAAGAACCTTTGAAACCGAACGAGTAAAAACAAGGTATAAGTAATAGAACAAATAAAAAAGCAACTAAGACATATTATCAGTGTCAAAATAACCCACCGTCTCTGTTCCGTACAATTTTACAATTTCCCCTTTTTGTTTTTGAACAGCTAGTACCAGGTTTGCCATGTTCTGCAGGGCCCTTGCAAACATGACAGCAACCAAGGTAATAGCAAACAAACAATACTGCCAATTGATTGAATGGATGCCAAAAAAGGCTGACATTTTCTCAGATTTTGACAACATGTTGTTGCCATGGGGCGCCTAAAATCCACGCAGCACATACCATCAAAATCCTCACAGCCATGTCCTTGAACCAACAACAAAAAGCAGTGGCAATTTTGACCCACATTCTTAACTGCCTACCAAACAAGGTGATTTAACTCTTTAATGCTTTCCCTGCTGTTACTCTGGATAAGAGAAGAACCGCTGCGACACGTTCCCATCATAGCCTCCTACTACATATAGCATCTACAGAAAGACAATTATCGACATTCAAAGTGTAAACAGTATCATCTTTTGGATTAACATTATACGTAGGTGGAAGGGCACACCAAACAAGAACTGGTTCAGTCAAAAAGTTCGAAACATAGCATGCCTTCTCTGAACATACCTCTGGGGTCATTCCCTTCATTCCCTCTCTTTTTTATGCAAAGAGAAACACTTTTACCGTAACAAAGAAGCCCCTATTTACATCTCTGAGCCAGGACACAAACCGCAGCTGTATGTGCCACCAGGCTCAGGGCAGAAATCATTCATGCAGTTACACAGCTATATATCACTACAAGCATGCAGACACCTATTAAACACTAGATAACCATGTTTATCTTTCCTATTCTCCTTCACAATACCTAGCTGTTCTCTCATCTCTTGTTAGGTCAGCCATTCCCCATTTTCCTCTCCTGTATATCTCTTCAGACATTCTCTATCCTCCCCTTTATTGCTTGTTAGTTGCAAGGAGGCAAAGGGTGTATGTAGCTGGGTGACCATGACCTGCTTTACGTTACAATCAACTAAACACTGAATACAGGAAAAAAAAAGCATGGGAGACATAAGGCAAACATCAATAAGGTGGTTAAAGATAATTATAATAAATCCTGTAATACTTTTGAGTCATGGCCCAAAGTTTCCCAGCCGTGAGAAGAGACCAAAGGCATCCCGCCCCTGGCTCTGTTGCAGATCTTTGTTTTAAGGCTTTTGAGTTTTGTATACTTTTGTAAATTAATTCACAGTGGTCACTCAGATTCACGTAACACATCCTATCAAAGTCTTCACACTTGTGTCCCTGTGCTAATAATAAAAATCAATAGCAACTCGGTTCTGTAGCAACATATGATGGACAGAATCAACATCTGTTAATAAGCCAGAAAAAAAAAGAACAGTATTTGTAGTATTACTTTGTTTAGCAAGCTAGCAGCCTAATTTACTAAGCAAGTTAAAAGCGTGTACTGTTCTTACAGAAGAGATTAGAGAAGCAAAAATCTGTTATGCTGCATTCCAGAACTCAGCCTGAGAATTACAGTCTTCTCCGAGTTCTGCGTTACAATCATTTGACACATGTTGGGGTTGCGATTGTGAAAGTTGCCCATTTACAATTTTCATTGGCATTATCACAGCTAGTTGTTTTAAAAGCAACCCTTGAGCTTCCTGATGTTCGACTTGTTGCAAAATATTCTGAAGCCAATCAATCAAGTTAGTATTACAGTTAGTGACTCTCTAGGACCCTGCAAGACTGTGGCAAGACTCCCGCATCCGGACTGCCTTAATAGCCGTCTCATTCATTTGCAAACAGTTGTCCCTGGGATACCTTGCCTGAGTCACAGAATCGGCACAATTAATTTTCTCCAGCCAACTGCTCATAGTTAACAGCAATTCCCCGATTAAGGTTTTCAATCAAGGCCACTATACATAGCTCACAAAAATCAGATAACCACATCATATACTGTATCAGTTAGTACCATACAAAGCAATAACTTCCAATCATGCAGTGTGAGCGTATAAGGCTCTGCCATCACTTCAAGAAGGGACATAGCAAATGTATCATGAATCCTCCCTTCCCGCACTGCTTTGCTTAACTCTTTAACAGCCTCGTATTGCACAGGCTGCCACTCTGGAGGTTGATTTGTCTGACAAAATACTGAACATGCCATAGCGACTCCCAAAACCCATCACTGAAGTGTTTCCCACTTGCATTCCTGTCACCAATCCCTCAGACTCCCTTTCACCCTCCCCAAAAATACAATCAATGCATCAGGAGAGACAAGGGGGTGGGGGAAAGGTCTAGCCCCTTTTCCAGATCTATAGGACCTGGATCAAAAGGTTTATCAGTGTCAATAAAATCATTGTCCGAGTTGCCCTGTTCCCGTGCTTGGTCCTGTGTTGTGAGGGTCACTGCAATCAGTGACAGAAGCTTTGGGGGCAGAGGAGGTGTGGACAGAATCGCCATCGCTGACGGCGTCTTGAGAAGCGTCGCGCTGTCAGTGGAATTTACAGCTTCCTCTGGTTTAGCACCGTTAGTAGAATTAGTCCACACTTGGCAAAGGGTAGTCAGAATTTGCCACCAAGGTGCTAAATGCATTCCCGACACGGAGTTCCCCTCCGCGGCAGCATCATACAATCGGCTGCTGTATGTACACACTTTCATTCTTTCAAAGTCTCTAAAGTTTTTTGGCTGCTCACCTGTCTCGATGCATACAGGTGTTATCCTCGGGGTTTAGGTTGCCCGCCTGGTCCAGACAGCAAGACGACCGTTCAGCCAAGCCGTCTCCTCCGGAACACAGCCCTCTTCACGAGCTGTCTTTTTTATCGACCAGCTCCGTCCTTATTCTTCCAAGGCTTCGGAACACCACCATAGGGGTCACCATTTGAGGAAACTGAGGCACGGACTCCCTGACCTGACTAGAAGACCCTTCATGAGTCCATATACGTCTCTTTCTGGGGACGAAGCCTGATTCCCCATTACGGATTTCCCACAGCTCACCTCTCAGCTCCGGAGGGATTTCTGGCCGGCTCCTGCTTCCTTTCAGCAGATCATTCAAAGTTCTGTGGGACGCGCTGCATGTCGCTCAGTCAGGCGATTCGAGAGCCCTTCACGTTAGATCCTTAAACGCATCACGTCGGGGTCACCAATTTGCGGCGAATGAAGAGACGGGACGCAGCTTGATGCAAGCAAATGTCAATTTATTGTACAGAAGCACGAGGTTTTATAGACTTTCAGAAGCTGCGCGTTTTAAACAGATTGGTTCTTGAAGCTAAGCCTTGCATACTAGGCAATCCCTGATTGGTGGTTAACTACCATCAATTAACTGCAAGGTGTTATCTTTCCTTGGCGCCATCCGTCTCCCACTCCCCTGTGCTCTGTAAACATGCCTCATCATGTTAATTGTTGTGTCTATTCACACTCCTCGTCCTCCCAGGGTTCGTGACCTACAAGCTCGAGCACATTCCCCTCAGCTAACTGATTGCCATGCACGGTCCTAGTTTGCAGACCGCTCCTGCATCCCCCCTTCCTGTTGCACAAAAAGAACCTTTGAAACCGAACGAGTAAAAACAAGGTATAAGTAATAGAACAAATAAAAAAGCAACTAAGACATATTATCAGTGTCAAAATAACCCACCGTCTCTGTTCCGTACAATTTTACAATTTCCCCTTTTTGTTTTTGAACAGCTAGTACCAGGTTTGCCATGTTCTGCAGGGCCCTTGCAAACATGACAGCAACCAAGGTAATAGCAAACAAACAATACTGCCAATTGATTGAATGGATGCCAAAAAAGGCTGACATTTTCTCAGATTTTGACAACATGTTGTTGCCATGGGGCGCCTAAAATCCACGCAGCACATACCATCAAAATCCTCACAGCCATGTCCTTGAACCAACAACAAAAAGCAGTGGCAATTTTGACCCACATTCTTAACTGCCTACCAAACAAGGTGATTTAACTCTTTAATACTTTCCCTGCTGTTACTCTGGATAAGAGAAGAACCGCTGCGACACGTTCCCATCATAGCCTCCTACTACATATAGCATCTACAGAAAGACAATTATCGACATTCAAAGTGTAAACAGTATCATCTTTTGGATTAACATTATACGTAGGTGGAAGGGCACACCAAACAAGAACTGGTTCAGTCAAAAAGTTCGAAACATAGCATGCCTTCTCTGAACATACCTCTGGGGTCATTCCCTTCATTCCCTCTCTTTTTTATGCAAAGAGAAACACTTTTACCGTAACAAAGAAGCCCCTATTTACATCTCTGAGCCAGGACACAAACCGCAGCTGTATGCGCCACCAGGCTCAGGGCAGAAATCATTCATGCAGTTACACAGCTATATATCACTACAAGCATGCAGACACCTATTAAACACTAGATAACCATGTTTATCTTTCCTATTCTCCTTCACAATACCTAGCTGTTCTCTCATCTCTTGTTAGGTCAGCCATTCCCCATTTTCCTCTCCTGTATATCTCTTCAGACATTCTCTATCCTCCCCTTTATTGCTTGTTAGTTGCAAGGAGGCAAAGGGTGTATGTAGCTGGGTGACCATGACCTGCTTTACGTTACAATCAACTAAACACTGAATACAGGAAAAAAAAAGCATGGGAGACATAAGGCAAACATCAATAAGGTGGTTAAAGATAATTATAATAAATCCTGTAATACTTTTGAGTCATGGCCCAAAGTTTCCCAGCCGTGAGAAGAGACCAAAGGCATCCCGCCCCTGGCTCTGTTGCAGATCTTTGTTTTAAGGCTTTTGAGTTTTGTATACTTTTGTAAATTAATTCACAGTGGTCACTCAGATTCACGTAACACATCCTATCAAAGTCTTCACACTTGTGTCCCTGTGCTAATAATAAAAATCAATAGCAACTCGGTTCTGTAGCAACATATGATGGACAGAATCAACATCTGTTAATAAGCCAGAAAAAAAAAGAACAGTATTTGTAGTATTACTTTGTTTAGCAAGCTAGCAGCCTAATTTACTAAGCAAGTTAAAAGCGTGTACTGTTCTTACAGAAGAGATTAGAGAAGCAAAAATCTGTTATGCTGCATTCCAGAACTCAGCCTGAGAATTACAGTCTTCTCCGAGTTCTGCGTTACAATCATTTGACACATGTTGGGGTTGCGATTGTGAAAGTTGCCCATTTACAATTTTCATTGGCATTATCACAGCTAGTTGTTTTAAAAGCAACCCTTGAGCTTCCTGATGTTCGACTTGTTGCAAAATATTCTGAAGCCAATCAATCAAGTTAGTATTACAGTTAGTGACTCTCTAGGACCCTGCAAGACTGTGGCAAGACTCCCGCATCCGGACTGCCTTAATAGCCGTCTCATTCATTTGCAAACAGTTGTCCCTGGGATACCTTGCCTGAGTCACAGAATCGGCACAATTAATTTTCTCCAGCCAACTGCTCATAGTTAACAGCAATTCCCCGATTAAGGTTTTCAATCAAGGCCACTATACATAGCTCACAAAAATCAGATAACCACATCATATACTGTATCAGTTAGTACCATACAAAGCAATAACTTCCAATCATGCAGTGTGAGCGTATAAGGCTCTGCCATCACTTCAAGAAGGGACATAGCAAATGTATCATGAATCCTCCCTTCCCGCACTGCTTTGCTTAACTCTTTAACAGCCTCGTATTGCACAGGCTGCCACTCTGGAGGTTGATTTGTCTGACAAAATACTGAACATGCCATAGCGACTCCCAAAACCCATCACTGAAGTGTTTCCCACTTGCATTCCTGTCACCAATCCCTCAGACTCCCTTTCACCCTCCCCAAAAATACAATCAATGCATCAGGAGAGACAAGGGGGTGGGGGAAAGGTCTAGCCCCTTTTCCAGATCTATAGGACCTGGATCAAAAGGTTTATCAGTGTCAATAAAATCATTGTCCGAGTTGCCCTGTTCCCGTGCTTGGTCCTGTCTTGTGAGGGTCACTGCAATCAGTGACAGAAGCTTTGGGGGCAGAGGAGGTGTGGACAGAATCGCCATCGCTGACGGCGTCTTGAGAAGCGTCGCGCTGTCAGTGGAATTTACAGCTTCCTCTGGTTTAGCACCGTTAGTAGAATTAGTCCACACTTGGCAAAGGGTAGTCAGAATTTGCCACCAAGGTGCTAAATGCATTCCCGACACGGAGTTCCCCTCCGCGGCAGCATCATACAATCGGCTGCTGTATGTACACACTTTCATTCTTTCAAAGTCTCTAAAGTTTTTTGGCTGCTCACCTGTCTCGATGCATACAGGTGTTATCCTCGGGGTTTAGGTTGCCCGCCTGGTCCAGACAGCAAGACGACCGTTCAGCCAAGCCGTCTCCTCCGGAACACAGCCCTCTTCACGAGCTGTCTTTTTTATCGACCAGCTCCGTCCTTATTCTTCCAAGGCTTCGGAACACCACCATAGGGGTCACCATTTGAGGAAACTGAGGCACGGACTCCCTGACCTGACTAGAAGACCCTTCATGAGTCCATATACGTCTCTTTCTGGGGACGAAGCCTGATTCCCCATTACGGATTTCCCACAGCTCACCTCTCAGCTCCGGAGGGATTTCTGGCCGGCTCCTGCTTCCTTTCAGCAGATCATTCAAAGTTCTGTGGGACGCGCTGCATGTCGCTCAGTCAGGCGATTCGAGAGCCCTTCACGTTAGATCCTTAAACGCATCACGTCGGGGTCACCAATTTGCGGCGAATGAAGAGACGGGACGCAGCTTGATGCAAGCAAATGTCAATTTATTGTACAGAAGCACGAGGTTTTATAGACTTTCAGAAGCTGCGCGTTTTAAACAGATTGGTTCTTGAAGCTAAGCCTTGCATACTAGGCAATCCCTGATTGGTGGTTAACTACCATCAATTAACTGCAAGGTGTTATCTTTCCTTGGCGCCATCCGTCTCCCACTCCCCTGTGCTCTGTAAACATGCCTCATCATGTTAATTGTTGTGTCTATTCACACTCCTCGTCCTCCCAGGGTTCGTGACCTACAAGCTCGAGCACATTCCCCTCAGCTAACTGATTGCCATGCACGGTCCTAGTTTGCAGACCGCTCCTGCATCCCCCCTTCCTGTTGCACAAAAAGAACCTTTGAAACCGAACGAGTAAAAACAAGGTATAAGTAATAGAACAAATAAAAAAGCAACTAAGACATATTATCAGTGTCAAAATAACCCACCGTCTCTGTTCCGTACAATTTTACAATTTCCCCTTTTTGTTTTTGAACAGCTAGTACCAGGTTTGCCATGTTCTGCAGGGCCCTTGCAAACATGACAGCAACCAAGGTAATAGCAAACAAACAATACTGCCAATTGATTGAATGGATGCCAAAAAAGGCTGACATTTTCTCAGATTTTGACAACATGTTGTTGCCATGGGGCGCCTAAAATCCACGCAGCACATACCATCAAAATCCTCACAGCCATGTCCTTGAACCAACAACAAAAAGCAGTGGCAATTTTGACCCACATTCTTAACTGCCTACCAAACAAGGTGATTTAACTCTTTAATACTTTCCCTGCTGTTACTCTGGATAAGAGAAGAACCGCTGCGACACGTTCCCATCATAGCCTCCTACTACATATAGCATCTACAGAAAGACAATTATCGACATTCAAAGTGTAAACAGTATCATCTTTTGGATTAACATTATACGTAGGTGGAAGGGCACACCAAACAAGAACTGGTTCAGTCAAAAAGTTCGAAACATAGCATGCCTTCTCTGAACATACCTCTGGGGTCATTCCCTTCATTCCCTCTCTTTTTTATGCAAAGAGAAACACTTTTACCGTAACAAAGAAGCCCCTATTTACATCTCTGAGCCAGGACACAAACCGCAGCTGTATGCGCCACCAGGCTCAGGGCAGAAATCATTCATGCAGTTACACAGCTATATATCACTACAAGCATGCAGACACCTATTAAACACTAGATAACCATGTTTATCTTTCCTATTCTCCTTCACAATACCTAGCTGTTCTCTCATCTCTTGTTAGGTCAGCCATTCCCCATTTTCCTCTCCTGTATATCTCTTCAGACATTCTCTATCCTCCCCTTTATTGCTTGTTAGTTGCAAGGAGGCAAAGGGTGTATGTAGCTGGGTGACCATGACCTGCTTTACGTTACAATCAACTAAACACTGAATACAGGAAAAAAAAAGCATGGGAGACATAAGGCAAACATCAATAAGGTGGTTAAAGATAATTATAATAAATCCTGTAATACTTTTGAGTCATGGCCCAAAGTTTCCCAGCCGTGAGAAGAGACCAAAGGCATCCCGCCCCTGGCTCTGTTGCAGATCTTTGTTTTAAGGCTTTTGAGTTTTGTATACTTTTGTAAATTAATTCACAGTGGTCACTCAGATTCACGTAACACATCCTATCAAAGTCTTCACACTTGTGTCCCTGTGCTAATAATAAAAATCAATAGCAACTCGGTTCTGTAGCAACATATGATGGACAGAATCAACATCTGTTAATAAGCCAGAAAAAAAAAGAACAGTATTTGTAGTATTACTTTGTTTAGCAAGCTAGCAGCCTAATTTACTAAGCAAGTTAAAAGCGTGTACTGTTCTTACAGAAGAGATTAGAGAAGCAAAAATCTGTTATGCTGCATTCCAGAACTCAGCCTGAGAATTACAGTCTTCTCCGAGTTCTGCGTTACAATCATTTGACACATGTTGGGGTTGCGATTGTGAAAGTTGCCCATTTACAATTTTCATTGGCATTATCACAGCTAGTTGTTTTAAAAGCAACCCTTGAGCTTCCTGATGTTCGACTTGTTGCAAAATATTCTGAAGCCAATCAATCAAGTTAGTATTACAGTTAGTGACTCTCTAGGACCCTGCAAGACTGTGGCAAGACTCCCGCATCCGGACTGCCTTAATAGCCGTCTCATTCATTTGCAAACAGTTGTCCCTGGGATACCTTGCCTGAGTCACAGAATCGGCACAATTAATTTTCTCCAGCCAACTGCTCATAGTTAACAGCAATTCCCCGATTAAGGTTTTCAATCAAGGCCACTATACATAGCTCACAAAAATCAGATAACCACATCATATACTGTATCAGTTAGTACCATACAAAGCAATAACTTCCAATCATGCAGTGTGAGCGTATAAGGCTCTGCCATCACTTCAAGAAGGGACATAGCAAATGTATCATGAATCCTCCCTTCCCGCACTGCTTTGCTTAACTCTTTAACAGCCTCGTATTGCACAGGCTGCCACTCTGGAGGTTGATTTGTCTGACAAAATACTGAACATGCCATAGCGACTCCCAAAACCCATCACTGAAGTGTTTCCCACTTGCATTCCTGTCACCAATCCCTCAGACTCCCTTTCACCCTCCCCAAAAATACAATCAATGCATCAGGAGAGACAAGGGGGTGGGGGAAAGGTCTAGCCCCTTTTCCAGATCTATAGGACCTGGATCAAAAGGTTTATCAGTGTCAATAAAATCATTGTCCGAGTTGCCCTGTTCCCGTGCTTGGTCCTGTCTTGTGAGGGTCACTGCAATCAGTGACAGAAGCTTTGGGGGCAGAGGAGGTGTGGACAGAATCGCCATCGCTGACGGCGTCTTGAGAAGCGTCGCGCTGTCAGTGGAATTTACAGCTTCCTCTGGTTTAGCACCGTTAGTAGAATTAGTCCACACTTGGCAAAGGGTAGTCAGAATTTGCCACCAAGGTGCTAAATGCATTCCCGACACGGAGTTCCCCTCCGCGGCAGCATCATACAATCGGCTGCTGTATGTACACACTTTCATTCTTTCAAAGTCTCTAAAGTTTTTTGGCTGCTCACCTGTCTCGATGCATACAGGTGTTATCCTCGGGGTTTAGGTTGCCCGCCTGGTCCAGACAGCAAGACGACCGTTCAGCCAAGCCGTCTCCTCCGGAACACAGCCCTCTTCACGAGCTGTCTTTTTTATCGACCAGCTCCGTCCTTATTCTTCCAAGGCTTCGGAACACCACCATAGGGGTCACCATTTGAGGAAACTGAGGCACGGACTCCCTGACCTGACTAGAAGACCCTTCATGAGTCCATATACGTCTCTTTCTGGGGACGAAGCCTGATTCCCCATTACGGATTTCCCACAGCTCACCTCTCAGCTCCGGAGGGATTTCTGGCCGGCTCCTGCTTCCTTTCAGCAGATCATTCAAAGTTCTGTGGGACGCGCTGCATGTCGCTCAGTCAGGCGATTCGAGAGCCCTTCACGTTAGATCCTTAAACGCATCACGTCGGGGTCACCAATTTGCGGCGAATGAAGAGACGGGACGCAGCTTGATGCAAGCAAATGTCAATTTATTGTACAGAAGCACGAGGTTTTATAGACTTTCAGAAGCTGCGCGTTTTAAACAGATTGGTTCTTGAAGCTAAGCCTTGCATACTAGGCAATCCCTGATTGGTGGTTAACTACCATCAATTAACTGCAAGGTGTTATCTTTCCTTGGCGCCATCCGTCTCCCACTCCCCTGTGCTCTGTAAACATGCCTCATCATGTTAATTGTTGTGTCTATTCACACTCCTCGTCCTCCCAGGGTTCGTGACCTACAAGCTCGAGCACATTCCCCTCAGCTAACTGATTGCCATGCACGGTCCTAGTTTGCAGACCGCTCCTGCATCCCCCCTTCCTGTTGCACAAAAAGAACCTTTGAAACCGAACGAGTAAAAACAAGGTATAAGTAATAGAACAAATAAAAAAGCAACTAAGACATATTATCAGTGTCAAAATAACCCACCGTCTCTGTTCCGTACAATTTTACAATTTCCCCTTTTTGTTTTTGAACAGCTAGTACCAGGTTTGCCATGTTCTGCAGGGCCCTTGCAAACATGACAGCAACCAAGGTAATAGCAAACAAACAATACTGCCAATTGATTGAATGGATGCCAAAAAAGGCTGACATTTTCTCAGATTTTGACAACATGTTGTTGCCATGGGGCGCCTAAAATCCACGCAGCACATACCATCAAAATCCTCACAGCCATGTCCTTGAACCAACAACAAAAAGCAGTGGCAATTTTGACCCACATTCTTAACTGCCTACCAAACAAGGTGATTTAACTCTTTAATACTTTCCCTGCTGTTACTCTGGATAAGAGAAGAACCGCTGCGACACGTTCCCATCATAGCCTCCTACTACATATAGCATCTACAGAAAGACAATTATCGACATTCAAAGTGTAAACAGTATCATCTTTTGGATTAACATTATACGTAGGTGGAAGGGCACACCAAACAAGAACTGGTTCAGTCAAAAAGTTCGAAACATAGCATGCCTTCTCTGAACATACCTCTGGGGTCATTCCCTTCATTCCCTCTCTTTTTTATGCAAAGAGAAACACTTTTACCGTAACAAAGAAGCCCCTATTTACATCTCTGAGCCAGGACACAAACCGCAGCTGTATGCGCCACCAGGCTCAGGGCAGAAATCATTCATGCAGTTACACAGCTATATATCACTACAAGCATGCAGACACCTATTAAACACTAGATAACCATGTTTATCTTTCCTATTCTCCTTCACAATACCTAGCTGTTCTCTCATCTCTTGTTAGGTCAGCCATTCCCCATTTTCCTCTCCTGTATATCTCTTCAGACATTCTCTATCCTCCCCTTTATTGCTTGTTAGTTGCAAGGAGGCAAAGGGTGTATGTAGCTGGGTGACCATGACCTGCTTTACGTTACAATCAACTAAACACTGAATACAGGAAAAAAAAAGCATGGGAGACATAAGGCAAACATCAATAAGGTGGTTAAAGATAATTATAATAAATCCTGTAATACTTTTGAGTCATGGCCCAAAGTTTCCCAGCCGTGAGAAGAGACCAAAGGCATCCCGCCCCTGGCTCTGTTGCAGATCTTTGTTTTAAGGCTTTTGAGTTTTGTATACTTTTGTAAATTAATTCACAGTGGTCACTCAGATTCACGTAACACATCCTATCAAAGTCTTCACACTTGTGTCCCTGTGCTAATAATAAAAATCAATAGCAACTCGGTTCTGTAGCAACATATGATGGACAGAATCAACATCTGTTAATAAGCCAGAAAAAAAAAGAACAGTATTTGTAGTATTACTTTGTTTAGCAAGCTAGCAGCCTAATTTACTAAGCAAGTTAAAAGCGTGTACTGTTCTTACAGAAGAGATTAGAGAAGCAAAAATCTGTTATGCTGCATTCCAGAACTCAGCCTGAGAATTACAGTCTTCTCCGAGTTCTGCGTTACAATCATTTGACACATGTTGGGGTTGCGATTGTGAAAGTTGCCCATTTACAATTTTCATTGGCATTATCACAGCTAGTTGTTTTAAAAGCAACCCTTGAGCTTCCTGATGTTCGACTTGTTGCAAAATATTCTGAAGCCAATCAATCAAGTTAGTATTACAGTTAGTGACTCTCTAGGACCCTGCAAGACTGTGGCAAGACTCCCGCATCCGGACTGCCTTAATAGCCGTCTCATTCATTTGCAAACAGTTGTCCCTGGGATACCTTGCCTGAGTCACAGAATCGGCACAATTAATTTTCTCCAGCCAACTGCTCATAGTTAACAGCAATTCCCCGATTAAGGTTTTCAATCAAGGCCACTATACATAGCTCACAAAAATCAGATAACCACATCATATACTGTATCAGTTAGTACCATACAAAGCAATAACTTCCAATCATGCAGTGTGAGCGTATAAGGCTCTGCCATCACTTCAAGAAGGGACATAGCAAATGTATCATGAATCCTCCCTTCCCGCACTGCTTTGCTTAACTCTTTAACAGCCTCGTATTGCACAGGCTGCCACTCTGGAGGTTGATTTGTCTGACAAAATACTGAACATGCCATAGCGACTCCCAAAACCCATCACTGAAGTGTTTCCCACTTGCATTCCTGTCACCAATCCCTCAGACTCCCTTTCACCCTCCCCAAAAATACAATCAATGCATCAGGAGAGACAAGGGGGTGGGGGAAAGGTCTAGCCCCTTTTCCAGATCTATAGGACCTGGATCAAAAGGTTTATCAGTGTCAATAAAATCATTGTCCGAGTTGCCCTGTTCCCGTGCTTGGTCCTGTCTTGTGAGGGTCACTGCAATCAGTGACAGAAGCTTTGGGGGCAGAGGAGGTGTGGACAGAATCGCCATCGCTGACGGCGTCTTGAGAAGCGTCGCGCTGTCAGTGGAATTTACAGCTTCCTCTGGTTTAGCACCGTTAGTAGAATTAGTCCACACTTGGCAAAGGGTAGTCAGAATTTGCCACCAAGGTGCTAAATGCATTCCCGACACGGAGTTCCCCTCCGCGGCAGCATCATACAATCGGCTGCTGTATGTACACACTTTCATTCTTTCAAAGTCTCTAAAGTTTTTTGGCTGCTCACCTGTCTCGATGCATACAGGTGTTATCCTCGGGGTTTAGGTTGCCCGCCTGGTCCAGACAGCAAGACGACCGTTCAGCCAAGCCGTCTCCTCCGGAACACAGCCCTCTTCACGAGCTGTCTTTTTTATCGACCAGCTCCGTCCTTATTCTTCCAAGGCTTCGGAACACCACCATAGGGGTCACCATTTGAGGAAACTGAGGCACGGACTCCCTGACCTGACTAGAAGACCCTTCATGAGTCCATATACGTCTCTTTCTGGGGACGAAGCCTGATTCCCCATTACGGATTTCCCACAGCTCACCTCTCAGCTCCGGAGGGATTTCTGGCCGGCTCCTGCTTCCTTTCAGCAGATCATTCAAAGTTCTGTGGGACGCGCTGCATGTCGCTCAGTCAGGCGATTCGAGAGCCCTTCACGTTAGATCCTTAAACGCATCACGTCGGGGTCACCAATTTGCGGCGAATGAAGAGACGGGACGCAGCTTGATGCAAGCAAATGTCAATTTATTGTACAGAAGCACGAGGTTTTATAGACTTTCAGAAGCTGCGCGTTTTAAACAGATTGGTTCTTGAAGCTAAGCCTTGCATACTAGGCAATCCCTGATTGGTGGTTAACTACCATCAATTAACTGCAAGGTGTTATCTTTCCTTGGCGCCATCCGTCTCCCACTCCCCTGTGCTCTGTAAACATGCCTCATCATGTTAATTGTTGTGTCTATTCACACTCCTCGTCCTCCCAGGGTTCGTGACCTACAAGCTCGAGCACATTCCCCTCAGCTAACTGATTGCCATGCACGGTCCTAGTTTGCAGACCGCTCCTGCATCCCCCCTTCCTGTTGCACAAAAAGAACCTTTGAAACCGAACGAGTAAAAACAAGGTATAAGTAATAGAACAAATAAAAAAGCAACTAAGACATATTATCAGTGTCAAAATAACCCACCGTCTCTGTTCCGTACAATTTTACAATTTCCCCTTTTTGTTTTTGAACAGCTAGTACCAGGTTTGCCATGTTCTGCAGGGCCCTTGCAAACATGACAGCAACCAAGGTAATAGCAAACAAACAATACTGCCAATTGATTGAATGGATGCCAAAAAAGGCTGACATTTTCTCAGATTTTGACAACATGTTGTTGCCATGGGGCGCCTAAAATCCACGCAGCACATACCATCAAAATCCTCACAGCCATGTCCTTGAACCAACAACAAAAAGCAGTGGCAATTTTGACCCACATTCTTAACTGCCTACCAAACAAGGTGATTTAACTCTTTAATGCTTTCCCTGCTGTTACTCTGGATAAGAGAAGAACCGCTGCGACACGTTCCCATCATAGCCTCCTACTACATATAGCATCTACAGAAAGACAATTATCGACATTCAAAGTGTAAACAGTATCATCTTTTGGATTAACATTATACGTAGGTGGAAGGGCACACCAAACAAGAACTGGTTCAGTCAAAAAGTTCGAAACATAGCATGCCTTCTCTGAACATACCTCTGGGGTCATTCCCTTCATTCCCTCTCTTTTTTATGCAAAGAGAAACACTTTTACCGTAACAAAGAAGCCCCTATTTACATCTCTGAGCCAGGACACAAACCGCAGCTGTATGCGCCACCAGGCTCAGGGCAGAAATCATTCATGCAGTTACACAGCTATATATCACTACAAGCATGCAGACACCTATTAAACACTAGATAACCATGTTTATCTTTCCTATTCTCCTTCACAATACCTAGCTGTTCTCTCATCTCTTGTTAGGTCAGCCATTCCCCATTTTCCTCTCCTGTATATCTCTTCAGACATTCTCTATCCTCCCCTTTATTGCTTGTTAGTTGCAAGGAGGCAAAGGGTGTATGTAGCTGGGTGACCATGACCTGCTTTACGTTACAATCAACTAAACACTGAATACAGGAAAAAAAAAGCATGGGAGACATAAGGCAAACATCAATAAGGTGGTTAAAGATAATTATAATAAATCCTGTAATACTTTTGAGTCATGGCCCAAAGTTTCCCAGCCGTGAGAAGAGACCAAAGGCATCCCGCCCCTGGCTCTGTTGCAGATCTTTGTTTTAAGGCTTTTGAGTTTTGTATACTTTTGTAAATTAATTCACAGTGGTCACTCAGATTCACGTAACACATCCTATCAAAGTCTTCACACTTGTGTCCCTGTGCTAATAATAAAAATCAATAGCAACTCGGTTCTGTAGCAACATATGATGGACAGAATCAACATCTGTTAATAAGCCAGAAAAAAAAAGAACAGTATTTGTAGTATTACTTTGTTTAGCAAGCTAGCAGCCTAATTTACTAAGCAAGTTAAAAGCGTGTACTGTTCTTACAGAAGAGATTAGAGAAGCAAAAATCTGTTATGCTGCATTCCAGAACTCAGCCTGAGAATTACAGTCTTCTCCGAGTTCTGCGTTACAATCATTTGACACATGTTGGGGTTGCGATTGTGAAAGTTGCCCATTTACAATTTTCATTGGCATTATCACAGCTAGTTGTTTTAAAAGCAACCCTTGAGCTTCCTGATGTTCGACTTGTTGCAAAATATTCTGAAGCCAATCAATCAAGTTAGTATTACAGTTAGTGACTCTCTAGGACCCTGCAAGACTGTGGCAAGACTCCCGCATCCGGACTGCCTTAATAGCCGTCTCATTCATTTGCAAACAGTTGTCCCTGGGATACCTTGCCTGAGTCACAGAATCGGCACAATTAATTTTCTCCAGCCAACTGCTCATAGTTAACAGCAATTCCCCGATTAAGGTTTTCAATCAAGGCCACTATACATAGCTCACAAAAATCAGATAACCACATCATATACTGTATCAGTTAGTACCATACAAAGCAATAACTTCCAATCATGCAGTGTGAGCGTATAAGGCTCTGCCATCACTTCAAGAAGGGACATAGCAAATGTATCATGAATCCTCCCTTCCCGCACTGCTTTGCTTAACTCTTTAACAGCCTCGTATTGCACAGGCTGCCACTCTGGAGGTTGATTTGTCTGACAAAATACTGAACATGCCATAGCGACTCCCAAAACCCATCACTGAAGTGTTTCCCACTTGCATTCCTGTCACCAATCCCTCAGACTCCCTTTCACCCTCCCCAAAAATACAATCAATGCATCAGGAGAGACAAGGGGGTGGGGGAAAGGTCTAGCCCCTTTTCCAGATCTATAGGACCTGGATCAAAAGGTTTATCAGTGTCAATAAAATCATTGTCCGAGTTGCCCTGTTCCCGTGCTTGGTCCTGTGTTGTGAGGGTCACTGCAATCAGTGACAGAAGCTTTGGGGGCAGAGGAGGTGTGGACAGAATCGCCATCGCTGACGGCGTCTTGAGAAGAGTCGCGCTGTCAGTGGAATTTACAGCTTCCTCTGGTTTAGCACCGTTAGAAGAATTAGTCCACACTTGGCAAAGGGTAGTCAGAATTTGCCACCAAGGTGCTAAATGCATTCCCGACACGGAGTTCCCCTCCGCGGCAGCATCATACAATCGGCTGCTGTATGTACACACTTTCATTCTTTCAAAGTCTCTAAAGTTTTTTGGCTGCTCACCTGTCTCGATGCATACAGGTGTTATCCTCGGGGTTTAGGTTGCCCGCCTGGTCCAGACAGCAAGACGACCGTTCAGCCAAGCCGTCTCCTCCGGAACACAGCCCTCTTCACGAGCTGTCTTTTTTATCGACCAGCTCCGTCCTTATTCTTCCAAGGCTTCGGAACACCACCATAGGGGTCACCATTTGAGGAAACTGAGGCACGGACTCCCTGACCTGACTAGAAGACCCTTCATGAGTCCATATACGTCTCTTTCTGGGGACGAAGCCTGATTCCCCATTACGGATTTCCCACAGCTCACCTCTCAGCTCCGGAGGGATTTCTGGCCGGCTCCTGCTTCCTTTCAGCAGATCATTCAAAGTTCTGTGGGACGCGCTGCATGTCGCTCAGTCAGGCGATTCGAGAGCCCTTCACGTTAGATCCTTAAACGCATCACGTCGGGGTCACCAATTTGCGGCGAATGAAGAGACGGGACGCAGCTTGATGCAAGCAAATGTCAATTTATTGTACAGAAGCACGAGGTTTTATAGACTTTCAGAAGCTGCGCGTTTTAAACAGATTGGTTCTTGAAGCTAAGCCTTGCATACTAGGCAATCCCTGATTGGTGGTTAACTACCATCAATTAACTGCAAGGTGTTATCTTTCCTTGGCGCCATCCGTCTCCCACTCCCCTGTGCTCTGTAAACATGCCTCATCATGTTAATTGTTGTGTCTATTCACACTCCTCGTCCTCCCAGGGTTCGTGACCTACAAGCTCGAGCACATTCCCCTCAGCTAACTGATTGCCATGCACGGTCCTAGTTTGCAGACCGCTCCTGCATCCCCCCTTCCTGTTGCACAAAAAGAACCTTTGAAACCGAACGAGTAAAAACAAGGTATAAGTAATAGAACAAATAAAAAAGCAACTAAGACATATTATCAGTGTCAAAATAACCCACCGTCTCTGTTCCGTACAATTTTACAGTTTCCCCTTTTTGTTTTTGAACAGCTAGTACCAGGTTTGCCATGTTCTGCAGGGCCCTTGCAAACATGACAGCAACCAAGGTAATAGCAAACAAACAATACTGCCAATTGATTGAATGGATGCCAAAAAAGGCTGACATTTTCTCAGATTTTGACAACATGTTGTTGCCATGGGGCGCCTAAAATCCACGCAGCACATACCATCAAAATCCTCACAGCCATGTCCTTGAACCAACAACAAAAAGCAGTGGCAATTTTGACCCACATTCTTAACTGCCTACCAAACAAGGTGATTTAACTCTTTAATACTTTCCCTGCTGTTACTCTGGATAAGAGAAGAACCGCTGCGACACGTTCCCATCATAGCCTCCTACTACATATAGCATCTACAGAAAGACAATTATCGACATTCAAAGTGTAAACAGTATCATCTTTTGGATTAACATTATACGTAGGTGGAAGGGCACACCAAACAAGAACTGGTTCAGTCAAAAAGTTCGAAACATAGCATGCCTTCTCTGAACATACCTCTGGGGTCATTCCCTTCATTCCCTCTCTTTTTTATGCAAAGAGAAACACTTTTACCGTAACAAAGAAGCCCCTATTTACATCTCTGAGCCAGGACACAAACCGCAGCTGTATGCGCCACCAGGCTCAGGGCAGAAATCATTCATGCAGTTACACAGCTATATATCACTACAAGCATGCAGACACCTATTAAACACTAGATAACCATGTTTATCTTTCCTATTCTCCTTCACAATACCTAGCTGTTCTCTCATCTCTTGTTAGGTCAGCCATTCCCCATTTTCCTCTCCTGTATATCTCTTCAGACATTCTCTATCCTCCCCTTTATTGCTTGTTAGTTGCAAGGAGGCAAAGGGTGTATGTAGCTGGGTGACCATGACCTGCTTTACGTTACAATCAACTAAACACTGAATACAGGAAAAAAAAAGCATGGGAGACATAAGGCAAACATCAATAAGGTGGTTAAAGATAATTATAATAAATCCTGTAATACTTTTGAGTCATGGCCCAAAGTTTCCCAGCCGTGAGAAGAGACCAAAGGCATCCCGCCCCTGGCTCTGTTGCAGATCTTTGTTTTAAGGCTTTTGAGTTTTGTATACTTTTGTAAATTAATTCACAGTGGTCACTCAGATTCACGTAACACATCCTATCAAAGTCTTCACACTTGTGTCCCTGTGCTAATAATAAAAATCAATAGCAACTCGGTTCTGTAGCAACATATGATGGACAGAATCAACATCTGTTAATAAGCCAGAAAAAAAAAGAACAGTATTTGTAGTATTACTTTGTTTAGCAAGCTAGCAGCCTAATTTACTAAGCAAGTTAAAAGCGTGTACTGTTCTTACAGAAGAGATTAGAGAAGCAAAAATCTGTTATGCTGCATTCCAGAACTCAGCCTGAGAATTACAGTCTTCTCCGAGTTCTGCGTTACAATCATTTGACACATGTTGGGGTTGCGATTGTGAAAGTTGCCCATTTACAATTTTCATTGGCATTATCACAGCTAGTTGTTTTAAAAGCAACCCTTGAGCTTCCTGATGTTCGACTTGTTGCAAAATATTCTGAAGCCAATCAATCAAGTTAGTATTACAGTTAGTGACTCTCTAGGACCCTGCAAGACTGTGGCAAGACTCCCGCATCCGGACTGCCTTAATAGCCGTCTCATTCATTTGCAAACAGTTGTCCCTGGGATACCTTGCCTGAGTCACAGAATCGGCACAATTAATTTTCTCCAGCCAACTGCTCATAGTTAACAGCAATTCCCCGATTAAGGTTTTCAATCAAGGCCACTATACATAGCTCACAAAAATCAGATAACCACATCATATACTGTATCAGTTAGTACCATACAAAGCAATAACTTCCAATCATGCAGTGTGAGCGTATAAGGCTCTGCCATCACTTCAAGAAGGGACATAGCAAATGTATCATGAATCCTCCCTTCCCGCACTGCTTTGCTTAACTCTTTAACAGCCTCGTATTGCACAGGCTGCCACTCTGGAGGTTGATTTGTCTGACAAAATACTGAACATGCCATAGCGACTCCCAAAACCCATCACTGAAGTGTTTCCCACTTGCATTCCTGTCACCAATCCCTCAGACTCCCTTTCACCCTCCCCAAAAATACAATCAATGCATCAGGAGAGACAAGGGGGTGGGGGAAAGGTCTAGCCCCTTTTCCAGATCTATAGGACCTGGATCAAAAGGTTTATCAGTGTCAATAAAATCATTGTCCGAGTTGCCCTGTTCCCGTGCTTGGTCCTGTGTTGTGAGGGTCACTGCAATCAGTGACAGAAGCTTTGGGGGCAGAGGAGGTGTGGACAGAATCGCCATCGCTGACGGCGTCTTGAGAAGAGTCGCGCTGTCAGTGGAATTTACAGCTTCCTCTGGTTTAGCACCGTTAGAAGAATTAGTCCACACTTGGCAAAGGGTAGTCAGAATTTGCCACCAAGGTGCTAAATGCATTCCCGACACGGAGTTCCCCTCCGCGGCAGCATCATACAATCGGCTGCTGTATGTACACACTTTCATTCTTTCAAAGTCTCTAAAGTTTTTTGGCTGCTCACCTGTCTCGATGCATACAGGTGTTATCCTCGGGGTTTAGGTTGCCCGCCTGGTCCAGACAGCAAGACGACCGTTCAGCCAAGCCGTCTCCTCCGGAACACAGCCCTCTTCACGAGCTGTCTTTTTTATCGACCAGCTCCGTCCTTATTCTTCCAAGGCTTCGGAACACCACCATAGGGGTCACCATTTGAGGAAACTGAGGCACGGACTCCCTGACCTGACTAGAAGACCCTTCATGAGTCCATATACGTCTCTTTCTGGGGACGAAGCCTGATTCCCCATTACGGATTTCCCACAGCTCACCTCTCAGCTCCGGAGGGATTTCTGGCCGGCTCCTGCTTCCTTTCAGCAGATCATTCAAAGTTCTGTGGGACGCGCTGCATGTCGCTCAGTCAGGCGATTCGAGAGCCCTTCACGTTAGATCCTTAAACGCATCACGTCGGGGTCACCAATTTGCGGCGAATGAAGAGACGGGACGCAGCTTGATGCAAGCAAATGTCAATTTATTGTACAGAAGCACGAGGTTTTATAGACTTTCAGAAGCTGCGCGTTTTAAACAGATTGGTTCTTGAAGCTAAGCCTTGCATACTAGGCAATCCCTGATTGGTGGTTAACTACCATCAATTAACTGCAAGGTGTTATCTTTCCTTGGCGCCATCCGTCTCCCACTCCCCTGTGCTCTGTAAACATGCCTCATCATGTTAATTGTTGTGTCTATTCACACTCCTCGTCCTCCCAGGGTTCGTGACCTACAAGCTCGAGCACATTCCCCTCAGCTAACTGATTGCCATGCACGGTCCTAGTTTGCAGACCGCTCCTGCATCCCCCCTTCCTGTTGCACAAAAAGAACCTTTGAAACCGAACGAGTAAAACCAAGGTATAAGTAATAGAACAAATAAAAAAGCAACTAAGACATATTATCAGTGTCAAAATAACCCACCGTCTCTGTTCCGTACAATTTTACAATTTCCCCTTTTTGTTTTTGAACAGCTAGTACCAGGTTTGCCATGTTCTGCAGGGCCCTTGCAAACATGACAGCAACCAAGGTAATAGCAAACAAACAATACTGCCAATTGATTGAATGGATGCCAAAAAAGGCTGACATTTTCTCAGATTTTGACAACATGTTGTTGCCATGGGGCGCCTAAAATCCACGCAGCACATACCATCAAAATCCTCACAGCCATGTCCTTGAACCAACAACAAAAAGCAGTGGCAATTTTGACCCACATTCTTAACTGCCTACCAAACAAGGTGATTTAACTCTTTAATACTTTCCCTGCTGTTACTCTGGATAAGAGAAGAACCGCTGCGACACGTTCCCATCATAGCCTCCTACTACATATAGCATCTACAGAAAGACAATTATCGACATTCAAAGTGTAAACAGTATCATCTTTTGGATTAACATTATACGTAGGTGGAAGGGCACACCAAACAAGAACTGGTTCAGTCAAAAAGTTCGAAACATAGCATGCCTTCTCTGAACATACCTCTGGGGTCATTCCCTTCATTCCCTCTCTTTTTTATGCAAAGAGAAACACTTTTACCGTAACAAAGAAGCCCCTATTTACATCTCTGAGCCAGGACACAAACCGCAGCTGTATGCGCCACCAGGCTCAGGGCAGAAATCATTCATGCAGTTACACAGCTATATATCACTACAAGCATGCAGACACCTATTAAACACTAGATAACCATGTTTATCTTTCCTATTCTCCTTCACAATACCTAGCTGTTCTCTCATCTCTTGTTAGGTCAGCCATTCCCCATTTTCCTCTCCTGTATATCTCTTCAGACATTCTCTATCCTCCCCTTTATTGCTTGTTAGTTGCAAGGAGGCAAAGGGTGTATGTAGCTGGGTGACCATGACCTGCTTTACGTTACAATCAACTAAACACTGAATACAGGAAAAAAAAAGCATGGGAGACATAAGGCAAACATCAATAAGGTGGTTAAAGATAATTATAATAAATCCTGTAATACTTTTGAGTCATGGCCCAAAGTTTCCCAGCCGTGAGAAGAGACCAAAGGCATCCCGCCCCTGGCTCTGTTGCAGATCTTTGTTTTAAGGCTTTTGAGTTTTGTATACTTTTGTAAATTAATTCACAGTGGTCACTCAGATTCACGTAACACATCCTATCAAAGTCTTCACACTTGTGTCCCTGTGCTAATAATAAAAATCAATAGCAACTCGGTTCTGTAGCAACATATGATGGACAGAATCAACATCTGTTAATAAGCCAGAAAAAAAAAGAACAGTATTTGTAGTATTACTTTGTTTAGCAAGCTAGCAGCCTAATTTACTAAGCAAGTTAAAAGTGTGTACTGTTCTTACAGAAGAGATTAGAGAAGCAAAAATCTGTTATGCTGCATTCCAGAACTCAGCCTGAGAATTACAGTCTTCTCCGAGTTCTGCGTTACAATCATTTGACACATGTTGGGGTTGCGATTGTGAAAGTTGCCCATTTACAATTTTCATTGGCATTATCACAGCTAGTTGTTTTAAAAGCAACCCTTGAGCTTCCTGATGTTCGACTTGTTGCAAAATATTCTGAAGCCAATCAATCAAGTTAGTATTACAGTTAGTGACTCTCTAGGACCCTGCAAGACTGTGGCAAGACTCCCGCATCCGGACTGCCTTAATAGCCGTCTCATTCATTTGCAAACAGTTGTCCCTGGGATACCTTGCCTGAGTCACAGAATCGGCACAATTAATTTTCTCCAGCCAACTGCTCATAGTTAACAGCAATTCCCCGATTAAGGTTTTCAATCAAGGCCACTATACATAGCTCACAAAAATTAGATAACCACATCATATACTGTATCAGTTAGTACCATACAAAGCAATAACTTCCAATCATGCAGTGTGAGCGTATAAGGCTCTGCCATCACTTCAAGAAGGGACATAGCAAATGTATCATGAATCCTCCCTTCCCGCACTGCTTTGCTTAACTCTTTAACAGCCTCGTATTGCACAGGCTGCCACTCTGGAGGTTGATTTGTCTGACAAAATACTGAACATGCCATAGCGACTCCCAAAACCCATCACTGAAGTGTTTCCCACTTGCATTCCTGTCACCAATCCCTCAGACTCCCTTTCACCCTCCCCAAAAATACAATCAATGCATCAGGAGAGACAAGGGGGTGGGGGAAAGGTCTAGCCCCTTTTCCAGATCTATAGGACCTGGATCAAAAGGTTTATCAGTGTCAATAAAATCATTGTCCGAGTTGCCCTGTTCCCGTGCTTGGTCCTGTGTTGTGAGGGTCACTGCAATCAGTGACAGAAGCTTTGGGGGCAGAGGAGGTGTGGACAGAATCGCCATCGCTGACGGCGTCTTGAGAAGAGTCGCGCTGTCAGTGGAATTTACAGCTTCCTCTGGTTTAGCACCGTTAGAAGAATTAGTCCACACTTGGCAAAGGGTAGTCAGAATTTGCCACCAAGGTGCTAAATGCATTCCCGACACGGAGTTCCCCTCCGCGGCAGCATCATACAATCGGCTGCTGTATGTACACACTTTCATTCTTTCAAAGTCTCTAAAGTTTTTTGGCTGCTCACCTGTCTCGATGCATACAGGTGTTATCCTCGGGGTTTAGGTTGCCCGCCTGGTCCAGACAGCAAGACGACCGTTCAGCCAAGCCGTCTCCTCCGGAACACAGCCCTCTTCACGAGCTGTCTTTTTTATCGACCAGCTCCGTCCTTATTCTTCCAAGGCTTCGGAACACCACCATAGGGGTCACCATTTGAGGAAACTGAGGCACGGACTCCCTGACCTGACTAGAAGACCCTTCATGAGTCCATATACGTCTCTTTCTGGGGACGAAGCCTGATTCCCCATTACGGATTTCCCACAGCTCACCTCTCAGCTCCGGAGGGATTTCTGGCCGGCTCCTGCTTCCTTTCAGCAGATCATTCAAAGTTCTGTGGGACGCGCTGCATGTCGCTCAGTCAGGCGATTCGAGAGCCCTTCACGTTAGATCCTTAAACGCATCACGTCGGGGTCACCAATTTGCGGCGAATGAAGAGACGGGACGCAGCTTGATGCAAGCAAATGTCAATTTATTGTACAGAAGCACGAGGTTTTATAGACTTTCAGAAGCTGCGCGTTTTAAACAGATTGGTTCTTGAAGCTAAGCCTTGCATACTAGGCAATCCCTGATTGGTGGTTAACTACCATCAATTAACTGCAAGGTGTTATCTTTCCTTGGCGCCATCCGTCTCCCACTCCCCTGTGCTCTGTAAACATGCCTCATCATGTTAATTGTTGTGTCTATTCACACTCCTCGTCCTCCCAGGGTTCGTGACCTACAAGCTCGAGCACATTCCCCTCAGCTAACTGATTGCCATGCACGGTCCTAGTTTGCAGACCGCTCCTGCATCCCCCCTTCCTGTTGCACAAAAAGAACCTTTGAAACCGAACGAGTAAAAACAAGGTATAAGTAATAGAACAAATAAAAAAGCAACTAAGACATATTATCAGTGTCAAAATAACCCACCGTCTCTGTTCCGTACAATTTTACAGTTTCCCCTTTTTGTTTTTGAACAGCTAGTACCAGGTTTGCCATGTTCTGCAGGGCCCTTGCAAACATGACAGCAACCAAGGTAATAGCAAACAAACAATACTGCCAATTGATTGAATGGATGCCAAAAAAGGCTGACATTTTCTCAGATTTTGACAACATGTTGTTGCCATGGGGCGCCTAAAATCCACGCAGCACATACCATCAAAATCCTCACAGCCATGTCCTTGAACCAACAACAAAAAGCAGTGGCAATTTTGACCCACATTCTTAACTGCCTACCAAACAAGGTGATTTAACTCTTTAATGCTTTCCCTGCTGTTACTCTGGATAAGAGAAGAACCGCTGCGACACGTTCCCATCATAGCCTCCTACTACATATAGCATCTACAGAAAGACAATTATCGACATTCAAAGTGTAAACAGTATCATCTTTTGGATTAACATTATACGTAGGTGGAAGGGCACACCAAACAAGAACTGGTTCAGTCAAAAAGTTCGAAACATAGCATGCCTTCTCTGAACATACCTCTGGGGTCATTCCCTTCATTCCCTCTCTTTTTTATGCAAAGAGAAACACTTTTACCGTAACAAAGAAGCCCCTATTTACATCTCTGAGCCAGGACACAAACCGCAGCTGTATGCGCCACCAGGCTCAGGGCAGAAATCATTCATGCAGTTACACAGCTATATATCACTACAAGCATGCAGACACCTATTAAACACTAGATAACCATGTTTATCTTTCCTATTCTCCTTCACAATACCTAGCTGTTCTCTCATCTCTTGTTAGGTCAGCCATTCCCCATTTTCCTCTCCTGTATATCTCTTCAGACATTCTCTATCCTCCCCTTTATTGCTTGTTAGTTGCAAGGAGGCAAAGGGTGTATGTAGCTGGGTGACCATGACCTGCTTTACGTTACAATCAACTAAACACTGAATACAGGAAAAAAAAAGCATGGGAGACATAAGGCAAACATCAATAAGGTGGTTAAAGATAATTATAATAAATCCTGTAATACTTTTGAGTCATGGCCCAAAGTTTCCCAGCCGTGAGAAGAGACCAAAGGCATCCCGCCCCTGGCTCTGTTGCAGATCTTTGTTTTAAGGCTTTTGAGTTTTGTATACTTTTGTAAATTAATTCACAGTGGTCACTCAGATTCACGTAACACATCCTATCAAAGTCTTCACACTTGTGTCCCTGTGCTAATAATAAAAATCAATAGCAACTCGGTTCTGTAGCAACATATGATGGACAGAATCAACATCTGTTAATAAGCCAGAAAAAAAAAGAACAGTATTTGTAGTATTACTTTGTTTAGCAAGCTAGCAGCCTAATTTACTAAGCAAGTTAAAAGCGTGTACTGTTCTTACAGAAGAGATTAGAGAAGCAAAAATCTGTTATGCTGCATTCCAGAACTCAGCCTGAGAATTACAGTCTTCTCCGAGTTCTGCGTTACAATCATTTGACACATGTTGGGGTTGCGATTGTGAAAGTTGCCCATTTACAATTTTCATTGGCGTTATCACAGCTAGTTGTTTTAAAAGCAACCCTTGAGCTTCCTGATGTTCGACTTGTTGCAAAATATTCTGAAGCCAATCAATCAAGTTAGTATTACAGTTAGTGACTCTCTAGGACCCTGCAAGACTGTGGCAAGACTCCCGCATCCGGACTGCCTTAATAGCCGTCTCATTCATTTGCAAACAGTTGTCCCTGGGATACCTTGCCTGAGTCACAGAATCGGCACAATTAATTTTCTCCAGCCAACTGCTCATAGTTAACAGCAATTCCCCGATTAAGGTTTTCAATCAAGGCCACTATACATAGCTCACAAAAATCAGATAACCACATCATATACTGTATCAGTTAGTACCATACAAAGCAATAACTTCCAATCATGCAGTGTGAGCGTATAAGGCTCTGCCATCACTTCAAGAAGGGA
Organism: Falco punctatus; assembly: GCF_963210335.1. Taxonomy (NCBI): domain Eukaryota; kingdom Metazoa; phylum Chordata; class Aves; order Falconiformes; family Falconidae; genus Falco; species Falco punctatus. Next base: position 85,289 of record NW_027660149.1, read on the forward strand.
CATAGCAAATGTATCATGAATCCTCCCTTCCCGCACTGCTTTGCTTAACTCTTTAACAGCCTCGTATTGCACAGGCTGCCACTCTGGAGGTTGATTTGTCTGACAAAATACTGAACATGCCATAGCGACTCCCAAAACCCATCACTGAAGTGTTTCCCACTTGCATTCCTGTCACCAATCCCTCAGACTCCCTTTCACCCTCCCCAAAAATACAATCAATGCATCAGGAGAGACAAGGGGGTGGGGGAAAGGTCTAGCCCCTTTTCCAGATCTATAGGACCTGGATCAAAAGGTTTATCAGTGTCAATAAAATCATTGTCCGAGTTGCCCTGTTCCCGTGCTTGGTCCTGTGTTGTGAGGGTCACTGCAATCAGTGACAGAAGCTTTGGGGGCAGAGGAGGTGTGGACAGAATCGCCATCGCTGACGGCGTCTTGAGAAGAGTCGCGCTGTCAGTGGAATTTACAGCTTCCTCTGGTTTAGCACCGTTAGAAGAATTAGTCCACACTTGGCAAAGGGTAGTCAGAATTTGCCACCAAGGTGCTAAATGCATTCCCGACACGGAGTTCCCCTCCGCGGCAGCATCATACAATCGGCTGCTGTATGTACACACTTTCATTCTTTCAAAGTCTCTAAAGTTTTTTGGCTGCTCACCTGTCTCGATGCATACAGGTGTTATCCTCGGGGTTTAGGTTGCCCGCCTGGTCCAGACAGCAAGACGACCGTTCAGCCAAGCCGTCTCCTCCGGAACACAGCCCTCTTCACGAGCTGTCTTTTTTATCGACCAGCTCCGTCCTTATTCTTCCAAGGCTTCGGAACACCACCATAGGGGTCACCATTTGAGGAAACTGAGGCACGGACTCCCTGGCCTGACTAGAAGACCCTTCATGAGTCCATATACGTCTCTTTCTGGGGACGAAGCCTGATTCCCCATTACGGATTTCCCACAGCTCACCTCTCAGCTCCGGAGGGATTTCTGGCCGGCTCCTGCTTCCTTTCAGCAGATCATTCAAAGTTCTGTGGGACGCGCTGCATGTCGCTCAGTCAGGCGATTCGAGAGCCCTTCACGTTAGATCCTTAAACGCATCACGTCGGGGTCACCAATTTGCGGCGAATGAAGAGACGGGACGCAGCTTGATGCAAGCAAATGTCAATTTATTGTACAGAAGCACGAGGTTTTATAGACTTTCAGAAGCTGCGCGTTTTAAACAGATTGGTTCTTGAAGCTAAGCCTTGCATACTAGGCAATCCCTGATTGGTGGTTAACTACCATCAATTAACTGCAAGGTGTTATCTTTCCTTGGCGCCGTCCGTCTCCCACTCCCCTGTGCTCTGTAAACATGCCTCATCATGTTAATTGTTGTGTCTATTCACACTCCTCGTCCTCCCAGGGTTCGTGACCTACAAGCTCGAGCACATTCCCCTCAGCTAACTGATTGCCATGCACGGTCCTAGTTTGCAGACCGCTCCTGCATCCCCCCTTCCTGTTGCACAAAAAGAACCTTTGAAACCGAACGAGTAAAAACAAGGTATAAGTAATAGAACAAATAAAAAAGCAACTAAGACATATTATCAGTGTCAAAATAACCCACCGTCTCTGTTCCGTACAATTTTACAGTTTCCCCTTTTTGTTTTTGAACAGCTAGTACCAGGTTTGCCATGTTCTGCAGGGCCCTTGCAAACATGACAGCAACCAAGGTAATAGCAAACAAACAATACTGCCAATTGATTGAATGGATGCCAAAAAAGGCTGACATTTTCTCAGATTTTGACAACATGTTGTTGCCATGGGGCGCCTAAAATCCACGCAGCACATACCATCAAAATCCTCACAGCCATGTCCTTGAACCAACAACAAAAAGCAGTGGCAATTTTGACCCACATTCTTAACTGCCTACCAAACAAGGTGATTTAACTCTTTAATACTTTCCCTGCTGTTACTCTGGATAAGAGAAGAACCGCTGCGACACGTTCCCATCATAGCCTCCTACTACATATAGCATCTACAGAAAGACAATTATCGACATTCAAAGTGTAAACAGTATCATCTTTTGGATTAACATTATACGTAGGTGGAAGGGCACACCAAACAAGAACTGGTTCAGTCAAAAAGTTCGAAACATAGCATGCCTTCTCTGAACATACCTCTGGGGTCATTCCCTTCATTCCCTCTCTTTTTTATGCAAAGAGAAACACTTTTACCGTAACAAAGAAGCCCCTATTTACATCTCTGAGCCAGGACACAAACCGCAGCTGTATGCGCCACCAGGCTCAGGGCAGAAATCATTCATGCAGTTACACAGCTATATATCACTACAAGCATGCAGACACCTATTAAACACTAGATAACCATGTTTATCTTTCCTATTCTCCTTCACAATACCTAGCTGTTCTCTCATCTCTTGTTAGGTCAGCCATTCCCCATTTTCCTCTCCTGTATATCTCTTCAGACATTCTCTATCCTCCCCTTTTTCGCTTGTTAGTTGCAAGGAGGCAAAGGGTGTATGTAGCTGGGTGACCATGACCTGCTTTACGTTACAATCAACTAAACACTGAATACAGGAAAAAAAAAGCATGGGAGACATAAGGCAAACATCAATAAGGTGGTTAAAGATAATTATAATAAATCCTGTAATACTTTTGAGTCATGGCCCAAAGTTTCCCAGCCGTGAGAAGAGACCAAAGGCATCCCGCCCCTGGCTCTGTTGCAGATCTTTGTTTTAAGGCTTTTGAGTTTTGTATACTTTTGTAAATTAATTCACAGTGGTCACTCAGATTCACGTAACACATCCTATCAAAGTCTTCACACTTGTGTCCCTGTGCTAATAATAAAAATCAATAGCAACTCGGTTCTGTAGCAACATATGATGGACAGAATCAACATCTGTTAATAAGCCAGAAAAAAAAAGAACAGTATTTGTAGTATTACTTTGTTTAGCAAGCTAGCAGCCTAATTTACTAAGCAAGTTAAAAGCGTGTACTGTTCTTACAGAAGAGATTAGAGAAGCAAAAATCTGTTATGCTGCATTCCAGAACTCAGCCTGAGAATTACAGTCTTCTCCGAGTTCTGCGTTACAATCATTTGACACATGTTGGGGTTGCGATTGTGAAAGTTGCCCATTTACAATTTTCATTGGCATTATCACAGCTAGTTGTTTTAAAAGCAACCCTTGAGCTTCCTGATGTTCGACTTGTTGCAAAATATTCTGAAGCCAATCAATCAAGTTAGTATTACAGTTAGTGACTCTCTAGGACCCTGCAAGACTGTGGCAAGACTCCCGCATCCGGACTGCCTTAATAGCCGTCTCATTCATTTGCAAACAGTTGTCCCTGGGATACCTTGCCTGAGTCACAGAATCGGCACAATTAATTTTCTCCAGCCAACTGCTCATAGTTAACAGCAATTCCCCGATTAAGGTTTTCAATCAAGGCCACTATACATAGCTCACAAAAATCAGATAACCACATCATATACTGTATCAGTTAGTACCATACAAAGCAATAACTTCCAATCATGCAGTGTGAGCGTATAAGGCTCTGCCATCACTTCAAGAAGGGACATAGCAAATGTATCATGAATCCTCCCTTCCCGCACTGCTTTGCTTAACTCTTTAACAGCCTCGTATTGCACAGGCTGCCACTCTGGAGGTTGATTTGTCTGACAAAATACTGAACATGCCATAGCGACTCCCAAAACCCATCACTGAAGTGTTTCCCACTTGCATTCCTGTCACCAATCCCTCAGACTCCCTTTCACCCTCCCCAAAAATACAATCAATGCATCAGGAGAGACAAGGGGGTGGGGGAAAGGTCTAGCCCCTTTTCCAGATCTATAGGACCTGGATCAAAAGGTTTATCAGTGTCAATAAAATCATTGTCCGAGTTGCCCTGTTCCCGTGCTTGGTCCTGTGTTGTGAGGGTCACTGCAATCAGTGACAGAAGCTTTGGGGGCAGAGGAGGTGTGGACAGAATCGCCATCGCTGACGGCGTCTTGAGAAGCGTCGCGCTGTCAGTGGAATTTACAGCTTCCTCTGGTTTAGCACCGTTAGTAGAATTAGTCCACACTTGGCAAAGGGTAGTCAGAATTTGCCACCAAGGTGCTAAATGCATTCCCGACACGGAGTTCCCCTCCGCGGCAGCATCATACAATCGGCTGCTGTATGTACACACTTTCATTCTTTCAAAGTCTCTAAAGTTTTTTGGCTGCTCACCTGTCTCGATGCATACAGGTGTTATCCTCGGGGTTTAGGTTGCCCGCCTGGTCCAGACAGCAAGACGACCGTTCAGCCAAGCCGTCTCCTCCGGAACACAGCCCTCTTCACGAGCTGTCTTTTTTATCGACCAGCTCCGTCCTTATTCTTCCAAGGCTTCGGAACACCACCATAGGGGTCACCATTTGAGGAAACTGAGGCACGGACTCCCTGACCTGACTAGAAGACCCTTCATGAGTCCATATACGTCTCTTTCTGGGGACGAAGCCTGATTCCCCATTACGGATTTCCCACAGCTCACCTCTCAGCTCCGGAGGGATTTCTGGCCGGCTCCTGCTTCCTTTCAGCAGATCATTCAAAGTTCTGTGGGACGCGCTGCATGTCGCTCAGTCAGGCGATTCGAGAGCCCTTCACGTTAGATCCTTAAACGCATCACGTCGGGGTCACCAATTTGCGGCGAATGAAGAGACGGGACGCAGCTTGATGCAAGCAAATGTCAATTTATTGTACAGAAGCACGAGGTTTTATAGACTTTCAGAAGCGGCGCGTTTTAAACAGATTGGTTCTTGAAGCTAAGCCTTGCATACTAGGCAATCCCTGATTGGTGGTTAACTACCATCAATTAACTGCAAGGTGTTATCTTTCCTTGGCGCCGTCCGTCTCCCACTCCCCTGTGCTCTGTAAACATGCCTCATCATGTTAATTGTTGTGTCTATTCACACTCCTCGTCCTCCCAGGGTTCGTGACCTACAAGCTCGAGCACATTCCCCTCAGCTAACTGATTGCCATGCACGGTCCTAGTTTGCAGACCGCTCCTGCATCCCCCCTTCCTGTTGCACAAAAAGAACCTTTGAAACCGAACGAGTAAAAACAAGGTATAAGTAATAGAACAAATAAAAAAGCAACTAAGACATATTATCAGTGTCAAAATAACCCACCGTCTCTGTTCCGTACAATTTTACAGTTTCCCCTTTTTGTTTTTGAACAGCTAGTACCAGGTTTGCCATGTTCTGCAGGGCCCTTGCAAACATGACAGCAACCAAGGTAATAGCAAACAAACAATACTGCCAATTGATTGAATGGATGCCAAAAAAGGCTGACATTTTCTCAGATTTTGACAACATGTTGTTGCCATGGGGCGCCTAAAATCCACGCAGCACATACCATCAAAATCCTCACAGCCATGTCCTTGAACCAACAACAAAAAGCAGTGGCAATTTTGACCCACATTCTTAACTGCCTACCAAACAAGGTGATTTAACTCTTTAATGCTTTCCCTGCTGTTACTCTGGATAAGAGAAGAACCGCTGCGACACGTTCCCATCATAGCCTCCTACTACATATAGCATCTACAGAAAGACAATTATCGACATTCAAAGTGTAAACAGTATCATCTTTTGGATTAACATTATACGTAGGTGGAAGGGCACACCAAACAAGAACTGGTTCAGTCAAAAAGTTCGAAACATAGCATGCCTTCTCTGAACATACCTCTGGGGTCATTCCCTTCATTCCCTCTCTTTTTTATGCAAAGAGAAACACTTTTACCGTAACAAAGAAGCCCCTATTTACATCTCTGAGCCAGGACACAAACCGCAGCTGTATGCGCCACCAGGCTCAGGGCAGAAATCATTCATGCAGTTACACAGCTATATATCACTACAAGCATGCAGACACCTATTAAACACTAGATAACCATGTTTATCTTTCCTATTCTCCTTCACAATACCTAGCTGTTCTCTCATCTCTTGTTAGGTCAGCCATTCCCCATTTTCCTCTCCTGTATATCTCTTCAGACATTCTCTATCCTCCCCTTTATTGCTTGTTAGTTGCAAGGAGGCAAAGGGTGTATGTAGCTGGGTGACCATGACCTGCTTTACGTTACAATCAACTAAACACTGAATACAGGAAAAAAAAAGCATGGGAGACATAAGGCAAACATCAATAAGGTGGTTAAAGATAATTATAATAAATCCTGTAATACTTTTGAGTCATGGCCCAAAGTTTCCCAGCCGTGAGAAGAGACCAAAGGCATCCCGCCCCTGGCTCTGTTGCAGATCTTTGTTTTAAGGCTTTTGAGTTTTGTATACTTTTGTAAATTAATTCACAGTGGTCACTCAGATTCACGTAACACATCCTATCAAAGTCTTCACACTTGTGTCCCTGTGCTAATAATAAAAATCAATAGCAACTCGGTTCTGTAGCAACATATGATGGACAGAATCAACATCTGTTAATAAGCCAGAAAAAAAAAGAACAGTATTTGTAGTATTACTTTGTTTAGCAAGCTAGCAGCCTAATTTACTAAGCAAGTTAAAAGCGTGTACTGTTCTTACAGAAGAGATTAGAGAAGCAAAAATCTGTTATGCTGCATTCCAGAACTCAGCCTGAGAATTACAGTCTTCTCCGAGTTCTGCGTTACAATCATTTGACACATGTTGGGGTTGCGATTGTGAAAGTTGCCCATTTACAATTTTCATTGGCATTATCACAGCTAGTTGTTTTAAAAGCAACCCTTGAGCTTCCTGATGTTCGACTTGTTGCAAAATATTCTGAAGCCAATCAATCAAGCTAGTATTACAGTTAGTGACTCTCTAGGACCCTGCAAGACTGTGGCAAGACTCCCGCATCCGGACTGCCTTAATAGCCGTCTCATTCATTTGCAAACAGTTGTCCCTGGGATACCTTGCCTGAGTCACAGAATCGGCACAATTAATTTTCTCCAGCCAACTGCTCATAGTTAACAGCAATTCCCCGATTAAGGTTTTCAATCAAGGCCACTATACATAGCTCACAAAAATCAGATAACCACATCATATACTGTATCAGTTAGTACCATACAAAGCAATAACTTCCAATCATGCAGTGTGAGCGTATAAGGCTCTGCCATCACTTCAAGAAGGGACATAGCAAATGTATCATGAATCCTCCCTTCCCGCACTGCTTTGCTTAACTCTTTAACAGCCTCGTATTGCACAGGCTGCCACTCTGGAGGTTGATTTGTCTGACAAAATACTGAACATGCCATAGCGACTCCCAAAACCCATCACTGAAGTGTTTCCCACTTGCATTCCTGTCACCAATCCCTCAGACTCCCTTTCACCCTCCCCAAAAATACAATCAATGCATCAGGAGAGACAAGGGGGTGGGGGAAAGGTCTAGCCCCTTTTCCAGATCTATAGGACCTGGATCAAAAGGTTTATCAGTGTCAATAAAATCATTGTCCGAGTTGCCCTGTTCCCGTGCTTGGTCCTGTGTTGTGAGGGTCACTGCAATCAGTGACAGAAGCTTTGGGGGCAGAGGAGGTGTGGACAGAATCGCCATCGCTGACGGTGTCTTGAGAAGAGTCGCGCTGTCAGTGGAATTTACAGCTTCCTCTGGTTTAGCACCGTTAGTAGAATTAGTCCACACTTGGCAAAGGGTAGTCAGAATTTGCCACCAAGGTGCTAAATGCATTCCCGACACGGAGTTCCCCTCCGCGGCAGCATCATACAATCGGCTGCTGTATGTACACACTTTCATTCTTTCAAAGTCTCTAAAGTTTTTTGGCTGCTCACCTGTCTCGATGCATACAGGTGTTATCCTCGGGGTTTAGGTTGCCCGCCTGGTCCAGACAGCAAGACGACCGTTCAGCCAAGCCGTCTCCTCCGGAACACAGCCCTCTTCACGAGCTGTCTTTTTTATCGACCAGCTCCGTCCTTATTCTTCCAAGGCTTCGGAACACCACCATAGGGGTCACCATTTGAGGAAACTGAGGCACGGACTCCCTGACCTGACTAGAAGACCCTTCATGAGTCCATATACGTCTCTTTCTGGGGACGAAGCCTGATTCCCCATTACGGATTTCCCACAGCTCACCTCTCAGCTCCGGAGGGATTTCTGGCCGGCTCCTGCTTCCTTTCAGCAGATCATTCAAAGTTCTGTGGGACTCGCTGCATGTCGCTCAGTCAGGCGATTCGAGAGCCCTTCACGTTAGATCCTTAAACGCATCACGTCGGGGTCACCAATTTGCGGCGAATGAAGAGACGGGACGCAGCTTGATGCAAGCAAATGTCAATTTATTGTACAGAAGCACGAGGTTTTATAGACTTTCAGAAGCTGCGCGTTTTAAACAGATTGGTTCTTGAAGCTAAGCCTTGCATATTAGGCAATCCCTGATTGGTGGTTAACTACCATCAATTAACTGCAAGGTGTTATCTTTCCTTGGCGCCATCCGTCTCCCACTCCCCTGTGCTCTGTAAACATGCCTCATCATGTTAATTGTTGTGTCTATTCACACTCCTCGTCCTCCCAGGGTTCGTGACCTACAAGCTCGAGCACATTCCCCTCAGCTAACTGATTGCCATGCACGGTCCTAGTTTGCAGACCGCTCCTGCATCCCCCCTTCCTGTTGCACAAAAAGAACCTTTGAAACCGAACGAGTAAAAACAAGGTATAAGTAATAGAACAAATAAAAAAGCAACTAAGACATATTATCAGTGTCAAAATAACCCACCGTCTCTGTTCCGTACAATTTTACAGTTTCCCCTTTTTGTTTTTGAACAGCTAGTACCAGGTTTGCCATGTTCTGCAGGGCCCTTGCAAACATGACAGCAACCAAGGTAATAGCAAACAAACAATACTGCCAATTGATTGAATGGATGCCAAAAAAGGCTGACATTTTCTCAGATTTTGACAACATGTTGTTGCCATGGGGCGCCTAAAATCCACGCAGCACATACCATCAAAATCCTCACAGCCATGTCCTTGAACCAACAACAAAAAGCAGTGGCAATTTTGACCCACATTCTTAACTGCCTACCAAACAAGGTGATTTAACTCTTTAATGCTTTCCCTGCTGTTACTCTGGATAAGAGAAGAACCGCTGCGACACGTTCCCATCATAGCCTCCTACTACATATAGCATCTACAGAAAGACAATTATCAACATTCAAAGTGTAAACAGTATCATCTTTTGGATTAACATTATACGTAGGTGGAAGGGCACACCAAACAAGAACTGGTTCAGTCAAAAAGTTCGAAACATAGCATGCCTTCTCTGAACATACCTCTGGGGTCATTCCCTTCATTCCCTCTCTTTTTTATGCAAAGAGAAACACTTTTACCGTAACAAAGAAGCCCCTATTTACATCTCTGAGCCAGGACACAAACCGCAGCTGTATGCGCCACCAGGCTCAGGGCAGAAATCATTCATGCAGTTACACAGCTATATATCACTACAAGCATGCAGACACCTATTAAACACTAGATAACCATGTTTATCTTTCCTATTCTCCTTCACAATACCTAGCTGTTCTCTCATCTCTTGTTAGGTCAGCCATTCCCCATTTTCCTCTCCTGTATATCTCTTCAGACATTCTCTATCCTCCCCTTTTTCGCTTGTTAGTTGCAAGGAGGCAAAGGGTGTATGTAGCTGGGTGACCATGACCTGCTTTACGTTACAATCAACTAAACACTGAATACAGGAAAAAAAAAGCATGGGAGACATAAGGCAAACATCAATAAGGTGGTTAAAGATAATTATAATAAATCCTGTAATACTTTTGAGTCATGGCCCAAAGTTTCCCAGCCGTGAGAAGAGACCAAAGGCATCCCGCCCCTGGCTCTGTTGCAGATCTTTGTTTTAAGGCTTTTGAGTTTTGTATACTTTTGTAAATTAATTCACAGTGGTCACTCAGATTCACGTAACACATCCTATCAAAGTCTTCACACTTGTGTCCCTGTGCTAATAATAAAAATCAATAGCAACTCGGTTCTGTAGCAACATATGATGGACAGAATCAACATCTGTTAATAAGCCAGAAAAAAAAAGAACAGTATTTGTAGTATTACTTTGTTTAGCAAGCTAGCAGCCTAATTTACTAAGCAAGTTAAAAGCGTGTACTGTTCTTACAGAAGAGATTAGAGAAGCAAAAATCTGTTATGCTGCATTCCAGAACTCAGCCTGAGAATTACAGTCTTCTCCGAGTTCTGCGTTACAATCATTTGACACATGTTGGGGTTGCGATTGTGAAAGTTGCCCATTTACAATTTTCATTGGCGTTATCACAGCTAGTTGTTTTAAAAGCAACCCTTGAGCTTCCTGATGTTCGACTTGTTGCAAAATATTCTGAAGCCAATCAATCAAGTTAGTATTACAGTTAGTGACTCTCTAGGACCCTGCAAGACTGTGGCAAGACTCCCGCATCCGGACTGCCTTAATAGCCGTCTCATTCATTTGCAAACAGTTGTCCCTGGGATACCTTGCCTGAGTCACAGAATCGGCACAATTAATTTTCTCCAGCCAACTGCTCATAGTTAACAGCAATTCCCCGATTAAGGTTTTCAATCAAGGCCACTATACATAGCTCACAAAAATCAGATAACCACATCATATACTGTATCAGTTAGTACCATACAAAGCAATAACTTCCAATCATGCAGTGTGAGCGTATAAGGCTCTGCCATCACTTCAAGAAGGGACATAGCAAATGTATCATGAATCCTCCCTTCCCGCACTGCTTTGCTTAACTCTTTAACAGCCTCGTATTGCACAGGCTGCCACTCTGGAGGTTGATTTGTCTGACAAAATACTGAACATGCCATAGCGACTCCCAAAACCCATCACTGAAGTGTTTCCCACTTGCATTCCTGTCACCAATCCCTCAGACTCCCTTTCACCCTCCCCAAAAATACAATCAATGCATCAGGAGAGACAAGGGGGTGGGGGAAAGGTCTAGCCCCTTTTCCAGATCTATAGGACCTGGATCAAAAGGTTTATCAGTGTCAATAAAATCATTGTCCGAGTTGCCCTGTTCCCGTGCTTGGTCCTGTGTTGTGAGGGTCACTGCAATCAGTGACAGAAGCTTTGGGGGCAGAGGAGGTGTGGACAGAACCGCCATCGCTGACGGCGTCTTGAGAAGCGTCGCGCTGTCAGTGGAATTTACAGCTTCCTCTGGTTTAGCACCGTTAGTAGAATTAGTCCACACTTGGCAAAGGGTAGTCAGAATTTGCCACCAAGGTGCTAAATGCATTCCCGACACGGAGTTCCCCTCCGCGGCAGCATCATACAATCGGCTGCTGTATGTACACACTTTCATTCTTTCAAAGTCTCTAAAGTTTTTTGGCTGCTCACCTGTCTCGATGCATACAGGTGTTACCCTCGGGGTTTAGGTTGCCCGCCTGGTCCAGACAGCAAGACGACCGTTCAGCCAAGCCGTCTCCTCCGGAACACAGCCCTCTTCACGAGCTGTCTTTTTTATCGACCAGCTCCGTCCTTATTCTTCCAAGGCTTCGGAACACCACCATAGGGGTCACCATTTGAGGAAACTGAGGCACGGACTCCCTGACCTGACTAGAAGACCCTTCATGAGTCCATATACGTCTCTTTCTGGGGACGAAGCCTGATTCCCCATTACGGATTTCCCACAGCTCACCTCTCAGCTCCGGAGGGATTTCTGGCCGGCTCCTGCTTCCTTTCAGCAGATCATTCAAAGTTCTGTGGGACGCGCTGCATGTCGCTCAGTCAGGCGATTCGAGAGCCCTTCACGTTAGATCCTTAAACGCATCACGTCGGGGTCACCAATTTGCGGCGAATGAAGAGACGGGACGCAGCTTGATGCAAGCAAATGTCAATTTATTGTACAGAAGCACGAGGTTTTATAGACTTTCAGAAGCTGCGCGTTTTAAACAGATTGGTTCTTGAAGCTAAGCCTTGCATACTAGGCAATCCCTGATTGGTGGTTAACTACCATCAATTAACTGCAAGGTGTTATCTTTCCTTGGCGCCGTCCGTCTCCCACTCCCCTGTGCTCTGTAAACATGCCTCATCATGTTAATTGTTGTGTCTATTCACACTCCTCGTCCTCCCAGGGTTCGTGACCTACAAGCTCGAGCACATTCCCCTCAGCTAACTGATTGCCATGCACGGTCCTAGTTTGCAGACCGCTCCTGCATCCCCCCTTCCTGTTGCACAAAAAGAACCTTTGAAACCGAACGAGTAAAAACAAGGTATAAGTAATAGAACAAATAAAAAAGCAACTAAGACATATTATCAGTGTCAAAATAACCCACCGTCTCTGTTCCGTACAATTTTACAATTTCCCCTTTTTGTTTTTGAACAGCTAGTACCAGGTTTGCCATGTTCTGCAGGGCCCTTGCAAACATGACAGCAACCAAGGTAATAGCAAACAAACAATACTGCCAATTGATTGAATGGATGCCAAAAAAGGCTGACATTTTCTCAGATTTTGACAACATGTTGTTGCCATGGGGCGCCTAAAATCCACGCAGCACATACCATCAAAATCCTCACAGCCATGTCCTTGAACCAACAACAAAAAGCAGTGGCAATTTTGACCCACATTCTTAACTGCCTACCAAACAAGGTGATTTAACTCTTTAATGCTTTCCCTGCTGTTACTCTGGATAAGAGAAGAACCGCTGCGACACGTTCCCATCATAGCCTCCTACTACATATAGCATCTACAGAAAGACAATTATCGACATTCAAAGTGTAAACAGTATCATCTTTTGGATTAACATTATACGTAGGTGGAAGGGCACACCAAACAAGAACTGGTTCAGTCAAAAAGTTCGAAACATAGCATGCCTTCTCTGAACATACCTCTGGGGTCATTCCCTTCATTCCCTCTCTTTTTTATGCAAAGAGAAACACTTTTACCGTAACAAAGAAGCCCCTATTTACATCTCTGAGCCAGGACACAAACCGCAGCTGTATGCGCCACCAGGCTCAGGGCAGAAATCATTCATGCAGTTACACAGCTATATATCACTACAAGCATGCAGACACCTATTAAACACTAGATAACCATGTTTATCTTTCCTATTCTCCTTCACAATACCTAGCTGTTCTCTCATCTCTTGTTAGGTCAGCCATTCCCCATTTTCCTCTCCTGTATATCTCTTCAGACATTCTCTATCCTCCCCTTTTTCGCTTGTTAGTTGCAAGGAGGCAAAGGGTGTATGTAGCTGGGTGACCATGACCTGCTTTACGTTACAATCAACTAAACACTGAATACAGGAAAAAAAAAGCATGGGAGACATAAGGCAAACATCAATAAGGTGGTTAAAGATAATTATAATAAATCCTGTAATACTTTTGAGTCATGGCCCAAAGTTTCCCAGCCGTGAGAAGAGACCAAAGGCATCCCGCCCCTGGCTCTGTTGCAGATCTTTGTTTTAAGGCTTTTGAGTTTTGTATACTTTTGTAAATTAATTCACAGTGGTCACTCAGATTCACGTAACACATCCTATCAAAGTCTTCACACTTGTGTCCCTGTGCTAATAATAAAAATCAATAGCAACTCGGTTCTGTAGCAACATATGATGGACAGAATCAACATCTGTTAATAAGCCAGAAAAAAAAAGAACAGTATTTGTAGTATTACTTTGTTTAGCAAGCTAGCAGCCTAATTTACTAAGCAAGTTAAAAGCGTGTACTGTTCTTACAGAAGAGATTAGAGAAGCAAAAATCTGTTATGCTGCATTCCAGAACTCAGCCTGAGAATTACAGTCTTCTCCGAGTTCTGCGTTACAATCATTTGACACATGTTGGGGTTGCGATTGTGAAAGTTGCCCATTTACAATTTTCATTGGCATTATCACAGCTAGTTGTTTTAAAAGCAACCCTTGAGCTTCCTGATGTTCGACTTGTTGCAAAATATTCTGAAGCCAATCAATCAAGTTAGTATTACAGTTAGTGACTCTCTAGGACCCTGCAAGACTGTGGCAAGACTCCCGCATCCGGACTGCCTTAATAGCCGTCTCATTCATTTGCAAACAGTTGTCCCTGGGATACCTTGCCTGAGTCACAGAATCGGCACAATTAATTTTCTCCAGCCAACTGCTCATAGTTAACAGCAATTCCCCGATTAAGGTTTTCAATCAAGGCCACTATACATAGCTCACAAAAATCAGGTAACCACATCATATACTGTATCAGTTAGTACCATACAAAGCAATAACTTCCAATCATGCAGTGTGAGCGTATAAGGCTCTGCCATCACTTCAAGAAGGGACATAGCAAATGTATCATGAATCCTCCCTTCCCGCACTGCTTTGCTTAACTCTTTAACAGCCTCGTATTGCACAGGCTGCCACTCTGGAGGTTGATTTGTCTGACAAAATACTGAACATGCCATAGCGACTCCCAAAACCCATCACTGAAGTGTTTCCCACTTGCATTCCTGTCACCAATCCCTCAGACTCCCTTTCACCCTCCCCAAAAATACAATCAATGCATCAGGAGAGACAAGGGGGTGGGGGAAAGGTCTAGCCCCTTTTCCAGATCTATAGGACCTGGATCAAAAGGTTTATCAGTGTCAATAAAATCATTGTCCGAGTTGCCCTGTTCCCGTGCTTGGTCCTGTCTTGTGAGGGTCACTGCAATCAGTGACAGAAGCTTTGGGGGCAGAGGAGGTGTGGACAGAATCGCCATCGCTGACGGCGTCTTGAGAAGCGTCGCGCTGTCAGTGGAATTTACAGCTTCCTCTGGTTTAGCACCGTTAGTAGAATTAGTCCACACTTGGCAAAGGGTAGTCAGAATTTGCCACCAAGGTGCTAAATGCATTCCCGACACGGAGTTCCCCTCCGCGGCAGCATCATACAATCGGCTGCTGTATGTACACACTTTCATTCTTTCAAAGTCTCTAAAGTTTTTTGGCTGCTCACCTGTCTCGATGCATACAGGTGTTATCCTCGGGGTTTAGGTTGCCCGCCTGGTCCAGACAGCAAGACGACCGTTCAGCCAAGCCGTCTCCTCCGGAACACAGCCCTCTTCACGAGCTGTCTTTTTTATCGACCAGCTCCGTCCTTATTCTTCCAAGGCTTCGGAACACCACCATAGGGGTCACCATTTGAGGAAACTGAGGCACGGACTCCCTGACCTGACTAGAAGACCCTTCATGAGTCCATATACGTCTCTTTCTGGGGACGAAGCCTGATTCCCCATTACGGATTTCCCACAGCTCACCTCTCAGCTCCGGAGGGATTTCTGGCCGGCTCCTGCTTCCTTTCAGCAGATCATTCAAAGTTCTGTGGGACGCGCTGCATGTCGCTCAGTCAGGCGATTCGAGAGCCCTTCACGTTAGATCCTTAAACGCATCACGTCGGGGTCACCAATTTGCGGCGAATGAAGAGACGGGACGCAGCTTGATGCAAGCAAATGTCAATTTATTGTACAGAAGCACGAGGTTTTATAGACTTTCAGAAGCTGCGCGTTTTAAACAGATTGGTTCTTGAAGCTAAGCCTTGCATACTAGGCAATCCCTGATTGGTGGTTAACTACCATCAATTAACTGCAAGGTGTTATCTTTCCTTGGCGCCGTCCGTCTCCCACTCCCCTGTGCTCTGTAAACATGCCTCATCATGTTAATTGTTGTGTCTATTCACACTCCTCGTCCTCCCAGGGTTCGTGACCTACAAGCTCGAGCACATTCCCCTCAGCTAACTGATTGCCATGCACGGTCCTAGTTTGCAGACCGCTCCTGCATCCCCCCTTCCTGTTGCACAAAAAGAACCTTTGAAACCGAACGAGTAAAAACAAGGTATAAGTAATAGAACAAATAAAAAAGCAACTAAGACATATTATCAGTGTCAAAATAACCCACCGTCTCTGTTCCGTACAATTTTACAGTTTCCCCTTTTTGTTTTTGAACAGCTAGTACCAGGTTTGCCATGTTCTGCAGGGCCCTTGCAAACATGACAGCAACCAAGGTAATAGCAAACAAACAATACTGCCAATTGATTGAATGGATGCCAAAAAAGGCTGACATTTTCTCAGATTTTGACAACATGTTGTTGCCATGGGGCGCCTAAAATCCACGCAGCACATACCATCAAAATCCTCACAGCCATGTCCTTGAACCAACAACAAAAAGCAGTGGCAATTTTGACCCACATTCTTAACTGCCTACCAAACAAGGTGATTTAACTCTTTAATGCTTTCCCTGCTGTTACTCTGGATAAGAGAAGAACCGCTGCGACACGTTCCCATCATAGCCTCCTACTACATATAGCATCTACAGAAAGACAATTATCGACATTCAAAGTGTAAACAGTATCATCTTTTGGATTAACATTATACGTAGGTGGAAGGGCACACCAAACAAGAACTGGTTCAGTCAAAAAGTTCGAAACATAGCATGCCTTCTCTGAACATACCTCTGGGGTCATTCCCTTCATTCCCTCTCTTTTTTATGCAAAGAGAAACACTTTTACCGTAACAAAGAAGCCCCTATTTACATCTCTGAGCCAGGACACAAACCGCAGCTGTATGCGCCACCAGGCTCAGGGCAGAAATCATTCATGCAGTTACACAGCTATATATCACTACAAGCATGCAGACACCTATTAAACACTAGATAACCATGTTTATCTTTCCTATTCTCCTTCACAATACCTAGCTGTTCTCTCATCTCTTGTTAGGTCAGCCATTCCCCATTTTCCTCTCCTGTATATCTCTTCAGACATTCTCTATCCTCCCCTTTATTGCTTGTTAGTTGCAAGGAGGCAAAGGGTGTATGTAGCTGGGTGACCATGACCTGCTTTACGTTACAATCAACTAAACACTGAATACAGGAAAAAAAAAGCATGGGAGACATAAGGCAAACATCAATAAGGTGGTTAAAGATAATTATAATAAATCCTGTAATACTTTTGAGTCATGGCCCAAAGTTTCCCAGCCGTGAGAAGAGACCAAAGGCATCCCGCCCCTGGCTCTGTTGCAGATCTTTGTTTTAAGGCTTTTGAGTTTTGTATACTTTTGTAAATTAATTCACAGTGGTCACTCAGATTCACGTAACACATCCTATCAAAGTCTTCACACTTGTGTCCCTGTGCTAATAATAAAAATCAATAGCAACTCGGTTCTGTAGCAACATATGATGGACAGAATCAACATCTGTTAATAAGCCAGAAAAAAAAAGAACAGTATTTGTAGTATTACTTTGTTTAGCAAGCTAGCAGCCTAATTTACTAAGCAAGTTAAAAGCGTGTACTGTTCTTACAGAAGAGATTAGAGAAGCAAAAATCTGTTATGCTGCATTCCAGAACTCAGCCTGAGAATTACAGTCTTCTCCGAGTTCTGCGTTACAATCATTTGACACATGTTGGGGTTGCGATTGTGAAAGTTGCCCATTTACAATTTTCATTGGCATTATCACAGCTAGTTGTTTTAAAAGCAACCCTTGAGCTTCCTGATGTTCGACTTGTTGCAAAATATTCTGAAGCCAATCAATCAAGTTAGTATTACAGTTAGTGACTCTCTAGGACCCTGCAAGACTGTGGCAAGACTCCCGCATCCGGACTGCCTTAATAGCCGTCTCATTCATTTGCAAACAGTTGTCCCTGGGATACCTTGCCTGAGTCACAGAATCGGCACAATTAATTTTCTCCAGCCAACTGCTCATAGTTAACAGCAATTCCCCGATTAAGGTTTTCAATCAAGGCCACTATACATAGCTCACAAAAATCAGATAACCACATCATATACTGTATCAGTTAGTACCATACAAAGCAATAACTTCCAATCACGCAGTGTGAGCGTATAAGGCTCTGCCATCACTTCAAGAAGGGACATAGCAAATGTATCATGAATCCTCCCTTCCCGCACTGCTTTGCTTAACTCTTTAACAGCCTCGTATTGCACAAGCTGCCACTCTGGAGGTTGATTTGTCTGACAAAATACTGAACATGCCATAGCGACTCCCAAAACCCATCACTGAAGTGTTTCCCACTTGCATTCCTGTCACCAATCCCTCAGACTCCCTTTCACCCTCCCCAAAAATACAATCAATGCATCAGGAGAGACAAGGGGGTGGGGGAAAGGTCTAGCCCCTTTTCCAGATCTATAGGACCTGGATCAAAAGGTTTATCAGTGTCAATAAAATCATTGTCCGAGTTGCCCTGTTCCCGTGCTTGGTCCTGTGTTGTGAGGGTCACTGCAATCAGTGACAGAAGCTTTGGGGGCAGAGGAGGTGTGGACAGAATCGCCATCGCTGACGGCGTCTTGAGAAGAGTCGCGCTGTCAGTGGAATTTACAGCTTCCTCTGGTTTAGCACCGTTAGTAGAATTAGTCCACACTTGGCAAAGGGTAGTCAGAATTTGCCACCAAGGTGCTAAATGCATTCCCGACACGGAGTTCCCCTCCGCGGCAGCATCATACAATCGGCTGCTGTATGTACACACTTTCATTCTTTCAAAGTCTCTAAAGTTTTTTGGCTGCTCACCTGTCTCGATGCATACAGGTGTTACCCTCGGGGTTTAGGTTGCCCGCCTGGTCCAGACAGCAAGACGACCGTTCAGCCAAGCCGTCTCCTCCGGAACACAGCCCTCTTCACGAGCTGTCTTTTTTATCGACCAGCTCCGTCCTTATTCTTCCAAGGCTTCGGAACACCACCATAGGGGTCACCATTTGAGGAAACTGAGGCACGGACTCCCTGACCTGACTAGAAGACCCTTCATGAGTCCATATACGTCTCTTTCTGGGGACGAAGCCTGATTCCCCATTACGGATTTCCCACAGCTCACCTCTCAGCTCCGGAGGGATTTCTGGCCGGCTCCTGCTTCCTTTCAGCAGATCATTCAAAGTTCTGTGGGACGCGCTGCATGTCGCTCAGTCAGGCGATTCGAGAGCCCTTCACGTTAGATCCTTAAACGCATCACGTCGGGGTCACCAATTTGCGGCGAATGAAGAGACGGGACGCAGCTTGATGCAAGCAAATGTCAATTTATTGTACAGAAGCACGAGGTTTTATAGACTTTCAGAAGCTGCGCGTTTTAAACAGATTGGTTCTTGAAGCTAAGCCTTGCATACTAGGTAATCCCTGATTGGTGGTTAACTACCATCAATTAACTGCAAGGTGTTATCTTTCCTTGGCGCCATCCGTCTCCCACTCCCCTGTGCTCTGTAAACATGCCTCATCATGTTAATTGTTGTGTCTATTCACACTCCTCGTCCTCCCAGGGTTCGTGACCTACAAGCTCGAGCACATTCCCCTCAGCTAACTGATTGCCATGCACGGTCCTAGTTTGCAGACCGCTCCTGCATCCCCCCTTCCTGTTGCACAAAAAGAACCTTTGAAACCGAACGAGTAAAAACAAGGTATAAGTAATAGAACAAATAAAAAAGCAACTAAGACATATTATCAGTGTCAAAATAACCCACCGTCTCTGTTCCGTACAATTTTACAGTTTCCCCTTTTTGTTTTTGAACAGCTAGTACCAGGTTTGCCATGTTCTGCAGGGCCCTTGCAAACATGACAGCAACCAAGGTAATAGCAAACAAACAATACTGCCAATTGATTGAATGGATGCCAAAAAAGGCTGACATTTTCTCAGATTTTGACAACATGTTGTTGCCATGGGGCGCCTAAAATCCACGCAGCACATACCATCAAAATCCTCACAGCCATGTCCTTGAACCAACAACAAAAAGCAGTGGCAATTTTGACCCACATTCTTAACTGCCTACCAAACAAGGTGATTTAACTCTTTAATGCTTTCCCTGCTGTTACTCTGGATAAGAGAAGAACCGCTGCGACACGTTCCCATCATAGCCTCCTACTACATATAGCATCTACAGAAAGACAATTATCGACATTCAAAGTGTAAACAGTATCATCTTTTGGATTAACATTATACGTAGGTGGAAGGGCACACCAAACAAGAACTGGTTCAGTCAAAAAGTTCGAAACATAGCATGCCTTCTCTGAACATACCTCTGGGGTCATTCCCTTCATTCCCTCTCTTTTTTATGCAAAGAGAAACACTTTTACCGTAACAAAGAAGCCCCTATTTACATCTCTGAGCCAGGACACAAACCGCAGCTGTATGCGCCACCAGGCTCAGGGCAGAAATCATTCATGCAGTTACACAGCTATATATCACTACAAGCATGCAGACACCTATTAAACACTAGATAACCATGTTTATCTTTCCTATTCTCCTTCACAATACCTAGCTGTTCTCTCATCTCTTGTTAGGTCAGCCATTCCCCATTTTCCTCTCCTGTATATCTCTTCAGACATTCTCTATCCTCCCCTTTATTGCTTGTTAGTTGCAAGGAGGCAAAGGGTGTATGTAGCTGGGTGACCATGACCTGCTTTACGTTACAATCAACTAAACACTGAATACAGGAAAAAAAAAGCATGGGAGACATAAGGCAAACATCAATAAGGTGGTTAAAGATAATTATAATAAATCCTGTAATACTTTTGAGTCATGGCCCAAAGTTTCCCAGCCGTGAGAAGAGACCAAAGGCATCCCGCCCCTGGCTCTGTTGCAGATCTTTGTTTTAAGGCTTTTGAGTTTTGTATACTTTTGTAAATTAATTCACAGTGGTCACTCAGATTCACGTAACACATCCTATCAAAGTCTTCACACTTGTGTCCCTGTGCTAATAATAAAAATCAATAGCAACTCGGTTCTGTAGCAACATATGATGGACAGAATCAACATCTGTTAATAAGCCAGAAAAAAAAAGAACAGTATTTGTAGTATTACTTTGTTTAGCAAGCTAGCAGCCTAATTTACTAAGCAAGTTAAAAGCGTGTACTGTTCTTACAGAAGAGATTAGAGAAGCAAAAATCTGTTATGCTGCATTCCAGAACTCAGCCTGAGAATTACAGTCTTCTCCGAGTTCTGCGTTACAATCATTTGACACATGTTGGGGTTGCGATTGTGAAAGTTGCCCATTTACAATTTTCATTGGCATTATCACAGCTAGTTGTTTTAAAAGCAACCCTTGAGCTTCCTGATGTTCGACTTGTTGCAAAATATTCTGAAGCCAATCAATCAAGTTAGTATTACAGTTAGTGACTCTCTAGGACCCTGCAAGACTGTGGCAAGACTCCCGCATCCGGACTGCCTTAATAGCCGTCTCATTCATTTGCAAACAGTTGTCCCTGGGATACCTTGCCTGAGTCACAGAATCGGCACAATTAATTTTCTCCAGCCAACTGCTCATAGTTAACAGCAATTCCCCGATTAAGGTTTTCAATCAAGGCCACTATACATAGCTCACAAAAATCAGATAACCACATCATATACTGTATCAGTTAGTACCATACAAAGCAATAACTTCCAATCACGCAGTGTGAGCGTATAAGGCTCTGCCATCACTTCAAGAAGGGACATAGCAAATGTATCATGAATCCTCCCTTCCCGCACTGCTTTGCTTAACTCTTTAACAGCCTCGTATTGCACAGGCTGCCACTCTGGAGGTTGATTTGTCTGACAAAATACTGAACATGCCATAGCGACTCCCAAAACCCATCACTGAAGTGTTTCCCACTTGCATTCCTGTCACCAATCCCTCAGACTCCCTTTCACCCTCCCCAAAAATACAATCAATGCATCAGGAGAGACAAGGGGGTGGGGGAAAGGTCTAGCCCCTTTTCCAGATCTATAGGACCTGGATCAAAAGGTTTATCAGTGTCAATAAAATCATTGTCCGAGTTGCCCTGTTCCCGTGCTTGGTCCTGTGTTGTGAGGGTCACTGCAATCAGTGACAGAAGCTTTGGGGGCAGAGGAGGTGTGGACAGAATCGCCATCGCTGACGGCGTCTTGAGAAGAGTCGCGCTGTCAGTGGAATTTACAGCTTCCTCTGGTTTAGCACCGTTAGTAGAATTAGTCCACACTTGGCAAAGGGTAGTCAGAATTTGCCACCAAGGTGCTAAATGCATTCCCGACACGGAGTTCCCCTCCGCGGCAGCATCATACAATCGGCTGCTGTATGTACACACTTTCATTCTTTCAAAGTCTCTAAAGTTTTTTGGCTGCTCACCTGTCTCGATGCATACAGGTGTTACCCTCGGGGTTTAGGTTGCCCGCCTGGTCCAGACAGCAAGACGACCGTTCAGCCAAGCCGTCTCCTCCGGAACACAGCCCTCTTCACGAGCTGTCTTTTTTATCGACCAGCTCCGTCCTTATTCTTCCAAGGCTTCGGAACACCACCATAGGGGTCACCATTTGAGGAAACTGAGGCACGGACTCCCTGACCTGACTAGAAGACCCTTCATGAGTCCATATACGTCTCTTTCTGGGGACGAAGCCTGATTCCCCATTACGGATTTCCCACAGCTCACCTCTCAGCTCCGGAGGGATTTCTGGCCGGCTCCTGCTTCCTTTCAGCAGATCATTCAAAGTTCTGTGGGACGCGCTGCATGTCGCTCAGTCAGGCGATTCGAGAGCCCTTCACGTTAGATCCTTAAACGCATCACGTCGGGGTCACCAATTTGCGGCGAATGAAGAGACGGGACGCAGCTTGATGCAAGCAAATGTCAATTTATTGTACAGAAGCACGAGGTTTTATAGACTTTCAGAAGCTGCGCGTTTTAAACAGATTGGTTCTTGAAGCTAAGCCTTGCATACTAGGCAATCCCTGATTGGTGGTTAACTACCATCAATTAACTGCAAGGTGTTATCTTTCCTTGGCGCCATCCGTCTCCCACTCCCCTGTGCTCTGTAAACATGCCTCATCATGTTAATTGTTGTGTCTATTCACACTCCTCGTCCTCCCAGGGTTCGTGACCTACAAGCTCGAGCACATTCCCCTCAGCTAACTGATTGCCATGCACGGTCCTAGTTTGCAGACCGCTCCTGCATCCCCCCTTCCTGTTGCACAAAAAGAACCTTTGAAACCGAACGAGTAAAAACAAGGTATAAGTAATAGAACAAATAAAAAAGCAACTAAGACATATTATCAGTGTCAAAATAACCCACCGTCTCTGTTCCGTACAATTTTACAGTTTCCCCTTTTTGTTTTTGAACAGCTAGTACCAGGTTTGCCATGTTCTGCAGGGCCCTTGCAAACATGACAGCAACCAAGGTAATAGCAAACAAACAATACTGCCAATTGATTGAATGGATGCCAAAAAAGGCTGACATTTTCTCAGATTTTGACAACATGTTGTTGCCATGGGGCGCCTAAAATCCACGCAGCACATACCATCAAAATCCTCACAGCCATGTCCTTGAACCAACAACAAAAAGCAGTGGCAATTTTGACCCACATTCTTAACTGCCTACCAAACAAGGTGATTTAACTCTTTAATGCTTTCCCTGCTGTTACTCTGGATAAGAGAAGAACCGCTGCGACACGTTCCCATCATAGCCTCCTACTACATATAGCATCTACAGAAAGACAATTATCGACATTCAAAGTGTAAACAGTATCATCTTTTGGATTAACATTATACGTAGGTGGAAGGGCACACCAAACAAGAACTGGTTCAGTCAAAAAGTTCGAAACATAGCATGCCTTCTCTGAACATACCTCTGGGGTCATTCCCTTCATTCCCTCTCTTTTTTATGCAAAGAGAAACACTTTTACCGTAACAAAGAAGCCCCTATTTACATCTCTGAGCCAGGACACAAACCGCAGCTGTATGCGCCACCAGGCTCAGGGCAGAAATCATTCATGCAGTTACACAGCTATATATCACTACAAGCATGCAGACACCTATTAAACACTAGATAACCATGTTTATCTTTCCTATTCTCCTTCACAATACCTAGCTGTTCTCTCATCTCTTGTTAGGTCAGCCATTCCCCATTTTCCTCTCCTGTATATCTCTTCAGACATTCTCTATCCTCCCCTTTATTGCTTGTTAGTTGCAAGGAGGCAAAGGGTGTATGTAGCTGGGTGACCATGACCTGCTTTACGTTACAATCAACTAAACACTGAATACAGGAAAAAAAAAGCATGGGAGACATAAGGCAAACATCAATAAGGTGGTTAAAGATAATTATAATAAATCCTGTAATACTTTTGAGTCATGGCCCAAAGTTTCCCAGCCGTGAGAAGAGACCAAAGGCATCCCGCCCCTGGCTCTGTTGCAGATCTTTGTTTTAAGGCTTTTGAGTTTTGTATACTTTTGTAAATTAATTCACAGTGGTCACTCAGATTCACGTAACACATCCTATCAAAGTCTTCACACTTGTGTCCCTGTGCTAATAATAAAAATCAATAGCAACTCGGTTCTGTAGCAACATATGATGGACAGAATCAACATCTGTTAATAAGCCAGAAAAAAAAAGAACAGTATTTGTAGTATTACTTTGTTTAGCAAGCTAGCAGCCTAATTTACTAAGCAAGTTAAAAGCGTGTACTGTTCTTACAGAAGAGATTAGAGAAGCAAAAATCTGTTATGCTGCATTCCAGAACTCAGCCTGAGAATTACAGTCTTCTCCGAGTTCTGCGTTACAATCATTTGACACATGTTGGGGTTGCGATTGTGAAAGTTGCCCATTTACAATTTTCATTGGCATTATCACAGCTAGTTGTTTTAAAAGCAACCCTTGAGCTTCCTGATGTTCGACTTGTTGCAAAATATTCTGAAGCCAATCAATCAAGCTAGTATTACAGTTAGTGACTCTCTAGGACCCTGCAAGACTGTGGCAAGACTCCCGCATCCGGACTGCCTTAATAGCCGTCTCATTCATTTGCAAACAGTTGTCCCTGGGATACCTTGCCTGAGTCACAGAATCGGCACAATTAATTTTCTCCAGCCAACTGCTCATAGTTAACAGCAATTCCCCGATTAAGGTTTTCAATCAAGGCCACTATACATAGCTCACAAAAATCAGATAACCACATCATATACTGTATCAGTTAGTACCATACAAAGCAATAACTTCCAATCATGCAGTGTGAGCGTATAAGGCTCTGCCATCACTTCAAGAAGGGACATAGCAAATGTATCATGAATCCTCCCTTCCCGCACTGCTTTGCTTAACTCTTTAACAGCCTCGTATTGCACAGGCTGCCACTCTGGAGGTTGATTTGTCTGACAAAATACTGAACATGCCATAGCGACTCCCAAAACCCATCACTGAAGTGTTTCCCACTTGCATTCCTGTCACCAATCCCTCAGACTCCCTTTCACCCTCCCCAAAAATACAATCAATGCATCAGGAGAGACAAGGGGGTGGGGGAAAGGTCTAGCCCCTTTTCCAGATCTATAGGACCTGGATCAAAAGGTTTATCAGTGTCAATAAAATCATTGTCCGAGTTGCCCTGTTCCCGTGCTTGGTCCTGTGTTGTGAGGGTCACTGCAATCAGTGACAGAAGCTTTGGGGGCAGAGGAGGTGTGGACAGAATCGCCATCGCTGACGGCGTCTTGAGAAGAGTCGCGCTGTCAGTGGAATTTACAGCTTCCTCTGGTTTAGCACCGTTAGTAGAATTAGTCCACACTTGGCAAAGGGTAGTCAGAATTTGCCACCAAGGTGCTAAATGCATTCCCGACACGGAGTTCCCCTCCGCGGCAGCATCATACAATCGGCTGCTGTATGTACACACTTTCATTCTTTCAAAGTCTCTAAAGTTTTTTGGCTGCTCACCTGTCTCGATGCATACAGGTGTTACCCTCGGGGTTTAGGTTGCCCGCCTGGTCCAGACAGCAAGACGACCGTTCAGCCAAGCCGTCTCCTCCGGAACACAGCCCTCTTCACGAGCTGTCTTTTTTATCGACCAGCTCCGTCCTTATTCTTCCAAGGCTTCGGAACACCACCATAGGGGTCACCATTTGAGGAAACTGAGGCACGGACTCCCTGACCTGACTAGAAGACCCTTCATGAGTCCATATACGTCTCTTTCTGGGGACGAAGCCTGATTCCCCATTACGGATTTCCCACAGCTCACCTCTCAGCTCCGGAGGGATTTCTGGCCGGCTCCTGCTTCCTTTCAGCAGATCATTCAAAGTTCTGTGGGACGCGCTGCATGTCGCTCAGTCAGGCGATTCGAGAGCCCTTCACGTTAGATCCTTAAACGCATCACGTCGGGGTCACCAATTTGCGGCGAATGAAGAGACGGGACGCAGCTTGATGCAAGCAAATGTCAATTTATTGTACAGAAGCACGAGGTTTTATAGACTTTCAGAAGCTGCGCGTTTTAAACAGATTGGTTCTTGAAGCTAAGCCTTGCATACTAGGCAATCCCTGATTGGTGGTTAACTACCATCAATTAACTGCAAGGTGTTATCTTTCCTTGGCGCCATCCGTCTCCCACTCCCCTGTGCTCTGTAAACATGCCTCATCATGTTAATTGTTGTGTCTATTCACACTCCTCGTCCTCCCAGGGTTCGTGACCTACAAGCTCGAGCACATTCCCCTCAGCTAACTGATTGCCATGCACGGTCCTAGTTTGCAGACCGCTCCTGCATCCCCCCTTCCTGTTGCACAAAAAGAACCTTTGAAACCGAACGAGTAAAAACAAGGTATAAGTAATAGAACAAATAAAAAAGCAACTAAGACATATTATCAGTGTCAAAATAACCCACCGTCTCTGTTCCGTACAATTTTACAGTTTCCCCTTTTTGTTTTTGAACAGCTAGTACCAGGTTTGCCATGTTCTGCAGGGCCCTTGCAAACATGACAGCAACCAAGGTAATAGCAAACAAACAATACTGCCAATTGATTGAATGGATGCCAAAAAAGGCTGACATTTTCTCAGATTTTGACAACATGTTGTTGCCATGGGGCGCCTAAAATCCACGCAGCACATACCATCAAAATCCTCACAGCCATGTCCTTGAACCAACAACAAAAAGCAGTGGCAATTTTGACCCACATTCTTAACTGCCTACCAAACAAGGTGATTTAACTCTTTAATGCTTTCCCTGCTGTTACTCTGGATAAGAGAAGAACCGCTGCGACACGTTCCCATCATAGCCTCCTACTACATATAGCATCTACAGAAAGACAATTATCGACATTCAAAGTGTAAACAGTATCATCTTTTGGATTAACATTATACGTAGGTGGAAGGGCACACCAAACAAGAACTGGTTCAGTCAAAAAGTTCGAAACATAGCATGCCTTCTCTGAACATACCTCTGGGGTCATTCCCTTCATTCCCTCTCTTTTTTATGCAAAGAGAAACACTTTTACCGTAACAAAGAAGCCCCTATTTACATCTCTGAGCCAGGACACAAACCGCAGCTGTATGCGCCACCAGGCTCAGGGCAGAAATCATTCATGCAGTTACACAGCTATATATCACTACAAGCATGCAGACACCTATTAAACACTAGATAACCATGTTTATCTTTCCTATTCTCCTTCACAATACCTAGCTGTTCTCTCATCTCTTGTTAGGTCAGCCATTCCCCATTTTCCTCTCCTGTATATCTCTTCAGACATTCTCTATCCTCCCCTTTATTGCTTGTTAGTTGCAAGGAGGCAAAGGGTGTATGTAGCTGGGTGACCATGACCTGCTTTACGTTACAATCAACTAAACACTGAATACAGGAAAAAAAAAGCATGGGAGACATAAGGCAAACATCAATAAGGTGGTTAAAGATAATTATAATAAATCCTGTAATACTTTTGAGTCATGGCCCAAAGTTTCCCAGCCGTGAGAAGAGACCAAAGGCATCCCGCCCCTGGCTCTGTTGCAGATCTTTGTTTTAAGGCTTTTGAGTTTTGTATACTTTTGTAAATTAATTCACAGTGGTCACTCAGATTCACGTAACACATCCTATCAAAGTCTTCACACTTGTGTCCCTGTGCTAATAATAAAAATCAATAGCAACTCGGTTCTGTAGCAACATATGATGGACAGAATCAACATCTGTTAATAAGCCAGAAAAAAAAAGAACAGTATTTGTAGTATTACTTTGTTTAGCAAGCTAGCAGCCTAATTTACTAAGCAAGTTAAAAGCGTGTACTGTTCTTACAGAAGAGATTAGAGAAGCAAAAATCTGTTATGCTGCATTCCAGAACTCAGCCTGAGAATTACAGTCTTCTCCGAGTTCTGCGTTACAATCATTTGACACATGTTGGGGTTGCGATTGTGAAAGTTGCCCATTTACAATTTTCATTGGCATTATCACAGCTAGTTGTTTTAAAAGCAACCCTTGAGCTTCCTGATGTTCGACTTGTTGCAAAATATTCTGAAGCCAATCAATCAAGCTAGTATTACAGTTAGTGACTCTCTAGGACCCTGCAAGACTGTGGCAAGACTCCCGCATCCGGACTGCCTTAATAGCCGTCTCATTCATTTGCAAACAGTTGTCCCTGGGATACCTTGCCTGAGTCACAGAATCGGCACAATTAATTTTCTCCAGCCAACTGCTCATAGTTAACAGCAATTCCCCGATTAAGGTTTTCAATCAAGGCCACTATACATAGCTCACAAAAATCAGATAACCACATCATATACTGTATCAGTTAGTACCATACAAAGCAATAACTTCCAATCATGCAGTGTGAGCGTATAAGGCTCTGCCATCACTTCAAGAAGGGACATAGCAAATGTATCATGAATCCTCCCTTCCCGCACTGCTTTGCTTAACTCTTTAACAGCCTCGTATTGCACAGGCTGCCACTCTGGAGGTTGATTTGTCTGACAAAATACTGAACATGCCATAGCGACTCCCAAAACCCATCACTGAAGTGTTTCCCACTTGCATTCCTGTCACCAATCCCTCAGACTCCCTTTCACCCTCCCCAAAAATACAATCAATGCATCAGGAGAGACAAGGGGGTGGGGGAAAGGTCTAGCCCCTTTTCCAGATCTATAGGACCTGGATCAAAAGGTTTATCAGTGTCAATAAAATCATTGTCCGAGTTGCCCTGTTCCCGTGCTTGGTCCTGTGTTGTGAGGGTCACTGCCATCAGTGACAGAAGCTTTGGGGGCAGAGGAGGTGTGGACAGAATCGCCATCGCTGACGGTGTCTTGAGAAGAGTCGCGCTGTCAGTGGAATTTACAGCTTCCTCTGGTTTAGCACCGTTAGTAGAATTAGTCCACACTTGGCAAAGGGTAGTCAGAATTTGCCACCAAGGTGCTAAATGCATTCCCGACACGGAGTTCCCCTCCGCGGCAGCATCATACAATCGGCTGCTGTATGTACACACTTTCATTCTTTCAAAGTCTCTAAAGTTTTTTGGCTGCTCACCTGTCTCGATGCATACAGGTGTTATCCTCGGGGTTTAGGTTGCCCGCCTGGTCCAGACAGCAAGACGACCGTTCAGCCAAGCCGTCTCCTCCGGAACACAGCCCTCTTCACGAGCTGTCTTTTTTATCGACCAGCTCCGTCCTTATTCTTCCAAGGCTTCGGAACACCACCATAGGGGTCACCATTTGAGGAAACTGAGGCACGGACTCCCTGACCTGACTAGAAGACCCTTCATGAGTCCATATACGTCTCTTTCTGGGGACGAAGCCTGATTCCCCATTACGGATTTCCCACAGCTCACCTCTCAGCTCCGGAGGGATTTCTGGCCGGCTCCTGCTTCCTTTCAGCAGATCATTCAAAGTTCTGTGGGACGCGCTGCATGTCGCTCAGTCAGGCGATTCGAGAGCCCTTCACGTTAGATCCTTAAACGCATCACGTCGGGGTCACCAATTTGCGGCGAATGAAGAGACGGGACGCAGCTTGATGCAAGCAAATGTCAATTTATTGTACAGAAGCACGAGGTTTTATAGACTTTCAGAAGCTGCGCGTTTTAAACAGATTGGTTCTTGAAGCTAAGCCTTGCATACTAGGCAATCCCTGATTGGTGGTTAACTACCATCAATTAACTGCAAGGTGTTATCTTTCCTTGGCGCCATCCGTCTCCCACTCCCCTGTGCTCTGTAAACATGCCTCATCATGTTAATTGTTGTGTCTATTCACACTCCTCGTCCTCCCAGGGTTCGTGACCTACAAGCTCGAGCACATTCCCCTCAGCTAACTGATTGCCATGCACGGTCCTAGTTTGCAGACCGCTCCTGCATCCCCCCTTCCTGTTGCACAAAAAGAACCTTTGAAACCGAACGAGTAAAAACAAGGTATAAGTAATAGAACAAATAAAAAAGCAACTAAGACATATTATCAGTGTCAAAATAACCCACCGTCTCTGTTCCGTACAATTTTACAGTTTCCCCTTTTTGTTTTTGAACAGCTAGTACCAGGTTTGCCATGTTCTGCAGGGCCCTTGCAAACATGACAGCAACCAAGGTAATAGCAAACAAACAATACTGCCAATTGATTGAATGGATGCCAAAAAAGGCTGACATTTTCTCAGATTTTGACAACATGTTGTTGCCATGGGGCGCCTAAAATCCACGCAGCACATACCATCAAAATCCTCACAGCCATGTCCTTGAACCAACAACAAAAAGCAGTGGCAATTTTGACCCACATTCTTAACTGCCTACCAAACAAGGTGATTTAACTCTTTAATGCTTTCCCTGCTGTTACTCTGGATAAGAGAAGAACCGCTGCGACACGTTCCCATCATAGCCTCCTACTACATATAGCATCTACAGAAAGACAATTATCGACATTCAAAGTGTAAACAGTATCATCTTTTGGATTAACATTATACGTAGGTGGAAGGGCACACCAAACAAGAACTGGTTCAGTCAAAAAGTTCGAAACATAGCATGCCTTCTCTGAACATACCTCTGGGGTCATTCCCTTCATTCCCTCTCTTTTTTATGCAAAGAGAAACACTTTTACCGTAACAAAGAAGCCCCTATTTACATCTCTGAGCCAGGACACAAACCGCAGCTGTATGCGCCACCAGGCTCAGGGCAGAAATCATTCATGCAGTTACACAGCTATATATCACTACAAGCATGCAGACACCTATTAAACACTAGATAACCATGTTTATCTTTCCTATTCTCCTTCACAATACCTAGCTGTTCTCTCATCTCTTGTTAGGTCAGCCATTCCCCATTTTCCTCTCCTGTATATCTCTTCAGACATTCTCTATCCTCCCCTTTATTGCTTGTTAGTTGCAAGGAGGCAAAGGGTGTATGTAGCTGGGTGACCATGACCTGCTTTACGTTACAATCAACTAAACACTGAATACAGGAAAAAAAA
Organism: Falco punctatus; assembly: GCF_963210335.1. NCBI lineage: Eukaryota > Metazoa > Chordata > Aves > Falconiformes > Falconidae > Falco > Falco punctatus. The sequence continues at coordinate 116,314 of NW_027660149.1, forward strand.
AGCATGGGAGACATAAGGCAAACATCAATAAGGTGGTTAAAGATAATTATAATAAATCCTGTAATACTTTTGAGTCATGGCCCAAAGTTTCCCAGCCGTGAGAAGAGACCAAAGGCATCCCGCCCCTGGCTCTGTTGCAGATCTTTGTTTTAAGGCTTTTGAGTTTTGTATACTTTTGTAAATTAATTCACAGTGGTCACTCAGATTCACGTAACACATCCTATCAAAGTCTTCACACTTGTGTCCCTGTGCTAATAATAAAAATCAATAGCAACTCGGTTCTGTAGCAACATATGATGGACAGAATCAACATCTGTTAATAAGCCAGAAAAAAAAAGAACAGTATTTGTAGTATTACTTTGTTTAGCAAGCTAGCAGCCTAATTTACTAAGCAAGTTAAAAGCGTGTACTGTTCTTACAGAAGAGATTAGAGAAGCAAAAATCTGTTATGCTGCATTCCAGAACTCAGCCTGAGAATTACAGTCTTCTCCGAGTTCTGCGTTACAATCATTTGACACATGTTGGGGTTGCGATTGTGAAAGTTGCCCATTTACAATTTTCATTGGCATTATCACAGCTAGTTGTTTTAAAAGCAACCCTTGAGCTTCCTGATGTTCGACTTGTTGCAAAATATTCTGAAGCCAATCAATCAAGTTAGTATTACAGTTAGTGACTCTCTAGGACCCTGCAAGACTGTGGCAAGACTCCCGCATCCGGACTGCCTTAATAGCCGTCTCATTCATTTGCAAACAGTTGTCCCTGGGATACCTTGCCTGAGTCACAGAATCGGCACAATTAATTTTCTCCAGCCAACTGCTCATAGTTAACAGCAATTCCCCGATTAAGGTTTTCAATCAAGGCCACTATACATAGCTCACAAAAATCAGATAACCACATCATATACTGTATCAGTTAGTACCATACAAAGCAATAACTTCCAATCACGCAGTGTGAGCGTATAAGGCTCTGCCATCACTTCAAGAAGGGACATAGCAAATGTATCATGAATCCTCCCTTCCCGCACTGCTTTGCTTAACTCTTTAACAGCCTCGTATTGCACAGGCTGCCACTCTGGAGGTTGATTTGTCTGACAAAATACTGAACATGCCATAGCGACTCCCAAAACCCATCACTGAAGTGTTTCCCACTTGCATTCCTGTCACCAATCCCTCAGACTCCCTTTCACCCTCCCCAAAAATACAATCAATGCATCAGGAGAGACAAGGGGGTCGGGGAAAGGTCTAGCCCCTTTTCCAGATCTATAGGACCTGGATCAAAAGGTTTATCAGTGTCAATAAAATCATTGTCCGAGTTGCCCTGTTCCCGTGCTTGGTCCTGTGTTGTGAGGGTCACTGCAATCAGTGACAGAAGCTTTGGGGGCAGAGGAGGTGTGGACAGAATCGCCATCGCTGACGGCGTCTTGAGAAGAGTCGCGCTGTCAGTGGAATTTACAGCTTCCTCTGGTTTAGCACCGTTAGTAGAATTAGTCCACACTTGGCAAAGGGTAGTCAGAATTTGCCACCAAGGTGCTAAATGCATTCCCGACACGGAGTTCCCCTCCGCGGCAGCATCATACAATCGGCTGCTGTATGTACACACTTTCATTCTTTCAAAGTCTCTAAAGTTTTTTGGCTGCTCACCTGTCTCGATGCATACAGGTGTTATCCTCGGGGTTTAGGTTGCCCGCCTGGTCCAGACAGCAAGACGACCGTTCAGCCAAGCCGTCTCCTCCGGAACACAGCCCTCTTCACGAGCTGTCTTTTTTATCGACCAGCTCCGTCCTTATTCTTCCAAGGCTTCGGAACACCACCATAGGGGTCACCATTTGAGGAAACTGAGGCACGGACTCCCTGACCTGACTAGAAGACCCTTCATGAGTCCATATACGTCTCTTTCTGGGGACGAAGCCTGATTCCCCATTACGGATTTCCCACAGCTCACCTCTCAGCTCCGGAGGGATTTCTGGCCGGCTCCTGCTTCCTTTCAGCAGATCATTCAAAGTTCTGTGGGACGCGCTGCATGTCGCTCAGTCAGGCGATTCGAGAGCCCTTCACGTTAGATCCTTAAACGCATCACGTCGGGGTCACCAATTTGCGGCGAATGAAGAGACGGGACGCAGCTTGATGCAAGCAAATGTCAATTTATTGTACAGAAGCACGAGGTTTTATAGACTTTCAGAAGCTGCGCGTTTTAAACAGATTGGTTCTTGAAGCTAAGCCTTGCATACTAGGCAATCCCTGATTGGTGGTTAACTACCATCAATTAACTGCAAGGTGTTATCTTTCCTTGGCGCCATCCGTCTCCCACTCCCCTGTGCTCTGTAAACATGCCTCATCATGTTAATTGTTGTGTCTATTCACACTCCTCGTCCTCCCAGGGTTCGTGACCTACAAGCTCGAGCACATTCCCCTCAGCTAACTGATTGCCATGCACGGTCCTAGTTTGCAGACCGCTCCTGCATCCCCCCTTCCTGTTGCACAAAAAGAACCTTTGAAACCGAACGAGTAAAAACAAGGTATAAGTAATAGAACAAATAAAAAAGCAACTAAGACATATTATCAGTGTCAAAATAACCCACTGTCTCTGTTCCGTACAATTTTACAATTTCCCCTTTTTGTTTTTGAACAGCTAGTACCAGGTTTGCCATGTTCTGCAGGGCCCTTGCAAACATGACAGCAACCAAGGTAATAGCAAACAAACAATACTGCCAATTGATTGAATGGATGCCAAAAAAGGCTGACATTTTCTCAGATTTTGACAACATGTTGTTGCCATGGGGCGCCTAAAATCCACGCAGCACATACCATCAAAATCCTCACAGCCATGTCCTTGAACCAACAACAAAAAGCAGTGGCAATTTTGACCCACATTCTTAACTGCCTACCAAACAAGGTGATTTAACTCTTTAATGCTTTCCCTGCTGTTACTCTGGATAAGAGAAGAACCGCTGCGACACGTTCCCATCATAGCCTCCTACTACATATAGCATCTACAGAAAGACAATTATCGACATTCAAAGTGTAAACAGTATCATCTTTTGGATTAACATTATACGTAGGTGGAAGGGCACACCAAACAAGAACTGGTTCAGTCAAAAAGTTCGAAACATAGCATGCCTTCTCTGAACATACCTCTGGGGTCATTCCCTTCATTCCCTCTCTTTTTTATGCAAAGAGAAACACTTTTACCGTAACAAAGAAGCCCCTATTTACATCTCTGAGCCAGGACACAAACCGCAGCTGTATGCGCCACCAGGCTCAGGGCAGAAATCATTCATGCAGTTACACAGCTATATATCACTACAAGCATGCAGACACCTATTAAACACTAGATAACCATGTTTATCTTTCCTATTCTCCTTCACAATACCTAGCTGTTCTCTCATCTCTTGTTAGGTCAGCCATTCCCCATTTTCCTCTCCTGTATATCTCTTCAGACATTCTCTATCCTCCCCTTTTTTGCTTGTTAGTTGCAAGGAGGCAAAGGGTGTATGTAGCTGGGTGACCATGACCTGCTTTACGTTACAATCAACTAAACACTGAATACAGGAAAAAAAAAAGCATGGGAGACATAAGGCAAACATCAATAAGGTGGTTAAAGATAATTATAATAAATCCTGTAATACTTTTGAGTCATGGCCCAAAGTTTCCCAGCCGTGAGAAGAGACCAAAGGCATCCCGCCCCTGGCTCTGTTGCAGATCTTTGTTTTAAGGCTTTTGAGTTTTGTATACTTTTGTAAATTAATTCACAGTGGTCACTCAGATTCACGTAACACATCCTATCAAAGTCTTCACACTTGTGTCCCTGTGCTAATAATAAAAATCAATAGCAACTCGGTTCTGTAGCAACATATGATGGACAGAATCAACATCTGTTAATAAGCCAGAAAAAAAAAGAACAGTATTTGTAGTATTACTTTGTTTAGCAAGCTAGCAGCCTAATTTACTAAGCAAGTTAAAAGCGTGTACTGTTCTTACAGAAGAGATTAGAGAAGCAAAAATCTGTTATGCTGCATTCCAGAACTCAGCCTGAGAATTACAGTCTTCTCCGAGTTCTGCGTTACAATCATTTGACACATGTTGGGGTTGCGATTGTGAAAGTTGCCCATTTACAATTTTCATTGGCATTATCACAGCTAGTTGTTTTAAAAGCAACCCTTGAGCTTCCTGATGTTCGACTTGTTGCAAAATATTCTGAAGCCAATCAATCAAGTTAGTATTACAGTTAGTGACTCTCTAGGACCCTGCAAGACTGTGGCAAGACTCCCGCATCCGGACTGCCTTAATAGCCGTCTCATTCATTTGCAAACAGTTGTCCCTGGGATACCTTGCCTGAGTCACAGAATCGGCACAATTAATTTTCTCCAGCCAACTGCTCATAGTTAACAGCAATTCCCCGATTAAGGTTTTCAATCAAGGCCACTATACATAGCTCACAAAAATCAGATAACCACATCATATACTGTATCAGTTAGTACCATACAAAGCAATAACTTCCAATCATGCAGTGTGAGCGTATAAGGCTCTGCCATCACTTCAAGAAGGGACATAGCAAATGTATTATGAATCCTCCCTTCCCGCACTGCTTTGCTTAACTCTTTAACAGCCTCGTATTGCACAGGCTGCCACTCTGGAGGTTGATTTGTCTGACAAAATACTGAACATGCCATAGCGACTCCCAAAACCCATCACTGAAGTGTTTCCCACTTGCATTCCTGTCACCAATCCCTCAGACTCCCTTTCACCCTCCCCAAAAATACAATCAATGCATCAGGAGAGACAAGGGGGTGGGGGAAAGGTCTAGCCCCTTTTCCAGATCTATAGGACCTGGATCAAAAGGTTTATCAGTGTCAATAAAATCATTGTCCGAGTTGCCCTGTTCCCGTGCTTGGTCCTGTGTTGTGAGGGTCACTGCAATCAGTGACAGAAGCTTTGGGGGCAGAGGAGGTGTGGACAGAATCGCCATCGCTGACGGCGTCTTGAGAAGCGTCGCGCTGTCAGTGGAATTTACAGCTTCCTCTGGTTTAGCACCGTTAGTAGAATTAGTCCACACTTGGCAAAGGGTAGTCAGAATTTGCCACCAAGGTGCTAAATGCATTCCCGACACGGAGTTCCCCTCCGCGGCAGCATCATACAATCGGCTGCTGTATGTACACACTTTCATTCTTTCAAAGTCTCTAAAGTTTTTTGGCTGCTCACCTGTCTCGATGCATACAGGTGTTATCCTCGGGGTTTAGGTTGCCCGCCTGGTCCAGACAGCAAGACGACCGTTCAGCCAAGCCGTCTCCTCCGGAACACAGCCCTCTTCACGAGCTGTCTTTTTTATCGACCAGCTCCGTCCTTATTCTTCCAAGGCTTCGGAACACCACCATAGGGGTCACCATTTGAGGAAACTGAGGCACGGACTCCCTGACCTGACTAGAAGACCCTTCATGAGTCCATATACGTCTCTTTCTGGGGACGAAGCCTGATTCCCCATTACGGATTTCCCACAGCTCACCTCTCAGCTCCGGAGGGATTTCTGGCCGGCTCCTGCTTCCTTTCAGCAGATCATTCAAAGTTCTGTGGGACGCGCTGCATGTCGCTCAGTCAGGCGATTCGAGAGCCCTTCACGTTAGATCCTTAAACGCATCACGTCGGGGTCACCAATTTGCGGCGAATGAAGAGACGGGACGCAGCTTGATGCAAGCAAATGTCAATTTATTGTACAGAAGCACGAGGTTTTATAGACTTTCAGAAGCTGCGCGTTTTAAACAGATTGGTTCTTGAAGCTAAGCCTTGCATACTAGGCAATCCCTGATTGGTGGTTAACTACCATCAATTAACTGCAAGGTGTTATCTTTCCTTGGCGCCATCCGTCTCCCACTCCCCTGTGCTCTGTAAACATGCCTCATCATGTTAATTGTTGTGTCTATTCACACTCCTCGTCCTCCCAGGGTTCGTGACCTACAAGCTCGAGCACATTCCCCTCAGCTAACTGATTGCCATGCACGGTCCTAGTTTGCAGACCGCTCCTGCATCCCCCCTTCCTGTTGCACAAAAAGAACCTTTGAAACCGAACGAGTAAAAACAAGGTATAAGTAATAGAACAAATAAAAAAGCAACTAAGACATATTATCAGTGTCAAAATAACCCACTGTCTCTGTTCCGTACAATTTTACAATTTCCCCTTTTTGTTTTTGAACAGCTAGTACCAGGTTTGCCATGTTCTGCAGGGCCCTTGCAAACATGACAGCAACCAAGGTAATAGCAAACAAACAATACTGCCAATTGATTGAATGGATGCCAAAAAAGGCTGACATTTTCTCAGATTTTGACAACATGTTGTTGCCATGGGGCGCCTAAAATCCACGCAGCACATACCATCAAAATCCTCACAGCCATGTCCTTGAACCAACAACAAAAAGCAGTGGCAATTTTGACCCACATTCTTAACTGCCTACCAAACAAGGTGATTTAACTCTTTAATGCTTTCCCTGCTGTTACTCTGGATAAGAGAAGAACCGCTGCGACACGTTCCCATCATAGCCTCCTACTACATATAGCATCTACAGAAAGACAATTATCGACATTCAAAGTGTAAACAGTATCATCTTTTGGATTAACATTATACGTAGGTGGAAGGGCACACCAAACAAGAACTGGTTCAGTCAAAAAGTTCGAAACATAGCATGCCTTCTCTGAACATACCTCTGGGGTCATTCCCTTCATTCCCTCTCTTTTTTATGCAAAGAGAAACACTTTTACCGTAACAAAGAAGCCCCTATTTACATCTCTGAGCCAGGACACAAACCGCAGCTGTATGCGCCACCAGGCTCAGGGCAGAAATCATTCATGCAGTTACACAGCTATATATCACTACAAGCATGCAGACACCTATTAAACACTAGATAACCATGTTTATCTTTCCTATTCTCCTTCACAATACCTAGCTGTTCTCTCATCTCTTGTTAGGTCAGCCATTCCCCATTTTCCTCTCCTGTATATCTCTTCAGACATTCTCTATCCTCCCCTTTTTCGCTTGTTAGTTGCAAGGAGGCAAAGGGTGTATGTAGCTGGGTGACCATGACCTGCTTTACGTTACAATCAACTAAACACTGAATACAGGAAAAAAAAAGCATGGGAGACATAAGGCAAACATCAATAAGGTGGTTAAAGATAATTATAATAAATCCTGTAATACTTTTGAGTCATGGCCCAAAGTTTCCCAGCCGTGAGAAGAGACCAAAGGCATCCCGCCCCTGGCTCTGTTGCAGATCTTTGTTTTAAGGCTTTTGAGTTTTGTATACTTTTGTAAATTAATTCACAGTGGTCACTCAGATTCACGTAACACATCCTATCAAAGTCTTCACACTTGTGTCCCTGTGCTAATAATAAAAATCAATAGCAACTCGGTTCTGTAGCAACATATGATGGACAGAATCAACATCTGTTAATAAGCCAGAAAAAAAAAGAACAGTATTTGTAGTATTACTTTGTTTAGCAAGCTAGCAGCCTAATTTACTAAGCAAGTTAAAAGCGTGTACTGTTCTTACAGAAGAGATTAGAGAAGCAAAAATCTGTTATGCTGCATTCCAGAACTCAGCCTGAGAATTACAGTCTTCTCCGAGTTCTGCGTTACAATCATTTGACACATGTTGGGGTTGCGATTGTGAAAGTTGCCCATTTACAATTTTCATTGGCATTATCACAGCTAGTTGTTTTAAAAGCAACCCTTGAGCTTCCTGATGTTCGACTTGTTGCAAAATATTCTGAAGCCAATCAATCAAGTTAGTATTACAGTTAGTGACTCTCTAGGACCCTGCAAGACTGTGGCAAGACTCCCGCATCCGGACTGCCTTAATAGCCGTCTCATTCATTTGCAAACAGTTGTCCCTGGGATACCTTGCCTGAGTCACAGAATCGGCACAATTAATTTTCTCCAGCCAACTGCTCATAGTTAACAGCAATTCCCCGATTAAGGTTTTCAATCAAGGCCACTATACATAGCTCACAAAAATCAGATAACCACATCATATACTGTATCAGTTAGTACCATACAAAGCAATAACTTCCAATCATGCAGTGTGAGCGTATAAGGCTCTGCCATCACTTCAAGAAGGGACATAGCAAATGTATTATGAATCCTCCCTTCCCGCACTGCTTTGCTTAACTCTTTAACAGCCTCGTATTGCACAGGCTGCCACTCTGGAGGTTGATTTGTCTGACAAAATACTGAACATGCCATAGCGACTCCCAAAACCCATCACTGAAGTGTTTCCCACTTGCATTCCTGTCACCAATCCCTCAGACTCCCTTTCACCCTCCCCAAAAATACAATCAATGCATCAGGAGAGACAAGGGGGTGGGGGAAAGGTCTAGCCCCTTTTCCAGATCTATAGGACCTGGATCAAAAGGTTTATCAGTGTCAATAAAATCATTGTCCGAGTTGCCCTGTTCCCGTGCTTGGTCCTGTGTTGTGAGGGTCACTGCAATCAGTGACAGAAGCTTTGGGGGCAGAGGAGGTGTGGACAGAATCGCCATCGCTGACGGCGTCTTGAGAAGCGTCGCGCTGTCAGTGGAATTTACAGCTTCCTCTGGTTTAGCACCGTTAGTAGAATTAGTCCACACTTGGCAAAGGGTAGTCAGAATTTGCCACCAAGGTGCTAAATGCATTCCCGACACGGAGTTCCCCTCCGCGGCAGCATCATACAATCGGCTGCTGTATGTACACACTTTCATTCTTTCAAAGTCTCTAAAGTTTTTTGGCTGCTCACCTGTCTCGATGCATACAGGTGTTATCCTCGGGGTTTAGGTTGCCCGCCTGGTCCAGACAGCAAGACGACCGTTCAGCCAAGCCGTCTCCTCCGGAACACAGCCCTCTTCACGAGCTGTCTTTTTTATCGACCAGCTCCGTCCTTATTCTTCCAAGGCTTCGGAACACCACCATAGGGGTCACCATTTGAGGAAACTGAGGCACGGACTCCCTGACCTGACTAGAAGACCCTTCATGAGTCCATATACGTCTCTTTCTGGGGACGAAGCCTGATTCCCCATTACGGATTTCCCACAGCTCACCTCTCAGCTCCGGAGGGATTTCTGGCCGGCTCCTGCTTCCTTTCAGCAGATCATTCAAAGTTCTGTGGGACGCGCTGCATGTCGCTCAGTCAGGCGATTCGAGAGCCCTTCACGTTAGATCCTTAAACGCATCACGTCGGGGTCACCAATTTGCGGCGAATGAAGAGACGGGACGCAGCTTGATGCAAGCAAATGTCAATTTATTGTACAGAAGCACGAGGTTTTATAGACTTTCAGAAGCTGCGCGTTTTAAACAGATTGGTTCTTGAAGCTAAGCCTTGCATACTAGGCAATCCCTGATTGGTGGTTAACTACCATCAATTAACTGCAAGGTGTTATCTTTCCTTGGCGCCATCCGTCTCCCACTCCCCTGTGCTCTGTAAACATGCCTCATCATGTTAATTGTTGTGTCTATTCACACTCCTCGTCCTCCCAGGGTTCGTGACCTACAAGCTCGAGCACATTCCCCTCAGCTAACTGATTGCCATGCACGGTCCTAGTTTGCAGACCGCTCCTGCATCCCCCCTTCCTGTTGCACAAAAAGAACCTTTGAAACCGAACGAGTAAAAACAAGGTATAAGTAATAGAACAAATAAAAAAGCAACTAAGACATATTATCAGTGTCAAAATAACCCACTGTCTCTGTTCCGTACAATTTTACAATTTCCCCTTTTTGTTTTTGAACAGCTAGTACCAGGTTTGCCATGTTCTGCAGGGCCCTTGCAAACATGACAGCAACCAAGGTAATAGCAAACAAACAATACTGCCAATTGATTGAATGGATGCCAAAAAAGGCTGACATTTTCTCAGATTTTGACAACATGTTGTTGCCATGGGGCGCCTAAAATCCACGCAGCACATACCATCAAAATCCTCACAGCCATGTCCTTGAACCAACAACAAAAAGCAGTGGCAATTTTGACCCACATTCTTAACTGCCTACCAAACAAGGTGATTTAACTCTTTAATGCTTTCCCTGCTGTTACTCTGGATAAGAGAAGAACCGCTGCGACACGTTCCCATCATAGCCTCCTACTACATATAGCATCTACAGAAAGACAATTATCGACATTCAAAGTGTAAACAGTATCATCTTTTGGATTAACATTATACGTAGGTGGAAGGGCACACCAAACAAGAACTGGTTCAGTCAAAAAGTTCGAAACATAGCATGCCTTCTCTGAACATACCTCTGGGGTCATTCCCTTCATTCCCTCTCTTTTTTATGCAAAGAGAAACACTTTTACCGTAACAAAGAAGCCCCTATTTACATCTCTGAGCCAGGACACAAACCGCAGCTGTATGCGCCACCAGGCTCAGGGCAGAAATCATTCATGCAGTTACACAGCTATATATCACTACAAGCATGCAGACACCTATTAAACACTAGATAACCATGTTTATCTTTCCTATTCTCCTTCACAATACCTAGCTGTTCTCTCATCTCTTGTTAGGTCAGCCATTCCCCATTTTCCTCTCCTGTATATCTCTTCAGACATTCTCTATCCTCCCCTTTTTCGCTTGTTAGTTGCAAGGAGGCAAAGGGTGTATGTAGCTGGGTGACCATGACCTGCTTTACGTTACAATCAACTAAACACTGAATACAGGAAAAAAAAAGCATGGGAGACATAAGGCAAACATCAATAAGGTGGTTAAAGATAATTATAATAAATCCTGTAATACTTTTGAGTCATGGCCCAAAGTTTCCCAGCCGTGAGAAGAGACCAAAGGCATCCCGCCCCTGGCTCTGTTGCAGATCTTTGTTTTAAGGCTTTTGAGTTTTGTATACTTTTGTAAATTAATTCACAGTGGTCACTCAGATTCACGTAACACATCCTATCAAAGTCTTCACACTTGTGTCCCTGTGCTAATAATAAAAATCAATAGCAACTCGGTTCTGTAGCAACATATGATGGACAGAATCAACATCTGTTAATAAGCCAGAAAAAAAAAGAACAGTATTTGTAGTATTACTTTGTTTAGCAAGCTAGCAGCCTAATTTACTAAGCAAGTTAAAAGCGTGTACTGTTCTTACAGAAGAGATTAGAGAAGCAAAAATCTGTTATGCTGCATTCCAGAACTCAGCCTGAGAATTACAGTCTTCTCCGAGTTCTGCGTTACAATCATTTGACACATGTTGGGGTTGCGATTGTGAAAGTTGCCCATTTACAATTTTCATTGGCATTATCACAGCTAGTTGTTTTAAAAGCAACCCTTGAGCTTCCTGATGTTCGACTTGTTGCAAAATATTCTGAAGCCAATCAATCAAGTTAGTATTACAGTTAGTGACTCTCTAGGACCCTGCAAGACTGTGGCAAGACTCCCGCATCCGGACTGCCTTAATAGCCGTCTCATTCATTTGCAAACAGTTGTCCCTGGGATACCTTGCCTGAGTCACAGAATCGGCACAATTAATTTTCTCCAGCCAACTGCTCATAGTTAACAGCAATTCCCCGATTAAGGTTTTCAATCAAGGCCACTATACATAGCTCACAAAAATCAGATAACCACATCATATACTGTATCAGTTAGTACCATACAAAGCAATAACTTCCAATCATGCAGTGTGAGCGTATAAGGCTCTGCCATCACTTCAAGAAGGGACATAGCAAATGTATTATGAATCCTCCCTTCCCGCACTGCTTTGCTTAACTCTTTAACAGCCTCGTATTGCACAGGCTGCCACTCTGGAGGTTGATTTGTCTGACAAAATACTGAACATGCCATAGCGACTCCCAAAACCCATCACTGAAGTGTTTCCCACTTGCATTCCTGTCACCAATCCCTCAGACTCCCTTTCACCCTCCCCAAAAATACAATCAATGCATCAGGAGAGACAAGGGGGTGGGGGAAAGGTCTAGCCCCTTTTCCAGATCTATAGGACCTGGATCAAAAGGTTTATCAGTGTCAATAAAATCATTGTCCGAGTTGCCCTGTTCCCGTGCTTGGTCCTGTGTTGTGAGGGTCACTGCAATCAGTGACAGAAGCTTTGGGGGCAGAGGAGGTGTGGACAGAATCGCCATCGCTGACGGCGTCTTGAGAAGCGTCGCGCTGTCAGTGGAATTTACAGCTTCCTCTGGTTTAGCACCGTTAGTAGAATTAGTCCACACTTGGCAAAGGGTAGTCAGAATTTGCCACCAAGGTGCTAAATGCATTCCCGACACGGAGTTCCCCTCCGCGGCAGCATCATACAATCGGCTGCTGTATGTACACACTTTCATTCTTTCAAAGTCTCTAAAGTTTTTTGGCTGCTCACCTGTCTCGATGCATACAGGTGTTATCCTCGGGGTTTAGGTTGCCCGCCTGGTCCAGACAGCAAGACGACCGTTCAGCCAAGCCGTCTCCTCCGGAACACAGCCCTCTTCACGAGCTGTCTTTTTTATCGACCAGCTCCGTCCTTATTCTTCCAAGGCTTCGGAACACCACCATAGGGGTCACCATTTGAGGAAACTGAGGCACGGACTCCCTGACCTGACTAGAAGACCCTTCATGAGTCCATATACGTCTCTTTCTGGGGACGAAGCCTGATTCCCCATTATGGATTTCCCACAGCTCACCTCTCAGCTCCGGAGGGATTTCTGGCCGGCTCCTGCTTCCTTTCAGCAGATCATTCAAAGTTCTGTGGGACGCGCTGCATGTCGCTCAGTCAGGCGATTCGAGAGCCCTTCACGTTAGATCCTTAAACGCATCACGTCGGGGTCACCAATTTGCGGCGAATGAAGAGACGGGACGCAGCTTGATGCAAGCAAATGTCAATTTATTGTACAGAAGCACGAGGTTTTATAGACTTTCAGAAGCTGCGCGTTTTAAACAGATTGGTTCTTGAAGCTAAGCCTTGCATACTAGGCAATCCCTGATTGGTGGTTAACTACCATCAATTAACTGCAAGGTGTTATCTTTCCTTGGCGCCATCCGTCTCCCACTCCCCTGTGCTCTGTAAACATGCCTCATCATGTTAATTGTTGTGTCTATTCACACTCCTCGTCCTCCCAGGGTTCGTGACCTACAAGCTCGAGCACATTCCCCTCAGCTAACTGATTGCCATGCACGGTCCTAGTTTGCAGACCGCTCCTGCATCCCCCCTTCCTGTTGCACAAAAAGAACCTTTGAAACCGAACGAGTAAAAACAAGGTATAAGTAATAGAACAAATAAAAAAGCAACTAAGACATATTATCAGTGTCAAAATAACCCACCGTCTCTGTTCCGTACAATTTTACAGTTTCCCCTTTTTGTTTTTGAACAGCTAGTACCAGGTTTGCCATGTTCTGCAGGGCCCTTGCAAACATGACAGCAACCAAGGTAATAGCAAACAAACAATACTGCCAATTGATTGAATGGATGCCAAAAAAGGCTGACATTTTCTCAGATTTTGACAACATGTTGTTGCCATGGGGCGCCTAAAATCCACGCAGCACATACCATCAAAATCCTCACAGCCATGTCCTTGAACCAACAACAAAAAGCAGTGGCAATTTTGACCCACATTCTTAACTGCCTACCAAACAAGGTGATTTAACTCTTTAATGCTTTCCCTGCTGTTACTCTGGATAAGAGAAGAACCGCTGCGACACGTTCCCATCATAGCCTCCTACTACATATAGCATCTACAGAAAGACAATTATCGACATTCAAAGTGTAAACAGTATCATCTTTTGGATTAACATTATACGTAGGTGGAAGGGCACACCAAACAAGAACTGGTTCAGTCAAAAAGTTCGAAACATAGCATGCCTTCTCTGAACATACCTCTGGGGTCATTCCCTTCATTCCCTCTCTTTTTTATGCAAAGAGAAACACTTTTACCGTAACAAAGAAGCCCCTATTTACATCTCTGAGCCAGGACACAAACCGCAGCTGTATGCGCCACCAGGCTCAGGGCAGAAATCATTCATGCAGTTACACAGCTATATATCACTACAAGCATGCAGACACCTATTAAACACTAGATAACCATGTTTATCTTTCCTATTCTCCTTCACAATACCTAGCTGTTCTCTCATCTCTTGTTAGGTCAGCCATTCCCCATTTTCCTCTCCTGTATATCTCTTCAGACATTCTCTATCCTCCCCTTTTTTGCTTGTTAGTTGCAAGGAGGCAAAGGGTGTATGTAGCTGGGTGACCATGACCTGCTTTACGTTACAATCAACTAAACACTGAATACAGGAAAAAAAAAGCATGGGAGACATAAGGCAAACATCAATAAGGTGGTTAAAGATAATTATAATAAATCCTGTAATACTTTTGAGTCATGGCCCAAAGTTTCCCAGCCGTGAGAAGAGACCAAAGGCATCCCGCCCCTGGCTCTGTTGCAGATCTTTGTTTTAAGGCTTTTGAGTTTTGTATACTTTTGTAAATTAATTCACAGTGGTCACTCAGATTCACGTAACACATCCTATCAAAGTCTTCACACTTGTGTCCCTGTGCTAATAATAAAAATCAATAGCAACTCGGTTCTGTAGCAACATATGATGGACAGAATCAACATCTGTTAATAAGCCAGAAAAAAAAAGAACAGTATTTGTAGTATTACTTTGTTTAGCAAGCTAGCAGCCTAATTTACTAAGCAAGTTAAAAGCGTGTACTGTTCTTACAGAAGAGATTAGAGAAGCAAAAATCTGTTATGCTGCATTCCAGAACTCAGCCTGAGAATTACAGTCTTCTCCGAGTTCTGCGTTACAATCATTTGACACATGTTGGGGTTGCGATTGTGAAAGTTGCCCATTTACAATTTTCATTGGCATTATCACAGCTAGTTGTTTTAAAAGCAACCCTTGAGCTTCCTGATGTTCGACTTGTTGCAAAATATTCTGAAGCCAATCAATCAAGTTAGTATTACAGTTAGTGACTCTCTAGGACCCTGCAAGACTGTGGCAAGACTCCCGCATCCGGACTGCCTTAATAGCCGTCTCATTCATTTGCAAACAGTTGTCCCTGGGATACCTTGCCTGAGTCACAGAATCGGCACAATTAATTTTCTCCAGCCAACTGCTCATAGTTAACAGCAATTCCCCGATTAAGGTTTTCAATCAAGGCCACTATACATAGCTCACAAAAATCAGATAACCACATCATATACTGTATCAGTTAGTACCATACAAAGCAATAACTTCCAATCATGCAGTGTGAGCGTATAAGGCTCTGCCATCACTTCAAGAAGGGACATAGCAAATGTATCATGAATCCTCCCTTCCCGCACTGCTTTGCTTAACTCTTTAACAGCCTCGTATTGCACAGGCTGCCACTCTGGAGGTTGATTTGTCTGACAAAATACTGAACATGCCATAGCGACTCCCAAAACCCATCACTGAAGTGTTTCCCACTTGCATTCCTGTCACCAATCCCTCAGACTCCCTTTCACCCTCCCCAAAAATACAATCAATGCATCAGGAGAGACAAGGGGGTGGGGGAAAGGTCTAGCCCCTTTTCCAGATCTATAGGACCTGGATCAAAAGGTTTATCAGTGTCAATAAAATCATTGTCCGAGTTGCCCTGTTCCCGTGCTTGGTCCTGTGTTGTGAGGGTCACTGCAATCAGTGACAGAAGCTTTGGGGGCAGAGGAGGTGTGGACAGAACCGCCATCGCTGACGGCGTCTTGAGAAGCGTCGCGCTGTCAGTGGAATTTACAGCTTCCTCTGGTTTAGCACCGTTAGTAGAATTAGTCCACACTTGGCAAAGGGTAGTCAGAATTTGCCACCAAGGTGCTAAATGCATTCCCGACACGGAGTTCCCCTCCGCGGCAGCATCATACAATCGGCTGCTGTATGTACACACTTTCATTCTTTCAAAGTCTCTAAAGTTTTTTGGCTGCTCACCTGTCTCGATGCATACAGGTGTTACCCTCGGGGTTTAGGTTGCCCGCCTGGTCCAGACAGCAAGACGACCGTTCAGCCAAGCCGTCTCCTCCGGAACACAGCCCTCTTCACGAGCTGTCTTTTTTATCGACCAGCTCCGTCCTTATTCTTCCAAGGCTTCGGAACACCACCATAGGGGTCACCATTTGAGGAAACTGAGGCACGGACTCCCTGACCTGACTAGAAGACCCTTCATGAGTCCATATACGTCTCTTTCTGGGGACGAAGCCTGATTCCCCATTACGGATTTCCCACAGCTCACCTCTCAGCTCCGGAGGGATTTCTGGCCGGCTCCTGCTTCCTTTCAGCAGATCATTCAAAGTTCTGTGGGACGCGCTGCATGTCGCTCAGTCAGGCGATTCGAGAGCCCTTCACGTTAGATCCTTAAACGCATCACGTCGGGGTCACCAATTTGCGGCGAATGAAGAGACGGGACGCAGCTTGATGCAAGCAAATGTCAATTTATTGTACAGAAGCACGAGGTTTTATAGACTTTCAGAAGCTGCGCGTTTTAAACAGATTGGTTCTTGAAGCTAAGCCTTGCATACTAGGCAATCCCTGATTGGTGGTTAACTACCATCAATTAACTGCAAGGTGTTATCTTTCCTTGGCGCCATCCGTCTCCCACTCCCCTGTGCTCTGTAAACATGCCTCATCATGTTAATTGTTGTGTCTATTCACACTCCTCGTCCTCCCAGGGTTCGTGACCTACAAGCTCGAGCACATTCCCCTCAGCTAACTGATTGCCATGCACGGTCCTAGTTTGCAGACCGCTCCTGCATCCCCCCTTCCTGTTGCACAAAAAGAACCTTTGAAACCGAACGAGTAAAAACAAGGTATAAGTAATAGAACAAATAAAAAAGCAACTAAGACATATTATCAGTGTCAAAATAACCCACCGTCTCTGTTCCGTACAATTTTACAGTTTCCCCTTTTTGTTTTTGAACAGCTAGTACCAGGTTTGCCATGTTCTGCAGGGCCCTTGCAAACATGACAGCAACCAAGGTAATAGCAAACAAACAATACTGCCAATTGATTGAATGGATGCCAAAAAAGGCTGACATTTTCTCAGATTTTGACAACATGTTGTTGCCATGGGGCGCCTAAAATCCACGCAGCACATACCATCAAAATCCTCACAGCCATGTCCTTGAACCAACAACAAAAAGCAGTGGCAATTTTGACCCACATTCTTAACTGCCTACCAAACAAGGTGATTTAACTCTTTAATGCTTTCCCTGCTGTTACTCTGGATAAGAGAAGAACCGCTGCGACACGTTCCCATCATAGCCTCCTACTACATATAGCATCTACAGAAAGACAATTATCGACATTCAAAGTGTAAACAGTATCATCTTTTGGATTAACATTATACGTAGGTGGAAGGGCACACCAAACAAGAACTGGTTCAGTCAAAAAGTTCGAAACATAGCATGCCTTCTCTGAACATACCTCTGGGGTCATTCCCTTCATTCCCTCTCTTTTTTATGCAAAGAGAAACACTTTTACCGTAACAAAGAAGCCCCTATTTACATCTCTGAGCCAGGACACAAACCGCAGCTGTATGCGCCACCAGGCTCAGGGCAGAAATCATTCATGCAGTTACACAGCTATATATCACTACAAGCATGCAGACACCTATTAAACACTAGATAACCATGTTTATCTTTCCTATTCTCCTTCACAATACCTAGCTGTTCTCTCATCTCTTGTTAGGTCAGCCATTCCCCATTTTCCTCTCCTGTATATCTCTTCAGACATTCTCTATCCTCCCCTTTTTCGCTTGTTAGTTGCAAGGAGGCAAAGGGTGTATGTAGCTGGGTGACCATGACCTGCTTTACGTTACAATCAACTAAACACTGAATACAGGAAAAAAAAAGCATGGGAGACATAAGGCAAACATCAATAAGGTGGTTAAAGATAATTATAATAAATCCTGTAATACTTTTGAGTCATGGCCCAAAGTTTCCCAGCCGTGAGAAGAGACCAAAGGCATCCCGCCCCTGGCTCTGTTGCAGATCTTTGTTTTAAGGCTTTTGAGTTTTGTATACTTTTGTAAATTAATTCACAGTGGTCACTCAGATTCACGTAACACATCCTATCAAAGTCTTCACACTTGTGTCCCTGTGCTAATAATAAAAATCAATAGCAACTCGGTTCTGTAGCAACATATGATGGACAGAATCAACATCTGTTAATAAGCCAGAAAAAAAAAGAACAGTATTTGTAGTATTACTTTGTTTAGCAAGCTAGCAGCCTAATTTACTAAGCAAGTTAAAAGCGTGTACTGTTCTTACAGAAGAGATTAGAGAAGCAAAAATCTGTTATGCTGCATTCCAGAACTCAGCCTGAGAATTACAGTCTTCTCCGAGTTCTGCGTTACAATCATTTGACACATGTTGGGGTTGCGATTGTGAAAGTTGCCCATTTACAATTTTCATTGGCGTTATCACAGCTAGTTGTTTTAAAAGCAACCCTTGAGCTTCCTGATGTTCGACTTGTTGCAAAATATTCTGAAGCCAATCAATCAAGTTAGTATTACAGTTAGTGACTCTCTAGGACCCTGCAAGACTGTGGCAAGACTCCCGCATCCGGACTGCCTTAATAGCCGTCTCATTCATTTGCAAACAGTTGTCCCTGGGATACCTTGCCTGAGTCACAGAATCGGCACAATTAATTTTCTCCAGCCAACTGCTCATAGTTAACAGCAATTCCCCGATTAAGGTTTTCAATCAAGGCCACTATACATAGCTCACAAAAATCAGATAACCACATCATATACTGTATCAGTTAGTACCATACAAAGCAATAACTTCCAATCATGCAGTGTGAGCGTATAAGGCTCTGCCATCACTTCAAGAAGGGACATAGCAAATGTATTATGAATCCTCCCTTCCCGCACTGCTTTGCTTAACTCTTTAACAGCCTCGTATTGCACAGGCTGCCACTCTGGAGGTTGATTTGTCTGACAAAATACTGAACATGCCATAGCGACTCCCAAAACCCATCACTGAAGTGTTTCCCACTTGCATTCCTGTCACCAATCCCTCAGACTCCCTTTCACCCTCCCCAAAAATACAATCAATGCATCAGGAGAGACAAGGGGGTGGGGGAAAGGTCTAGCCCCTTTTCCAGATCTATAGGACCTGGATCAAAAGGTTTATCAGTGTCAATAAAATCATTGTCCGAGTTGCCCTGTTCCCGTGCTTGGTCCTGTGTTGTGAGGGTCACTGCAATCAGTGACAGAAGCTTTGGGGGCAGAGGAGGTGTGGACAGAACCGCCATCGCTGACGGCGTCTTGAGAAGCGTCGCGCTGTCAGTGGAATTTACAGCTTCCTCTGGTTTAGCACCGTTAGTAGAATTAGTCCACACTTGGCAAAGGGTAGTCAGAATTTGCCACCAAGGTGCTAAATGCATTCCCGACACGGAGTTCCCCTCCGCGGCAGCATCATACAATCGGCTGCTGTATGTACACACTTTCATTCTTTCAAAGTCTCTAAAGTTTTTTGGCTGCTCACCTGTCTCGATGCATACAGGTGTTACCCTCGGGGTTTAGGTTGCCCGCCTGGTCCAGACAGCAAGACGACCGTTCAGCCAAGCCGTCTCCTCCGGAACACAGCCCTCTTCACGAGCTGTCTTTTTTATCGACCAGCTCCGTCCTTATTCTTCCAAGGCTTCGGAACACCACCATAGGGGTCACCATTTGAGGAAACTGAGGCACGGACTCCCTGACCTGACTAGAAGACCCTTCATGAGTCCATATACGTCTCTTTCTGGGGACGAAGCCTGATTCCCCATTACGGATTTCCCACAGCTCACCTCTCAGCTCCGGAGGGATTTCTGGCCGGCTCCTGCTTCCTTTCAGCAGATCATTCAAAGTTCTGTGGGACGCGCTGCATGTCGCTCAGTCAGGCGATTCGAGAGCCCTTCACGTTAGATCCTTAAACGCATCACGTCGGGGTCACCAATTTGCGGCGAATGAAGAGACGGGACGCAGCTTGATGCAAGCAAATGTCAATTTATTGTACAGAAGCACGAGGTTTTATAGACTTTCAGAAGCTGCGCGTTTTAAACAGATTGGTTCTTGAAGCTAAGCCTTGCATACTAGGCAATCCCTGATTGGTGGTTAACTACCATCAATTAACTGCAAGGTGTTATCTTTCCTTGGCGCCATCCGTCTCCCACTCCCCTGTGCTCTGTAAACATGCCTCATCATGTTAATTGTTGTGTCTATTCACACTCCTCGTCCTCCCAGGGTTCGTGACCTACAAGCTCGAGCACATTCCCCTCAGCTAACTGATTGCCATGCACGGTCCTAGTTTGCAGACCGCTCCTGCATCCCCCCTTCCTGTTGCACAAAAAGAACCTTTGAAACCGAACGAGTAAAAACAAGGTATAAGTAATAGAACAAATAAAAAAGCAACTAAGACATATTATCAGTGTCAAAATAACCCACCGTCTCTGTTCCGTACAATTTTACAGTTTCCCCTTTTTGTTTTTGAACAGCTAGTACCAGGTTTGCCATGTTCTGCAGGGCCCTTGCAAACATGACAGCAACCAAGGTAATAGCAAACAAACAATACTGCCAATTGATTGAATGGATGCCAAAAAAGGCTGACATTTTCTCAGATTTTGACAACATGTTGTTGCCATGGGGCGCCTAAAATCCACGCAGCACATACCATCAAAATCCTCACAGCCATGTCCTTGAACCAACAACAAAAAGCAGTGGCAATTTTGACCCACATTCTTAACTGCCTACCAAACAAGGTGATTTAACTCTTTAATGCTTTCCCTGCTGTTACTCTGGATAAGAGAAGAACCGCTGCGACACGTTCCCATCATAGCCTCCTACTACATATAGCATCTACAGAAAGACAATTATCGACATTCAAAGTGTAAACAGTATCATCTTTTGGATTAACATTATACGTAGGTGGAAGGGCACACCAAACAAGAACTGGTTCAGTCAAAAAGTTCGAAACATAGCATGCCTTCTCTGAACATACCTCTGGGGTCATTCCCTTCATTCCCTCTCTTTTTTATGCAAAGAGAAACACTTTTACCGTAACAAAGAAGCCCCTATTTACATCTCTGAGCCAGGACACAAACCGCAGCTGTATGCGCCACCAGGCTCAGGGCAGAAATCATTCATGCAGTTACACAGCTATATATCACTACAAGCATGCAGACACCTATTAAACACTAGATAACCATGTTTATCTTTCCTATTCTCCTTCACAATACCTAGCTGTTCTCTCATCTCTTGTTAGGTCAGCCATTCCCCATTTTCCTCTCCTGTATATCTCTTCAGACATTCTCTATCCTCCCCTTTTTCGCTTGTTAGTTGCAAGGAGGCAAAGGGTGTATGTAGCTGGGTGACCATGACCTGCTTTACGTTACAATCAACTAAACACTGAATACAGGAAAAAAAAAGCATGGGAGACATAAGGCAAACATCAATAAGGTGGTTAAAGATAATTATAATAAATCCTGTAATACTTTTGAGTCATGGCCCAAAGTTTCCCAGCCGTGAGAAGAGACCAAAGGCATCCCGCCCCTGGCTCTGTTGCAGATCTTTGTTTTAAGGCTTTTGAGTTTTGTATACTTTTGTAAATTAATTCACAGTGGTCACTCAGATTCACGTAACACATCCTATCAAAGTCTTCACACTTGTGTCCCTGTGCTAATAATAAAAATCAATAGCAACTCGGTTCTGTAGCAACATATGATGGACAGAATCAACATCTGTTAATAAGCCAGAAAAAAAAAGAACAGTATTTGTAGTATTACTTTGTTTAGCAAGCTAGCAGCCTAATTTACTAAGCAAGTTAAAAGCGTGTACTGTTCTTACAGAAGAGATTAGAGAAGCAAAAATCTGTTATGCTGCATTCCAGAACTCAGCCTGAGAATTACAGTCTTCTCCGAGTTCTGCGTTACAATCATTTGACACATGTTGGGGTTGCGATTGTGAAAGTTGCCCATTTACAATTTTCATTGGCGTTATCACAGCTAGTTGTTTTAAAAGCAACCCTTGAGCTTCCTGATGTTCGACTTGTTGCAAAATATTCTGAAGCCAATCAATCAAGTTAGTATTACAGTTAGTGACTCTCTAGGACCCTGCAAGACTGTGGCAAGACTCCCGCATCCGGACTGCCTTAATAGCCGTCTCATTCATTTGCAAACAGTTGTCCCTGGGATACCTTGCCTGAGTCACAGAATCGGCACAATTAATTTTCTCCAGCCAACTGCTCATAGTTAACAGCAATTCCCCGATTAAGGTTTTCAATCAAGGCCACTATACATAGCTCACAAAAATCAGATAACCACATCATATACTGTATCAGTTAGTACCATACAAAGCAATAACTTCCAATCATGCAGTGTGAGCGTATAAGGCTCTGCCATCACTTCAAGAAGGGACATAGCAAATGTATTATGAATCCTCCCTTCCCGCACTGCTTTGCTTAACTCTTTAACAGCCTCGTATTGCACAGGCTGCCACTCTGGAGGTTGATTTGTCTGACAAAATACTGAACATGCCATAGCGACTCCCAAAACCCATCACTGAAGTGTTTCCCACTTGCATTCCTGTCACCAATCCCTCAGACTCCCTTTCACCCTCCCCAAAAATACAATCAATGCATCAGGAGAGACAAGGGGGTGGGGGAAAGGTCTAGCCCCTTTTCCAGATCTATAGGACCTGGATCAAAAGGTTTATCAGTGTCAATAAAATCATTGTCCAAGTTGCCCTGTTCCCGTGCTTGGTCCTGTGTTGTGAGGGTCACTGCAATCAGTGACAGAAGCTTTGGGGGCAGAGGAGGTGTGGACAGAACCGCCATCGCTGACGGCGTCTTGAGAAGCGTCGCGCTGTCAGTGGAATTTACAGCTTCCTCTGGTTTAGCACCGTTAGTAGAATTAGTCCACACTTGGCAAAGGGTAGTCAGAATTTGCCACCAAGGTGCTAAATGCATTCCCGACACGGAGTTCCCCTCCGCGGCAGCATCATACAATCGGCTGCTGTATGTACACACTTTCATTCTTTCAAAGTCTCTAAAGTTTTTTGGCTGCTCACCTGTCTCGATGCATACAGGTGTTACCCTCGGGGTTTAGGTTGCCCGCCTGGTCCAGACAGCAAGACGACCGTTCAGCCAAGCCGTCTCCTCCGGAACACAGCCCTCTTCACGAGCTGTCTTTTTTATCGACCAGCTCCGTCCTTATTCTTCCAAGGCTTCGGAACACCACCATAGGGGTCACCATTTGAGGAAACTGAGGCACGGACTCCCTGACCTGACTAGAAGACCCTTCATGAGTCCATATACGTCTCTTTCTGGGGACGAAGCCTGATTCCCCATTACGGATTTCCCACAGCTCACCTCTCAGCTCCGGAGGGATTTCTGGCCGGCTCCTGCTTCCTTTCAGCAGATCATTCAAAGTTCTGTGGGACGCGCTGCATGTCGCTCAGTCAGGCGATTCGAGAGCCCTTCACGTTAGATCCTTAAACGCATCACGTCGGGGTCACCAATTTGCGGCGAATGAAGAGACGGGACGCAGCTTGATGCAAGCAAATGTCAATTTATTGTACAGAAGCACGAGGTTTTATAGACTTTCAGAAGCTGCGCGTTTTAAACAGATTGGTTCTTGAAGGTAAGCCTTGCATACTAGGCAATCCCTGATTGGTGGTTAACTACCATCAATTAACTGCAAGGTGTTATCTTTCCTTGGCGCCATCCGTCTCCCACTCCCCTGTGCTCTGTAAACATGCCTCATCATGTTAATTGTTGTGTCTATTCACACTCCTCGTCCTCCCAGGGTTCGTGACCTACAAGCTCGAGCACATTCCCCTCAGCTAACTGATTGCCATGCACGGTCCTAGTTTGCAGACCGCTCCTGCATCCCCCCTTCCTGTTGCACAAAAAGAACCTTTGAAACCGAACGAGTAAAAACAAGGTATAAGTAATAGAACAAATAAAAAAGCAACTAAGACATATTATCAGTGTCAAAATAACCCACCGTCTCTGTTCCGTACAATTTTACAGTTTCCCCTTTTTGTTTTTGAACAGCTAGTACCAGGTTTGCCATGTTCTGCAGGGCCCTTGCAAACATGACAGCAACCAAGGTAATAGCAAACAAACAATACTGCCAATTGATTGAATGGATGCCAAAAAAGGCTGACATTTTCTCAGATTTTGACAACATGTTGTTGCCATGGGGCGCCTAAAATCCACGCAGCACATACCATCAAAATCCTCACAGCCATGTCCTTGAACCAACAACAAAAAGCAGTGGCAATTTTGACCCACATTCTTAACTGCCTACCAAACAAGGTGATTTAACTCTTTAATGCTTTCCCTGCTGTTACTCTGGATAAGAGAAGAACCGCTGCGACACGTTCCCATCATAGCCTCCTACTACATATAGCATCTACAGAAAGACAATTATCGACATTCAAAGTGTAAACAGTATCATCTTTTGGATTAACATTATACGTAGGTGGAAGGGCACACCAAACAAGAACTGGTTCAGTCAAAAAGTTCGAAACATAGCATGCCTTCTCTGAACATACCTCTGGGGTCATTCCCTTCATTCCCTCTCTTTTTTATGCAAAGAGAAACACTTTTACCGTAACAAAGAAGCCCCTATTTACATCTCTGAGCCAGGACACAAACCGCAGCTGTATGCGCCACCAGGCTCAGGGCAGAAATCATTCATGCAGTTACACAGCTATATATCACTACAAGCATGCAGACACCTATTAAACACTAGATAACCATGTTTATCTTTCCTATTCTCCTTCACAATACCTAGCTGTTCTCTCATCTCTTGTTAGGTCAGCCATTCCCCATTTTCCTCTCCTGTATATCTCTTCAGACATTCTCTATCCTCCCCTTTATTGCTTGTTAGTTGCAAGGAGGCAAAGGGTGTATGTAGCTGGGTGACCATGACCTGCTTTACGTTACAATCAACTAAACACTGAATACAGGAAAAAAAAAGCATGGGAGACATAAGGCAAACATCAATAAGGTGGTTAAAGATAATTATAATAAATCCTGTAATACTTTTGAGTCATGGCCCAAAGTTTCCCAGCCGTGAGAAGAGACCAAAGGCATCCCGCCCCTGGCTCTGTTGCAGATCTTTGTTTTAAGGCTTTTGAGTTTTGTATACTTTTGTAAATTAATTCACAGTGGTCACTCAGATTCACGTAACACATCCTATCAAAGTCTTCACACTTGTGTCCCTGTGCTAATAATAAAAATCAATAGCAACTCGGTTCTGTAGCAACATATGATGGACAGAATCAACATCTGTTAATAAGCCAGAAAAAAAAAGAACAGTATTTGTAGTATTACTTTGTTTAGCAAGCTAGCAGCCTAATTTACTAAGCAAGTTAAAAGCGTGTACTGTTCTTACAGAAGAGATTAGAGAAGCAAAAATCTGTTATGCTGCATTCCAGAACTCAGCCTGAGAATTACAGTCTTCTCCGAGTTCTGCGTTACAATCATTTGACACATGTTGGGGTTGCGATTGTGAAAGTTGCCCATTTACAATTTTCATTGGCATTATCACAGCTAGTTGTTTTAAAAGCAACCCTTGAGCTTCCTGATGTTCGACTTGTTGCAAAATATTCTGAAGCCAATCAATCAAGTTAGTATTACAGTTAGTGACTCTCTAGGACCCTGCAAGACTGTGGCAAGACTCCCGCATCCGGACTGCCTTAATAGCCGTCTCATTCATTTGCAAACAGTTGTCCCTGGGATACCTTGCCTGAGTCACAGAATCGGCACAATTAATTTTCTCCAGCCAACTGCTCATAGTTAACAGCAATTCCCCGATTAAGGTTTTCAATCAAGGCCACTATACATAGCTCACAAAAATCAGATAACCACATCATATACTGTATCAGTTAGTACCATACAAAGCAATAACTTCCAATCATGCAGTGTGAGCGTATAAGGCTCTGCCATCACTTCAAGAAGGGACATAGCAAATGTATCATGAATCCTCCCTTCCCGCACTGCTTTGCTTAACTCTTTAACAGCCTCGTATTGCACAGGCTGCCACTCTGGAGGTTGATTTGTCTGACAAAATACTGAACATGCCATAGCGACTCCCAAAACCCATCACTGAAGTGTTTCCCACTTGCATTCCTGTCACCAATCCCTCAGACTCCCTTTCACCCTCCCCAAAAATACAATCAATGCATCAGGAGAGACAAGGGGGTGGGGGAAAGGTCTAGCCCCTTTTCCAGATCTATAGGACCTGGATCAAAAGGTTTATCAGTGTCAATAAAATCATTGTTCGAGTTGCCCTGTTCCCGTGCTTGGTCCTGTGTTGTGAGGGTCACTGCAATCAGTGACAGAAGCTTTGGGGGCAGAGGAGGTGTGGACAGAATCGCCATCGCTGACGGCGTCTTGAGAAGAGTCGCGCTGTCAGTGGAATTTACAGCTTCCTCTGGTTTAGCACCGTTAGTAGAATTAGTCCACACTTGGCAAAGGGTAGTCAGAATTTGCCACCAAGGTGCTAAATGCATTCCCGACACGGAGTTCCCCTCCGCGGCAGCATCATACAATCGGCTGCTGTATGTACACACTTTCATTCTTTCAAAGTCTCTAAAGTTTTTTGGCTGCTCACCTGTCTCGATGCATACAGGTGTTATCCTCGGGGTTTAGGTTGCCCGCCTGGTCCAGACAGCAAGACGACCGTTCAGCCAAGCCGTCTCCTCCGGAACACAGCCCTCTTCACGAGCTGTCTTTTTTATCGACCAGCTCCGTCCTTATTCTTCCAAGGCTTCGGAACACCACCATAGGGGTCACCATTTGAGGAAACTGAGGCACGGACTCCCTGACCTGACTAGAAGACCCTTCATGAGTCCATATACGTCTCTTTCTGGGGACGAAGCCTGATTCCCCATTACGGATTTCCCACAGCTCACCTCTCAGCTCCGGAGGGATTTCTGGCCGGCTCCTGCTTCCTTTCAGCAGATCATTCAAAGTTCTGTGGGACGCGCTGCATGTCGCTCAGTCAGGCGATTCGAGAGCCCTTCACGTTAGATCCTTAAACGCATCACGTCGGGGTCACCAATTTGCGGCGAATGAAGAGACGGGACGCAGCTTGATGCAAGCAAATGTCAATTTATTGTACAGAAGCACGAGGTTTTATAGACTTTCAGAAGCTGCGCGTTTTAAACAGATTGGTTCTTGAAGCTAAGCCTTGCATACTAGGCAATCCCTGATTGGTGGTTAACTACCATCAATTAACTGCAAGGTGTTATCTTTCCTTGGCGCCATCCGTCTCCCACTCCCCTGTGCTCTGTAAACATGCCTCATCATGTTAATTGTTGTGTCTATTCACACTCCTCGTCCTCCCAGGGTTCGTGACCTACAAGCTCGAGCACATTCCCCTCAGCTAACTGATTGCCATGCACGGTCCTAGTTTGCAGACCGCTCCTGCATCCCCCCTTCCTGTTGCACAAAAAGAACCTTTGAAACCGAACGAGTAAAAACAAGGTATAAGTAATAGAACAAATAAAAAAGCAACTAAGACATATTATCAGTGTCAAAATAACCCACTGTCTCTGTTCCGTACAATTTTACAATTTCCCCTTTTTGTTTTTGAACAGCTAGTACCAGGTTTGCCATGTTCTGCAGGGCCCTTGCAAACATGACAGCAACCAAGGTAATAGCAAACAAACAATACTGCCAATTGATTGAATGGATGCCAAAAAAGGCTGACATTTTCTCAGATTTTGACAACATGTTGTTGCCATGGGGCGCCTAAAATCCACGCAGCACATACCATCAAAATCCTCACAGCCATGTCCTTGAACCAACAACAAAAAGCAGTGGCAATTTTGACCCACATTCTTAACTGCCTACCAAACAAGGTGATTTAACTCTTTAATGCTTTCCCTGCTGTTACTCTGGATAAGAGAAGAACCGCTGCGACACGTTCCCATCATAGCCTCCTACTACATATAGCATCTACAGAAAGACAATTATCGACATTCAAAGTGTAAACAGTATCATCTTTTGGATTAACATTATACGTAGGTGGAAGGGCACACCAAACAAGAACTGGTTCAGTCAAAAAGTTCGAAACATAGCATGCCTTCTCTGAACATACCTCTGGGGTCATTCCCTTCATTCCCTCTCTTTTTTATGCAAAGAGAAACACTTTTACCGTAACAAAGAAGCCCCTATTTACATCTCTGAGCCAGGACACAAACCGCAGCTGTATGCGCCACCAGGCTCAGGGCAGAAATCATTCATGCAGTTACACAGCTATATATCACTACAAGCATGCAGACACCTATTAAACACTAGATAACCATGTTTATCTTTCCTATTCTCCTTCACAATACCTAGCTGTTCTCTCATCTCTTGTTAGGTCAGCCATTCCCCATTTTCCTCTCCTGTATATCTCTTCAGACATTCTCTATCCTCCCCTTTTTCGCTTGTTAGTTGCAAGGAGGCAAAGGGTGTATGTAGCTGGGTGACCATGACCTGCTTTACGTTACAATCAACTAAACACTGAATACAGGAAAAAAAAAGCATGGGAGACATAAGGCAAACATCAATAAGGTGGTTAAAGATAATTATAATAAATCCTGTAATACTTTTGAGTCATGGCCCAAAGTTTCCCAGCCGTGAGAAGAGACCAAAGGCATCCCGCCCCTGGCTCTGTTGCAGATCTTTGTTTTAAGGCTTTTGAGTTTTGTATACTTTTGTAAATTAATTCACAGTGGTCACTCAGATTCACGTAACACATCCTATCAAAGTCTTCACACTTGTGTCCCTGTGCTAATAATAAAAATCAATAGCAACTCGGTTCTGTAGCAACATATGATGGACAGAATCAACATCTGTTAATAAGCCAGAAAAAAAAAGAACAGTATTTGTAGTATTACTTTGTTTAGCAAGCTAGCAGCCTAATTTACTAAGCAAGTTAAAAGCGTGTACTGTTCTTACAGAAGAGATTAGAGAAGCAAAAATCTGTTATGCTGCATTCCAGAACTCAGCCTGAGAATTACAGTCTTCTCCGAGTTCTGCGTTACAATCATTTGACACATGTTGGGGTTGCGATTGTGAAAGTTGCCCATTTACAATTTTCATTGGCATTATCACAGCTAGTTGTTTTAAAAGCAACCCTTGAGCTTCCTGATGTTCGACTTGTTGCAAAATATTCTGAAGCCAATCAATCAAGTTAGTATTACAGTTAGTGACTCTCTAGGACCCTGCAAGACTGTGGCAAGACTCCCGCATCCGGACTGCCTTAATAGCCGTCTCATTCATTTGCAAACAGTTGTCCCTGGGATACCTTGCCTGAGTCACAGAATCGGCACAATTAATTTTCTCCAGCCAACTGCTCATAGTTAACAGCAATTCCCCGATTAAGGTTTTCAATCAAGGCCACTATACATAGCTCACAAAAATCAGATAACCACATCATATACTGTATCAGTTAGTACCATACAAAGCAATAACTTCCAATCATGCAGTGTGAGCGTATAAGGCTCTGCCATCACTTCAAGAAGGGACATAGCAAATGTATCATGAATCCTCCCTTCCCGCACTGCTTTGCTTAACTCTTTAACAGCCTCGTATTGCACAGGCTGCCACTCTGGAGGTTGATTTGTCTGACAAAATACTGAACATGCCATAGCGACTCCCAAAACCCATCACTGAAGTGTTTCCCACTTGCATTCCTGTCACCAATCCCTCAGACTCCCTTTCACCCTCCCCAAAAATACAATCAATGCATCAGGAGAGACAAGGGGGTGGGGGAAAGGTCTAGCCCCTTTTCCAGATCTATAGGACCTGGATCAAAAGGTTTATCAGTGTCAATAAAATCATTGTTCGAGTTGCCCTGTTCCCGTGCTTGGTCCTGTGTTGTGAGGGTCACTGCAATCAGTGACAGAAGCTTTGGGGGCAGAGGAGGTGTGGACAGAATCGCCATCGCTGACGGCGTCTTGAGAAGAGTCGCGCTGTCAGTGGAATTTACAGCTTCCTCTGGTTTAGCACCGTTAGTAGAATTAGTCCACACTTGGCAAAGGGTAGTCAGAATTTGCCACCAAGGTGCTAAATGCATTCCCGACACGGAGTTCCCCTCCGCGGCAGCATCATACAATCGGCTGCTGTATGTACACACTTTCATTCTTTCAAAGTCTCTAAAGTTTTTTGGCTGCTCACCTGTCTCGATGCATACAGGTGTTATCCTCGGGGTTTAGGTTGCCCGCCTGGTCCAGACAGCAAGACGACCGTTCAGCCAAGCCGTCTCCTCCGGAACACAGCCCTCTTCACGAGCTGTCTTTTTTATCGACCAGCTCCGTCCTTATTCTTCCAAGGCTTCGGAACACCACCATAGGGGTCACCATTTGAGGAAACTGAGGCACGGACTCCCTGACCTGACTAGAAGACCCTTCATGAGTCCATATACGTCTCTTTCTGGGGACGAAGCCTGATTCCCCATTACGGATTTCCCACAGCTCACCTCTCAGCTCCGGAGGGATTTCTGGCCGGCTCCTGCTTCCTTTCAGCAGATCATTCAAAGTTCTGTGGGACGCGCTGCATGTCGCTCAGTCAGGCGATTCGAGAGCCCTTCACGTTAGATCCTTAAACGCATCACGTCGGGGTCACCAATTTGCGGCGAATGAAGAGACGGGACGCAGCTTGATGCAAGCAAATGTCAATTTATTGTACAGAAGCACGAGGTTTTATAGACTTTCAGAAGCTGCGCGTTTTAAACAGATTGGTTCTTGAAGCTAAGCCTTGCATACTAGGCAATCCCTGATTGGTGGTTAACTACCATCAATTAACTGCAAGGTGTTATCTTTCCTTGGCGCCATCCGTCTCCCACTCCCCTGTGCTCTGTAAACATGCCTCATCATGTTAATTGTTGTGTCTATTCACACTCCTCGTCCTCCCAGGGTTCGTGACCTACAAGCTCGAGCACATTCCCCTCAGCTAACTGATTGCCATGCACGGTCCTAGTTTGCAGACCGCTCCTGCATCCCCCCTTCCTGTTGCACAAAAAGAACCTTTGAAACCGAACGAGTAAAAACAAGGTATAAGTAATAGAACAAATAAAAAAGCAACTAAGACATATTATCAGTGTCAAAATAACCCACTGTCTCTGTTCCGTACAATTTTACAATTTCCCCTTTTTGTTTTTGAACAGCTAGTACCAGGTTTGCCATGTTCTGCAGGGCCCTTGCAAACATGACAGCAACCAAGGTAATAGCAAACAAACAATACTGCCAATTGATTGAATGGATGCCAAAAAAGGCTGACATTTTCTCAGATTTTGACAACATGTTGTTGCCATGGGGCGCCTAAAATCCACGCAGCACATACCATCAAAATCCTCACAGCCATGTCCTTGAACCAACAACAAAAAGCAGTGGCAATTTTGACCCACATTCTTAACTGCCTACCAAACAAGGTGATTTAACTCTTTAATGCTTTCCCTGCTGTTACTCTGGATAAGAGAAGAACCGCTGCGACACGTTCCCATCATAGCCTCCTACTACATATAGCATCTACAGAAAGACAATTATCGACATTCAAAGTGTAAACAGTATCATCTTTTGGATTAACATTATACGTAGGTGGAAGGGCACACCAAACAAGAACTGGTTCAGTCAAAAAGTTCGAAACATAGCATGCCTTCTCTGAACATACCTCTGGGGTCATTCCCTTCATTCCCTCTCTTTTTTATGCAAAGAGAAACACTTTTACCGTAACAAAGAAGCCCCTATTTACATCTCTGAGCCAGGACACAAACCGCAGCTGTATGCGCCACCAGGCTCAGGGCAGAAATCATTCATGCAGTTACACAGCTATATATCACTACAAGCATGCAGACACCTATTAAACACTAGATAACCATGTTTATCTTTCCTATTCTCCTTCACAATACCTAGCTGTTCTCTCATCTCTTGTTAGGTCAGCCATTCCCCATTTTCCTCTCCTGTATATCTCTTCAGACATTCTCTATCCTCCCCTTTTTCGCTTGTTAGTTGCAAGGAGGCAAAGGGTGTATGTAGCTGGGTGACCATGACCTGCTTTACGTTACAATCAACTAAACACTGAATACAGGAAAAAAAAAGCATGGGAGACATAAGGCAAACATCAATAAGGTGGTTAAAGATAATTATAATAAATCCTGTAATACTTTTGAGTCATGGCCCAAAGTTTCCCAGCCGTGAGAAGAGACCAAAGGCATCCCGCCCCTGGCTCTGTTGCAGATCTTTGTTTTAAGGCTTTTGAGTTTTGTATACTTTTGTAAATTAATTCACAGTGGTCACTCAGATTCACGTAACACATCCTATCAAAGTCTTCACACTTGTGTCCCTGTGCTAATAATAAAAATCAATAGCAACTCGGTTCTGTAGCAACATATGATGGACAGAATCAACATCTGTTAATAAGCCAGAAAAAAAAAGAACAGTATTTGTAGTATTACTTTGTTTAGCAAGCTAGCAGCCTAATTTACTAAGCAAGTTAAAAGCGTGTACTGTTCTTACAGAAGAGATTAGAGAAGCAAAAATCTGTTATGCTGCATTCCAGAACTCAGCCTGAGAATTACAGTCTTCTCCGAGTTCTGCGTTACAATCATTTGACACATGTTGGGGTTGCGATTGTGAAAGTTGCCCATTTACAATTTTCATTGGCATTATCACAGCTAGTTGTTTTAAAAGCAACCCTTGAGCTTCCTGATGTTCGACTTGTTGCAAAATATTCTGAAGCCAATCAATCAAGTTAGTATTACAGTTAGTGACTCTCTAGGACCCTGCAAGACTGTGGCAAGACTCCCGCATCCGGACTGCCTTAATAGCCGTCTCATTCATTTGCAAACAGTTGTCCCTGGGATACCTTGCCTGAGTCACAGAATCGGCACAATTAATTTTCTCCAGCCAACTGCTCATAGTTAACAGCAATTCCCCGATTAAGGTTTTCAATCAAGGCCACTATACATAGCTCACAAAAATCAGATAACCACATCATATACTGTATCAGTTAGTACCATACAAAGCAATAACTTCCAATCATGCAGTGTGAGCGTATAAGGCTCTGCCATCACTTCAAGAAGGGACATAGCAAATGTATCATGAATCCTCCCTTCCCGCACTGCTTTGCTTAACTCTTTAACAGCCTCGTATTGCACAGGCTGCCACTCTGGAGGTTGATTTGTCTGACAAAATACTGAACATGCCATAGCGACTCCCAAAACCCATCACTGAAGTGTTTCCCACTTGCATTCCTGTCACCAATCCCTCAGACTCCCTTTCACCCTCCCCAAAAATACAATCAATGCATCAGGAGAGACAAGGGGGTGGGGGAAAGGTCTAGCCCCTTTTCCAGATCTATAGGACCTGGATCAAAAGGTTTATCAGTGTCAATAAAATCATTGTTCGAGTTGCCCTGTTCCCGTGCTTGGTCCTGTGTTGTGAGGGTCACTGCAATCAGTGACAGAAGCTTTGGGGGCAGAGGAGGTGTGGACAGAATCGCCATCGCTGACGGCGTCTTGAGAAGAGTCGCGCTGTCAGTGGAATTTACAGCTTCCTCTGGTTTAGCACCGTTAGTAGAATTAGTCCACACTTGGCAAAGGGTAGTCAGAATTTGCCACCAAGGTGCTAAATGCATTCCCGACACGGAGTTCCCCTCCGCGGCAGCATCATACAATCGGCTGCTGTATGTACACACTTTCATTCTTTCAAAGTCTCTAAAGTTTTTTGGCTGCTCACCTGTCTCGATGCATACAGGTGTTATCCTCGGGGTTTAGGTTGCCCGCCTGGTCCAGACAGCAAGACGACCGTTCAGCCAAGCCGTCTCCTCCGGAACACAGCCCTCTTCACGAGCTGTCTTTTTTATCGACCAGCTCCGTCCTTATTCTTCCAAGGCTTCGGAACACCACCATAGGGGTCACCATTTGAGGAAACTGAGGCACGGACTCCCTGACCTGACTAGAAGACCCTTCATGAGTCCATATACGTCTCTTTCTGGGGACGAAGCCTGATTCCCCATTACGGATTTCCCACAGCTCACCTCTCAGCTCCGGAGGGATTTCTGGCCGGCTCCTGCTTCCTTTCAGCAGATCATTCAAAGTTCTGTGGGACTTGCTGCATGTCGCTCAGTCAGGCGATTCGAGAGCCCTTCACGTTAGATCCTTAAACGCATCACGTCGGGGTCACCAATTTGCGGCGAATGAAGAGACGGGACGCAGCTTGATGCAAGCAAATGTCAATTTATTGTACAGAAGCACGAGGTTTTATAGACTTTCAGAAGCTGCGCGTTTTAAACAGATTGGTTCTTGAAGGTAAGCCTTGCATACTAGGCAATCCCTGATTGGTGGTTAACTACCATCAATTAACTGCAAGGTGTTATCTTTCCTTGGCGCCATCCGTCTCCCACTCCCCTGTGCTCTGTAAACATGCCTCATCATGTTAATTGTTGTGTCTATTCACACTCCTCGTCCTCCCAGGGTTCGTGACCTACAAGCTCGAGCACATTCCCCTCAGCTAACTGATTGCCATGCACGGTCCTAGTTTGCAGACCGCTCCTGCATCCCCCCTTCCTGTTGCACAAAAAGAACCTTTGAAACCGAACGAGTAAAAACAAGGTATAAGTAATAGAACAAATAAAAAAGCAACTAAGACATATTATCAGTGTCAAAATAACCCACTGTCTCTGTTCCGTACAATTTTACAATTTCCCCTTTTTGTTTTTGAACAGCTAGTACCAGGTTTGCCATGTTCTGCAGGGCCCTTGCAAACATGACAGCAACCAAGGTAATAGCAAACAAACAATACTGCCAATTGATTGAATGGATGCCAAAAAAGGCTGACATTTTCTCAGATTTTGACAACATGTTGTTGCCATGGGGCGCCTAAAATCCACGCAGCACATACCATCAAAATCCTCACAGCCATGTCCTTGAACCAACAACAAAAAGCAGTGGCAATTTTGACCCACATTCTTAACTGCCTACCAAACAAGGTGATTTAACTCTTTAATGCTTTCCCTGCTGTTACTCTGGATAAGAGAAGAACCGCTGCGA
Source organism: Falco punctatus (assembly GCF_963210335.1). Classification (NCBI taxonomy): domain Eukaryota; kingdom Metazoa; phylum Chordata; class Aves; order Falconiformes; family Falconidae; genus Falco; species Falco punctatus. The sequence continues at coordinate 151,281 of NW_027660149.1, forward strand.
CACGTTCCCATCATAGCCTCCTACTACATATAGCATCTACAGAAAGACAATTATCGACATTCAAAGTGTAAACAGTATCATCTTTTGGATTAACATTATACGTAGGTGGAAGGGCACACCAAACAAGAACTGGTTCAGTCAAAAAGTTCGAAACATAGCATGCCTTCTCTGAACATACCTCTGGGGTCATTCCCTTCATTCCCTCTCTTTTTTATGCAAAGAGAAACACTTTTACCGTAACAAAGAAGCCCCTATTTACATCTCTGAGCCAGGACACAAACCGCAGCTGTATGCGCCACCAGGCTCAGGGCAGAAATCATTCATGCAGTTACACAGCTATATATCACTACAAGCATGCAGACACCTATTAAACACTAGATAACCATGTTTATCTTTCCTATTCTCCTTCACAATACCTAGCTGTTCTCTCATCTCTTGTTAGGTCAGCCATTCCCCATTTTCCTCTCCTGTATATCTCTTCAGACATTCTCTATCCTCCCCTTTTTCGCTTGTTAGTTGCAAGGAGGCAAAGGGTGTATGTAGCTGGGTGACCATGACCTGCTTTACGTTACAATCAACTAAACACTGAATACAGGAAAAAAAAAGCATGGGAGACATAAGGCAAACATCAATAAGGTGGTTAAAGATAATTATAATAAATCCTGTAATACTTTTGAGTCATGGCCCAAAGTTTCCCAGCCGTGAGAAGAGACCAAAGGCATCCCGCCCCTGGCTCTGTTGCAGATCTTTGTTTTAAGGCTTTTGAGTTTTGTATACTTTTGTAAATTAATTCACAGTGGTCACTCAGATTCACGTAACACATCCTATCAAAGTCTTCACACTTGTGTCCCTGTGCTAATAATAAAAATCAATAGCAACTCGGTTCTGTAGCAACATATGATGGACAGAATCAACATCTGTTAATAAGCCAGAAAAAAAAAGAACAGTATTTGTAGTATTACTTTGTTTAGCAAGCTAGCAGCCTAATTTACTAAGCAAGTTAAAAGCGTGTACTGTTCTTACAGAAGAGATTAGAGAAGCAAAAATCTGTTATGCTGCATTCCAGAACTCAGCCTGAGAATTACAGTCTTCTCCGAGTTCTGCGTTACAATCATTTGACACATGTTGGGGTTGCGATTGTGAAAGTTGCCCATTTACAATTTTCATTGGCATTATCACAGCTAGTTGTTTTAAAAGCAACCCTTGAGCTTCCTGATGTTCGACTTGTTGCAAAATATTCTGAAGCCAATCAATCAAGTTAGTATTACAGTTAGTGACTCTCTAGGACCCTGCAAGACTGTGGCAAGACTCCCGCATCCGGACTGCCTTAATAGCCGTCTCATTCATTTGCAAACAGTTGTCCCTGGGATACCTTGCCTGAGTCACAGAATCGGCACAATTAATTTTCTCCAGCCAACTGCTCATAGTTAACAGCAATTCCCCGATTAAGGTTTTCAATCAAGGCCACTATACATAGCTCACAAAAATCAGATAACCACATCATATACTGTATCAGTTAGTACCATACAAAGCAATAACTTCCAATCATGCAGTGTGAGCGTATAAGGCTCTGCCATCACTTCAAGAAGGGACATAGCAAATGTATCATGAATCCTCCCTTCCCGCACTGCTTTGCTTAACTCTTTAACAGCCTCGTATTGCACAGGCTGCCACTCTGGAGGTTGATTTGTCTGACAAAATACTGAACATGCCATAGCGACTCCCAAAACCCATCACTGAAGTGTTTCCCACTTGCATTCCTGTCACCAATCCCTCAGACTCCCTTTCACCCTCCCCAAAAATACAATCAATGCATCAGGAGAGACAAGGGGGTGGGGGAAAGGTCTAGCCCCTTTTCCAGATCTATAGGACCTGGATCAAAAGGTTTATCAGTGTCAATAAAATCATTGTTCGAGTTGCCCTGTTCCCGTGCTTGGTCCTGTGTTGTGAGGGTCACTGCAATCAGTGACAGAAGCTTTGGGGGCAGAGGAGGTGTGGACAGAATCGCCATCGCTGACGGCGTCTTGAGAAGAGTCGCGCTGTCAGTGGAATTTACAGCTTCCTCTGGTTTAGCACCGTTAGTAGAATTAGTCCACACTTGGCAAAGGGTAGTCAGAATTTGCCACCAAGGTGCTAAATGCATTCCCGACACGGAGTTCCCCTCCGCGGCAGCATCATACAATCGGCTGCTGTATGTACACACTTTCATTCTTTCAAAGTCTCTAAAGTTTTTTGGCTGCTCACCTGTCTCGATGCATACAGGTGTTATCCTCGGGGTTTAGGTTGCCCGCCTGGTCCAGACAGCAAGACGACCGTTCAGCCAAGCCGTCTCCTCCGGAACACAGCCCTCTTCACGAGCTGTCTTTTTTATCGACCAGCTCCGTCCTTATTCTTCCAAGGCTTCGGAACACCACCATAGGGGTCACCATTTGAGGAAACTGAGGCACGGACTCCCTGACCTGACTAGAAGACCCTTCATGAGTCCATATACGTCTCTTTCTGGGGACGAAGCCTGATTCCCCATTACGGATTTCCCACAGCTCACCTCTCAGCTCCGGAGGGATTTCTGGCCGGCTCCTGCTTCCTTTCAGCAGATCATTCAAAGTTCTGTGGGACGCGCTGCATGTCGCTCAGTCAGGCGATTCGAGAGCCCTTCACGTTAGATCCTTAAACGCATCACGTCGGGGTCACCAATTTGCGGCGAATGAAGAGACGGGACGCAGCTTGATGCAAGCAAATGTCAATTTATTGTACAGAAGCACGAGGTTTTATAGACTTTCAGAAGCTGCGCGTTTTAAACAGATTGGTTCTTGAAGCTAAGCCTTGCATACTAGGCAATCCCTGATTGGTGGTTAACTACCATCAATTAACTGCAAGGTGTTATCTTTCCTTGGCGCCATCCGTCTCCCACTCCCCTGTGCTCTGTAAACATGCCTCATCATGTTAATTGTTGTGTCTATTCACACTCCTCGTCCTCCCAGGGTTCGTGACCTACAAGCTCGAGCACATTCCCCTCAGCTAACTGATTGCCATGCACGGTCCTAGTTTGCAGACCGCTCCTGCATCCCCCCTTCCTGTTGCACAAAAAGAACCTTTGAAACCGAACGAGTAAAAACAAGGTATAAGTAATAGAACAAATAAAAAAGCAACTAAGACATATTATCAGTGTCAAAATAACCCACTGTCTCTGTTCCGTACAATTTTACAATTTCCCCTTTTTGTTTTTGAACAGCTAGTACCAGGTTTGCCATGTTCTGCAGGGCCCTTGCAAACATGACAGCAACCAAGGTAATAGCAAACAAACAATACTGCCAATTGATTGAATGGATGCCAAAAAAGGCTGACATTTTCTCAGATTTTGACAACATGTTGTTGCCATGGGGCGCCTAAAATCCACGCAGCACATACCATCAAAATCCTCACAGCCATGTCCTTGAACCAACAACAAAAAGCAGTGGCAATTTTGACCCACATTCTTAACTGCCTACCAAACAAGGTGATTTAACTCTTTAATGCTTTCCCTGCTGTTACTCTGGATAAGAGAAGAACCGCTGCGACACGTTCCCATCATAGCCTCCTACTACATATAGCATCTACAGAAAGACAATTATCGACATTCAAAGTGTAAACAGTATCATCTTTTGGATTAACATTATACGTAGGTGGAAGGGCACACCAAACAAGAACTGGTTCAGTCAAAAAGTTCGAAACATAGCATGCCTTCTCTGAACATACCTCTGGGGTCATTCCCTTCATTCCCTCTCTTTTTTATGCAAAGAGAAACACTTTTACCGTAACAAAGAAGCCCCTATTTACATCTCTGAGCCAGGACACAAACCGCAGCTGTATGCGCCACCAGGCTCAGGGCAGAAATCATTCATGCAGTTACACAGCTATATATCACTACAAGCATGCAGACACCTATTAAACACTAGATAACCATGTTTATCTTTCCTATTCTCCTTCACAATACCTAGCTGTTCTCTCATCTCTTGTTAGGTCAGCCATTCCCCATTTTCCTCTCCTGTATATCTCTTCAGACATTCTCTATCCTCCCCTTTTTCGCTTGTTAGTTGCAAGGAGGCAAAGGGTGTATGTAGCTGGGTGACCATGACCTGCTTTACGTTACAATCAACTAAACACTGAATACAGGAAAAAAAAAGCATGGGAGACATAAGGCAAACATCAATAAGGTGGTTAAAGATAATTATAATAAATCCTGTAATACTTTTGAGTCATGGCCCAAAGTTTCCCAGCCGTGAGAAGAGACCAAAGGCATCCCGCCCCTGGCTCTGTTGCAGATCTTTGTTTTAAGGCTTTTGAGTTTTGTATACTTTTGTAAATTAATTCACAGTGGTCACTCAGATTCACGTAACACATCCTATCAAAGTCTTCACACTTGTGTCCCTGTGCTAATAATAAAAATCAATAGCAACTCGGTTCTGTAGCAACATATGATGGACAGAATCAACATCTGTTAATAAGCCAGAAAAAAAAAGAACAGTATTTGTAGTATTACTTTGTTTAGCAAGCTAGCAGCCTAATTTACTAAGCAAGTTAAAAGCGTGTACTGTTCTTACAGAAGAGATTAGAGAAGCAAAAATCTGTTATGCTGCATTCCAGAACTCAGCCTGAGAATTACAGTCTTCTCCGAGTTCTGCGTTACAATCATTTGACACATGTTGGGGTTGCGATTGTGAAAGTTGCCCATTTACAATTTTCATTGGCATTATCACAGCTAGTTGTTTTAAAAGCAACCCTTGAGCTTCCTGATGTTCGACTTGTTGCAAAATATTCTGAAGCCAATCAATCAAGTTAGTATTACAGTTAGTGACTCTCTAGGACCCTGCAAGACTGTGGCAAGACTCCCGCATCCGGACTGCCTTAATAGCCGTCTCATTCATTTGCAAACAGTTGTCCCTGGGATACCTTGCCTGAGTCACAGAATCGGCACAATTAATTTTCTCCAGCCAACTGCTCATAGTTAACAGCAATTCCCCGATTAAGGTTTTCAATCAAGGCCACTATACATAGCTCACAAAAATCAGATAACCACATCATATACTGTATCAGTTAGTACCATACAAAGCAATAACTTCCAATCATGCAGTGTGAGCGTATAAGGCTCTGCCATCACTTCAAGAAGGGACATAGCAAATGTATCATGAATCCTCCCTTCCCGCACTGCTTTGCTTAACTCTTTAACAGCCTCGTATTGCACAGGCTGCCACTCTGGAGGTTGATTTGTCTGACAAAATACTGAACATGCCATAGCGACTCCCAAAACCCATCACTGAAGTGTTTCCCACTTGCATTCCTGTCACCAATCCCTCAGACTCCCTTTCACCCTCCCCAAAAATACAATCAATGCATCAGGAGAGACAAGGGGGTGGGGGAAAGGTCTAGCCCCTTTTCCAGATCTATAGGACCTGGATCAAAAGGTTTATCAGTGTCAATAAAATCATTGTTCGAGTTGCCCTGTTCCCGTGCTTGGTCCTGTGTTGTGAGGGTCACTGCAATCAGTGACAGAAGCTTTGGGGGCAGAGGAGGTGTGGACAGAATCGCCATCGCTGACGGCGTCTTGAGAAGAGTCGCGCTGTCAGTGGAATTTACAGCTTCCTCTGGTTTAGCACCGTTAGTAGAATTAGTCCACACTTGGCAAAGGGTAGTCAGAATTTGCCACCAAGGTGCTAAATGCATTCCCGACACGGAGTTCCCCTCCGCGGCAGCATCATACAATCGGCTGCTGTATGTACACACTTTCATTCTTTCAAAGTCTCTAAAGTTTTTTGGCTGCTCACCTGTCTCGATGCATACAGGTGTTATCCTCGGGGTTTAGGTTGCCCGCCTGGTCCAGACAGCAAGACGACCGTTCAGCCAAGCCGTCTCCTCCGGAACACAGCCCTCTTCACGAGCTGTCTTTTTTATCGACCAGCTCCGTCCTTATTCTTCCAAGGCTTCGGAACACCACCATAGGGGTCACCATTTGAGGAAACTGAGGCACGGACTCCCTGACCTGACTAGAAGACCCTTCATGAGTCCATATACGTCTCTTTCTGGGGACGAAGCCTGATTCCCCATTACGGATTTCCCACAGCTCACCTCTCAGCTCCGGAGGGATTTCTGGCCGGCTCCTGCTTCCTTTCAGCAGATCATTCAAAGTTCTGTGGGACGCGCTGCATGTCGCTCAGTCAGGCGATTCGAGAGCCCTTCACGTTAGATCCTTAAACGCATCACGTCGGGGTCACCAATTTGCGGCGAATGAAGAGACGGGACGCAGCTTGATGCAAGCAAATGTCAATTTATTGTACAGAAGCACGAGGTTTTATAGACTTTCAGAAGCTGCGCGTTTTAAACAGATTGGTTCTTGAAGCTAAGCCTTGCATACTAGGCAATCCCTGATTGGTGGTTAACTACCATCAATTAACTGCAAGGTGTTATCTTTCCTTGGCGCCATCCGTCTCCCACTCCCCTGTGCTCTGTAAACATGCCTCATCATGTTAATTGTTGTGTCTATTCACACTCCTCGTCCTCCCAGGGTTCGTGACCTACAAGCTCGAGCACATTCCCCTCAGCTAACTGATTGCCATGCACGGTCCTAGTTTGCAGACCGCTCCTGCATCCCCCCTTCCTGTTGCACAAAAAGAACCTTTGAAACCGAACGAGTAAAAACAAGGTATAAGTAATAGAACAAATAAAAAAGCAACTAAGACATATTATCAGTGTCAAAATAACCCACTGTCTCTGTTCCGTACAATTTTACAATTTCCCCTTTTTGTTTTTGAACAGCTAGTACCAGGTTTGCCATGTTCTGCAGGGCCCTTGCAAACATGACAGCAACCAAGGTAATAGCAAACAAACAATACTGCCAATTGATTGAATGGATGCCAAAAAAGGCTGACATTTTCTCAGATTTTGACAACATGTTGTTGCCATGGGGCGCCTAAAATCCACGCAGCACATACCATCAAAATCCTCACAGCCATGTCCTTGAACCAACAACAAAAAGCAGTGGCAATTTTGACCCACATTCTTAACTGCCTACCAAACAAGGTGATTTAACTCTTTAATGCTTTCCCTGCTGTTACTCTGGATAAGAGAAGAACCGCTGCGACACGTTCCCATCATAGCCTCCTACTACATATAGCATCTACAGAAAGACAATTATCGACATTCAAAGTGTAAACAGTATCATCTTTTGGATTAACATTATACGTAGGTGGAAGGGCACACCAAACAAGAACTGGTTCAGTCAAAAAGTTCGAAACATAGCATGCCTTCTCTGAACATACCTCTGGGGTCATTCCCTTCATTCCCTCTCTTTTTTATGCAAAGAGAAACACTTTTACCGTAACAAAGAAGCCCCTATTTACATCTCTGAGCCAGGACACAAACCGCAGCTGTATGCGCCACCAGGCTCAGGGCAGAAATCATTCATGCAGTTACACAGCTATATATCACTACAAGCATGCAGACACCTATTAAACACTAGATAACCATGTTTATCTTTCCTATTCTCCTTCACAATACCTAGCTGTTCTCTCATCTCTTGTTAGGTCAGCCATTCCCCATTTTCCTCTCCTGTATATCTCTTCAGACATTCTCTATCCTCCCCTTTTTCGCTTGTTAGTTGCAAGGAGGCAAAGGGTGTATGTAGCTGGGTGACCATGACCTGCTTTACGTTACAATCAACTAAACACTGAATACAGGAAAAAAAAAGCATGGGAGACATAAGGCAAACATCAATAAGGTGGTTAAAGATAATTATAATAAATCCTGTAATACTTTTGAGTCATGGCCCAAAGTTTCCCAGCCGTGAGAAGAGACCAAAGGCATCCCGCCCCTGGCTCTGTTGCAGATCTTTGTTTTAAGGCTTTTGAGTTTTGTATACTTTTGTAAATTAATTCACAGTGGTCACTCAGATTCACGTAACACATCCTATCAAAGTCTTCACACTTGTGTCCCTGTGCTAATAATAAAAATCAATAGCAACTCGGTTCTGTAGCAACATATGATGGACAGAATCAACATCTGTTAATAAGCCAGAAAAAAAAAGAACAGTATTTGTAGTATTACTTTGTTTAGCAAGCTAGCAGCCTAATTTACTAAGCAAGTTAAAAGCGTGTACTGTTCTTACAGAAGAGATTAGAGAAGCAAAAATCTGTTATGCTGCATTCCAGAACTCAGCCTGAGAATTACAGTCTTCTCCGAGTTCTGCGTTACAATCATTTGACACATGTTGGGGTTGCGATTGTGAAAGTTGCCCATTTACAATTTTCATTGGCATTATCACAGCTAGTTGTTTTAAAAGCAACCCTTGAGCTTCCTGATGTTCGACTTGTTGCAAAATATTCTGAAGCCAATCAATCAAGTTAGTATTACAGTTAGTGACTCTCTAGGACCCTGCAAGACTGTGGCAAGACTCCCGCATCCGGACTGCCTTAATAGCCGTCTCATTCATTTGCAAACAGTTGTCCCTGGGATACCTTGCCTGAGTCACAGAATCGGCACAATTAATTTTCTCCAGCCAACTGCTCATAGTTAACAGCAATTCCCCGATTAAGGTTTTCAATCAAGGCCACTATACATAGCTCACAAAAATCAGATAACCACATCATATACTGTATCAGTTAGTACCATACAAAGCAATAACTTCCAATCATGCAGTGTGAGCGTATAAGGCTCTGCCATCACTTCAAGAAGGGACATAGCAAATGTATCATGAATCCTCCCTTCCCGCACTGCTTTGCTTAACTCTTTAACAGCCTCGTATTGCACAGGCTGCCACTCTGGAGGTTGATTTGTCTGACAAAATACTGAACATGCCATAGCGACTCCCAAAACCCATCACTGAAGTGTTTCCCACTTGCATTCCTGTCACCAATCCCTCAGACTCCCTTTCACCCTCCCCAAAAATACAATCAATGCATCAGGAGAGACAAGGGGGTGGGGGAAAGGTCTAGCCCCTTTTCCAGATCTATAGGACCTGGATCAAAAGGTTTATCAGTGTCAATAAAATCATTGTTCGAGTTGCCCTGTTCCCGTGCTTGGTCCTGTGTTGTGAGGGTCACTGCAATCAGTGACAGAAGCTTTGGGGGCAGAGGAGGTGTGGACAGAATCGCCATCGCTGACGGCGTCTTGAGAAGAGTCGCGCTGTCAGTGGAATTTACAGCTTCCTCTGGTTTAGCACCGTTAGTAGAATTAGTCCACACTTGGCAAAGGGTAGTCAGAATTTGCCACCAAGGTGCTAAATGCATTCCCGACACGGAGTTCCCCTCCGCGGCAGCATCATACAATCGGCTGCTGTATGTACACACTTTCATTCTTTCAAAGTCTCTAAAGTTTTTTGGCTGCTCACCTGTCTCGATGCATACAGGTGTTATCCTCGGGGTTTAGGTTGCCCGCCTGGTCCAGACAGCAAGACGACCGTTCAGCCAAGCCGTCTCCTCCGGAACACAGCCCTCTTCACGAGCTGTCTTTTTTATCGACCAGCTCCGTCCTTATTCTTCCAAGGCTTCGGAACACCACCATAGGGGTCACCATTTGAGGAAACTGAGGCACGGACTCCCTGACCTGACTAGAAGACCCTTCATGAGTCCATATACGTCTCTTTCTGGGGACGAAGCCTGATTCCCCATTACGGATTTCCCACAGCTCACCTCTCAGCTCCGGAGGGATTTCTGGCCGGCTCCTGCTTCCTTTCAGCAGATCATTCAAAGTTCTGTGGGACGCGCTGCATGTCGCTCAGTCAGGCGATTCGAGAGCCCTTCACGTTAGATCCTTAAACGCATCACGTCGGGGTCACCAATTTGCGGCGAATGAAGAGACGGGACGCAGCTTGATGCAAGCAAATGTCAATTTATTGTACAGAAGCACGAGGTTTTATAGACTTTCAGAAGCTGCGCGTTTTAAACAGATTGGTTCTTGAAGCTAAGCCTTGCATACTAGGCAATCCCTGATTGGTGGTTAACTACCATCAATTAACTGCAAGGTGTTATCTTTCCTTGGCGCCATCCGTCTCCCACTCCCCTGTGCTCTGTAAACATGCCTCATCATGTTAATTGTTGTGTCTATTCACACTCCTCGTCCTCCCAGGGTTCGTGACCTACAAGCTCGAGCACATTCCCCTCAGCTAACTGATTGCCATGCACGGTCCTAGTTTGCAGACCGCTCCTGCATCCCCCCTTCCTGTTGCACAAAAAGAACCTTTGAAACCGAACGAGTAAAAACAAGGTATAAGTAATAGAACAAATAAAAAAGCAACTAAGACATATTATCAGTGTCAAAATAACCCACTGTCTCTGTTCCGTACAATTTTACAATTTCCCCTTTTTGTTTTTGAACAGCTAGTACCAGGTTTGCCATGTTCTGCAGGGCCCTTGCAAACATGACAGCAACCAAGGTAATAGCAAACAAACAATACTGCCAATTGATTGAATGGATGCCAAAAAAGGCTGACATTTTCTCAGATTTTGACAACATGTTGTTGCCATGGGGCGCCTAAAATCCACGCAGCACATACCATCAAAATCCTCACAGCCATGTCCTTGAACCAACAACAAAAAGCAGTGGCAATTTTGACCCACATTCTTAACTGCCTACCAAACAAGGTGATTTAACTCTTTAATGCTTTCCCTGCTGTTACTCTGGATAAGAGAAGAACCGCTGCGACACGTTCCCATCATAGCCTCCTACTACATATAGCATCTACAGAAAGACAATTATCGACATTCAAAGTGTAAACAGTATCATCTTTTGGATTAACATTATACGTAGGTGGAAGGGCACACCAAACAAGAACTGGTTCAGTCAAAAAGTTCGAAACATAGCATGCCTTCTCTGAACATACCTCTGGGGTCATTCCCTTCATTCCCTCTCTTTTTTATGCAAAGAGAAACACTTTTACCGTAACAAAGAAGCCCCTATTTACATCTCTGAGCCAGGACACAAACCGCAGCTGTATGCGCCACCAGGCTCAGGGCAGAAATCATTCATGCAGTTACACAGCTATATATCACTACAAGCATGCAGACACCTATTAAACACTAGATAACCATGTTTATCTTTCCTATTCTCCTTCACAATACCTAGCTGTTCTCTCATCTCTTGTTAGGTCAGCCATTCCCCATTTTCCTCTCCTGTATATCTCTTCAGACATTCTCTATCCTCCCCTTTTTCGCTTGTTAGTTGCAAGGAGGCAAAGGGTGTATGTAGCTGGGTGACCATGACCTGCTTTACGTTACAATCAACTAAACACTGAATACAGGAAAAAAAAAGCATGGGAGACATAAGGCAAACATCAATAAGGTGGTTAAAGATAATTATAATAAATCCTGTAATACTTTTGAGTCATGGCCCAAAGTTTCCCAGCCGTGAGAAGAGACCAAAGGCATCCCGCCCCTGGCTCTGTTGCAGATCTTTGTTTTAAGGCTTTTGAGTTTTGTATACTTTTGTAAATTAATTCACAGTGGTCACTCAGATTCACGTAACACATCCTATCAAAGTCTTCACACTTGTGTCCCTGTGCTAATAATAAAAATCAATAGCAACTCGGTTCTGTAGCAACATATGATGGACAGAATCAACATCTGTTAATAAGCCAGAAAAAAAAAGAACAGTATTTGTAGTATTACTTTGTTTAGCAAGCTAGCAGCCTAATTTACTAAGCAAGTTAAAAGCGTGTACTGTTCTTACAGAAGAGATTAGAGAAGCAAAAATCTGTTATGCTGCATTCCAGAACTCAGCCTGAGAATTACAGTCTTCTCCGAGTTCTGCGTTACAATCATTTGACACATGTTGGGGTTGCGATTGTGAAAGTTGCCCATTTACAATTTTCATTGGCATTATCACAGCTAGTTGTTTTAAAAGCAACCCTTGAGCTTCCTGATGTTCGACTTGTTGCAAAATATTCTGAAGCCAATCAATCAAGTTAGTATTACAGTTAGTGACTCTCTAGGACCCTGCAAGACTGTGGCAAGACTCCCGCATCCGGACTGCCTTAATAGCCGTCTCATTCATTTGCAAACAGTTGTCCCTGGGATACCTTGCCTGAGTCACAGAATCGGCACAATTAATTTTCTCCAGCCAACTGCTCATAGTTAACAGCAATTCCCCGATTAAGGTTTTCAATCAAGGCCACTATACATAGCTCACAAAAATCAGATAACCACATCATATACTGTATCAGTTAGTACCATACAAAGCAATAACTTCCAATCATGCAGTGTGAGCGTATAAGGCTCTGCCATCACTTCAAGAAGGGACATAGCAAATGTATCATGAATCCTCCCTTCCCGCACTGCTTTGCTTAACTCTTTAACAGCCTCGTATTGCACAGGCTGCCACTCTGGAGGTTGATTTGTCTGACAAAATACTGAACATGCCATAGCGACTCCCAAAACCCATCACTGAAGTGTTTCCCACTTGCATTCCTGTCACCAATCCCTCAGACTCCCTTTCACCCTCCCCAAAAATACAATCAATGCATCAGGAGAGACAAGGGGGTGGGGGAAAGGTCTAGCCCCTTTTCCAGATCTATAGGACCTGGATCAAAAGGTTTATCAGTGTCAATAAAATCATTGTCCGAGTTGCCCTGTTCCCGTGCTTGGTCCTGTGTTGTGAGGGTCACTGCAATCAGTGACAGAAGCTTTGGGGGCAGAGGAGGTGTGGACAGAATCGCCATCGCTGACGGCGTCTTGAGAAGAGTCGCGCTGTCAGTGGAATTTACAGCTTCCTCTGGTTTAGCACCGTTAGTAGAATTAGTCCACACTTGGCAAAGGGTAGTCAGAATTTGCCACCAAGGTGCTAAATGCATTCCCGACACGGAGTTCCCCTCCGCGGCAGCATCATACAATCGGCTGCTGTATGTACACACTTTCATTCTTTCAAAGTCTCTAAAGTTTTTTGGCTGCTCACCTGTCTCGATGCATACAGGTGTTATCCTCGGGGTTTAGGTTGCCCGCCTGGTCCAGACAGCAAGACGACCGTTCAGCCAAGCCGTCTCCTCCGGAACACAGCCCTCTTCACGGGCTGTCTTTTTTATCGACCAGCTCCGTCCTTATTCTTCCAAGGCTTCGGAACACCACCATAGGGGTCACCGTTTGAGGAAACTGAGGCACGGACTCCCTGACCTGACTAGAAGACCCTTCATGAGTCCATATACGTCTCTTTCTGGGGACGAAGCCTGATTCCCCATTACGGATTTCCCACAGCTCACCTCTCAGCTCCGGAGGGATTTCTGGCCGGCTCCTGCTTCCTTTCAGCAGATCATTCAAAGTTCTGTGGGACGCGCTGCATGTCGCTCAGTCAGGCGATTCGAGAGCCCTTCACGTTAGATCCTTAAACGCATCACGTCGGGGTCACCAATTTGCGGCGAATGAAGAGACGGGACGCAGCTTGATGCAAGCAAATGTCAATTTATTGTACAGAAGCACGAGGTTTTATAGACTTTCAGAAGCTGCGCGTTTTAAACAGATTGGTTCTTGAAGCTAAGCCTTGCATACTAGGCAATCCCTGATTGGTGGTTAACTACCATCAATTAACTGCAAGGTGTTATCTTTCCTTGGCGCCATCCGTCTCCCACTCCCCTGTGCTCTGTAAACATGCCTCATCATGTTAATTGTTGTGTCTATTCACACTCCTCGTCCTCCCAGGGTTCGTGACCTACAAGCTCGAGCACATTCCCCTCAGCTAACTGATTGCCATGCACGGTCCTAGTTTGCAGACCGCTCCTGCATCCCCCCTTCCTGTTGCACAAAAAGAACCTTTGAAACCGAACGAGTAAAAACAAGGTATAAGTAATAGAACAAATAAAAAAGCAACTAAGACATATTATCAGTGTCAAAATAACCCACTGTCTCTGTTCCGTACAATTTTACAATTTCCCCTTTTTGTTTTTGAACAGCTAGTACCAGGTTTGCCATGTTCTGCAGGGCCCTTGCAAACATGACAGCAACCAAGGTAATAGCAAACAAACAATACTGCCAATTGATTGAATGGATGCCAAAAAAGGCTGACATTTTCTCAGATTTTGACAACATGTTGTTGCCATGGGGCGCCTAAAATCCACGCAGCACATACCATCAAAATCCTCACAGCCATGTCCTTGAACCAACAACAAAAAGCAGTGGCAATTTTGACCCACATTCTTAACTGCCTACCAAACAAGGTGATTTAACTCTTTAATGCTTTCCCTGCTGTTACTCTGGATAAGAGAAGAACCGCTGCGACACGTTCCCATCATAGCCTCCTACTACATATAGCATCTACAGAAAGACAATTATCGACATTCAAAGTGTAAACAGTATCATCTTTTGGATTAACATTATACATAGGTGGAAGGGCACACCAAACAAGAACTGGTTCAGTCAAAAAGTTCGAAACATAGCATGCCTTCTCTGAACATACCTCTGGGGTCATTCCCTTCATTCCCTCTCTTTTTTATGCAAAGAGAAACACTTTTACCGTAACAAAGAAGCCCCTATTTACATCTCTGAGCCAGGACACAAACCGCAGCTGTATGCGCCACCAGGCTCAGGGCAGAAATCATTCATGCAGTTACACAGCTATATATCACTACAAGCATGCAGACACCTATTAAACACTAGATAACCATGTTTATCTTTCCTATTCTCCTTCACAATACCTAGCTGTTCTCTCATCTCTTGTTAGGTCAGCCATTCCCCATTTTCCTCTCCTGTATATCTCTTCAGACATTCTCTATCCTCCCCTTTTTTGCTTGTTAGTTGCAAGGAGGCAAAGGGTGTATGTAGCTGGGTGACCATGACCTGCTTTACGTTACAATCAACTAAACACTGAATACAGGAAAAAAAAAGCATGGGAGACATAAGGCAAACATCAATAAGGTGGTTAAAGATAATTATAATAAATCCTGTAATACTTTTGAGTCATGGCCCAAAGTTTCCCAGCCGTGAGAAGAGACCAAAGGCATCCCGCCCCTGGCTCTGTTGCAGATCTTTGTTTTAAGGCTTTTGAGTTTTGTATACTTTTGTAAATTAATTCACAGTGGTCACTCAGATTCACGTAACACATCCTATCAAAGTCTTCACACTTGTGTCCCTGTGCTAATAATAAAAATCAATAGCAACTCGGTTCTGTAGCAACATATGATGGACAGAATCAACATCTGTTAATAAGCCAGAAAAAAAAAGAACAGTATTTGTAGTATTACTTTGTTTAGCAAGCTAGCAGCCTAATTTACTAAGCAAGTTAAAAGCGTGTACTGTTCTTACAGAAGAGATTAGAGAAGCAAAAATCTGTTATGCTGCATTCCAGAACTCAGCCTGAGAATTACAGTCTTCTCCGAGTTCTGCGTTACAATCATTTGACACATGTTGGGGTTGCGATTGTGAAAGTTGCCCATTTACAATTTTCATTGGCATTATCACAGCTAGTTGTTTTAAAAGCAACCCTTGAGCTTCCTGATGTTCGACTTGTTGCAAAATATTCTGAAGCCAATCAATCAAGTTAGTATTACAGTTAGTGACTCTCTAGGACCCTGCAAGACTGTGGCAAGACTCCCGCATCCGGACTGCCTTAATAGCCGTCTCATTCATTTGCAAACAGTTGTCCCTGGGATACCTTGCCTGAGTCACAGAATCGGCACAATTAATTTTCTCCAGCCAACTGCTCATAGTTAACAGCAATTCCCCGATTAAGGTTTTCAATCAAGGCCACTATACATAGCTCACAAAAATCAGATAACCACATCATATACTGTATCAGTTAGTACCATACAAAGCAATAACTTCCAATCATGCAGTGTGAGCGTATAAGGCTCTGCCATCACTTCAAGAAGGGACATAGCAAATGTATCATGAATCCTCCCTTCCCGCACTGCTTTGCTTAACTCTTTAACAGCCTCGTATTGCACAGGCTGCCACTCTGGAGGTTGATTTGTCTGACAAAATACTGAACATGCCATAGCGACTCCCAAAACCCATCACTGAAGTGTTTCCCACTTGCATTCCTGTCACCAATCCCTCAGACTCCCTTTCACCCTCCCCAAAAATACAATCAATGCATCAGGAGAGACAAGGGGGTGGGGGAAAGGTCTAGCCCCTTTTCCAGATCTATAGGACCTGGATCAAAAGGTTTATCAGTGTCAATAAAATCATTGTCCGAGTTGCCCTGTTCCCGTGCTTGGTCCTGTGTTGTGAGGGTCACTGCAATCAGTGACAGAAGCTTTGGGGGCAGAGGAGGTGTGGACAGAATCGCCATCGCTGACGGCGTCTTGAGAAGAGTCGCGCTGTCAGTGGAATTTACAGCTTCCTCTGGTTTAGCACCGTTAGTAGAATTAGTCCACACTTGGCAAAGGGTAGTCAGAATTTGCCACCAAGGTGCTAAATGCATTCCCGACACGGAGTTCCCCTCCGCGGCAGCATCATACAATCGGCTGCTGTATGTACACACTTTCATTCTTTCAAAGTCTCTAAAGTTTTTTGGCTGCTCACCTGTCTCGATGCATACAGGTGTTATCCTCGGGGTTTAGGTTGCCCGCCTGGTCCAGACAGCAAGACGACCGTTCAGCCAAGCCGTCTCCTCCGGAACACAGCCCTCTTCACGAGCTGTCTTTTTTATCGACCAGCTCCGTCCTTATTCTTCCAAGGCTTCGGAACACCACCACAGGGGTCACCGTTTGAGGAAACTGAGGCACGGACTCCCTGACCTGACTAGAAGACCCTTCATGAGTCCATATACGTCTCTTTCTGGGGACGAAGCCTGATTCCCCATTACGGATTTCCCACAGCTCACCTCTCAGCTCCGGAGGGATTTCTGGCCGGCTCCTGCTTCCTTTCAGCAGATCATTCAAAGTTCTGTGGGACGCGCTGCATGTCGCTCAGTCAGGCGATTCGAGAGCCCTTCACGTTAGATCCTTAAACGCATCACGTCGGGGTCACCAATTTGCGGCGAATGAAGAGACGGGACGCAGCTTGATGCAAGCAAATGTCAATTTATTGTACAGAAGCACGAGGTTTTATAGACTTTCAGAAGCTGCGCGTTTTAAACAGATTGGTTCTTGAAGCTAAGCCTTGCATACTAGGCAATCCCTGATTGGTGGTTAACTACCATCAATTAACTGCAAGGTGTTATCTTTCCTTGGCGCCATCCGTCTCCCACTCCCCTGTGCTCTGTAAACATGCCTCATCATGTTAATTGTTGTGTCTATTCACACTCCTCGTCCTCCCAGGGTTCGTGACCTACAAGCTCGAGCACATTCCCCTCAGCTAACTGATTGCCATGCACGGTCCTAGTTTGCAGACCGCTCCTGCATCCCCCCTTCCTGTTGCACAAAAAGAACCTTTGAAACCGAACGAGTAAAAACAAGGTATAAGTAATAGAACAAATAAAAAAGCAACTAAGACATATTATCAGTGTCAAAATAACCCACCGTCTCTGTTCCGTACAATTTTACAGTTTCCCCTTTTTGTTTTTGAACAGCTAGTACCAGGTTTGCCATGTTCTGCAGGGCCCTTGCAAACATGACAGCAACCAAGGTAATAGCAAACAAACAATACTGCCAATTGATTGAATGGATGCCAAAAAAGGCTGACATTTTCTCAGATTTTGACAACATGTTGTTGCCATGGGGCGCCTAAAATCCACGCAGCACATACCATCAAAATCCTCACAGCCATGTCCTTGAACCAACAACAAAAAGCAGTGGCAATTTTGACCCACATTCTTAACTGCCTACCAAACAAGGTGATTTAACTCTTTAATGCTTTCCCTGCTGTTACTCTGGATAAGAGAAGAACCGCTGCGACACGTTCCCATCATAGCCTCCTACTACATATAGCATCTACAGAAAGACAATTATCGACATTCAAAGTGTAAACAGTATCATCTTTTGGATTAACATTATACATAGGTGGAAGGGCACACCAAACAAGAACTGGTTCAGTCAAAAAGTTCGAAACATAGCATGCCTTCTCTGAACATACCTCTGGGGTCATTCCCTTCATTCCCTCTCTTTTTTATGCAAAGAGAAACACTTTTACCGTAACAAAGAAGCCCCTATTTACATCTCTGAGCCAGGACACAAACCGCAGCTGTATGCGCCACCAGGCTCAGGGCAGAAATCATTCATGCAGTTACACAGCTATATATCACTACAAGCATGCAGACACCTATTAAACACTAGATAACCATGTTTATCTTTCCTATTCTCCTTCACAATACCTAGCTGTTCTCTCATCTCTTGTTAGGTCAGCCATTCCCCATTTTCCTCTCCTGTATATCTCTTCAGACATTCTCTATCCTCCCCTTTTTTGCTTGTTAGTTGCAAGGAGGCAAAGGGTGTATGTAGCTGGGTGACCATGACCTGCTTTACGTTACAATCAACTAAACACTGAATACAGGAAAAAAAAAGCATGGGAGACATAAGGCAAACATCAATAAGGTGGTTAAAGATAATTATAATAAATCCTGTAATACTTTTGAGTCATGGCCCAAAGTTTCCCAGCCGTGAGAAGAGACCAAAGGCATCCCGCCCCTGGCTCTGTTGCAGATCTTTGTTTTAAGGCTTTTGAGTTTTGTATACTTTTGTAAATTAATTCACAGTGGTCACTCAGATTCACGTAACACATCCTATCAAAGTCTTCACACTTGTGTCCCTGTGCTAATAATAAAAATCAATAGCAACTCGGTTCTGTAGCAACATATGATGGACAGAATCAACATCTGTTAATAAGCCAGAAAAAAAAAGAACAGTATTTGTAGTATTACTTTGTTTAGCAAGCTAGCAGCCTAATTTACTAAGCAAGTTAAAAGCGTGTACTGTTCTTACAGAAGAGATTAGAGAAGCAAAAATCTGTTATGCTGCATTCCAGAACTCAGCCTGAGAATTACAGTCTTCTCCGAGTTCTGCGTTACAATCATTTGACACATGTTGGGGTTGCGATTGTGAAAGTTGCCCATTTACAATTTTCATTGGCATTATCACAGCTAGTTGTTTTAAAAGCAACCCTTGAGCTTCCTGATGTTCGACTTGTTGCAAAATATTCTGAAGCCAATCAATCAAGTTAGTATTACAGTTAGTGACTCTCTAGGACCCTGCAAGACTGTGGCAAGACTCCCGCATCCGGACTGCCTTAATAGCCGTCTCATTCATTTGCAAACAGTTGTCCCTGGGATACCTTGCCTGAGTCACAGAATCGGCACAATTAATTTTCTCCAGCCAACTGCTCATAGTTAACAGCAATTCCCCGATTAAGGTTTTCAATCAAGGCCACTATACATAGCTCACAAAAATCAGATAACCACATCATATACTGTATCAGTTAGTACCATACAAAGCAATAACTTCCAATCATGCAGTGTGAGCGTATAAGGCTCTGCCATCACTTCAAGAAGGGACATAGCAAATGTATTATGAATCCTCCCTTCCCGCACTGCTTTGCTTAACTCTTTAACAGCCTCGTATTGCACAGGCTGCCACTCTGGAGGTTGATTTGTCTGACAAAATACTGAACATGCCATAGCGACTCCCAAAACCCATCACTGAAGTGTTTCCCACTTGCATTCCTGTCACCAATCCCTCAGACTCCCTTTCACCCTCCCCAAAAATACAATCAATGCATCAGGAGAGACAAGGGGGTGGGGGAAAGGTCTAGCCCCTTTTCCAGATCTATAGGACCTGGATCAAAAGGTTTATCAGTGTCAATAAAATCATTGTCCGAGTTGCCCTGTTCCCGTGCTTGGTCCTGTGTTGTGAGGGTCACTGCAATCAGTGACAGAAGCTTTGGGGGCAGAGGAGGTGTGGACAGAATCGCCATCGCTGACGGCGTCTTGAGAAGCGTCGCGCTGTCAGTGGAATTTACAGCTTCCTCTGGTTTAGCACCGTTAGTAGAATTAGTCCACACTTGGCAAAGGGTAGTCAGAATTTGCCACCAAGGTGCTAAATGCATTCCCGACACGGAGTTCCCCTCCGCGGCAGCATCATACAATCGGCTGCTGTATGTACACACTTTCATTCTTTCAAAGTCTCTAAAGTTTTTTGGCTGCTCACCTGTCTCGATGCATACAGGTGTTATCCTCGGGGTTTAGGTTGCCCGCCTGGTCCAGACAGCAAGACGACCGTTCAGCCAAGCCGTCTCCTCCGGAACACAGCCCTCTTCACGAGCTGTCTTTTTTATCGACCAGCTCCGTCCTTATTCTTCCAAGGCTTCGGAACACCACCATAGGGGTCACCATTTGAGGAAACTGAGGCACGGACTCCCTGATCTGACTAGAAGACCCTTCATGAGTCCATATACGTCTCTTTCTGGGGACGAAGCCTGATTCCCCATTACGGATTTCCCACAGCTCACCTCTCAGCTCCGGAGGGATTTCTGGCCGGCTCCTGCTTCCTTTCAGCAGATCATTCAAAGTTCTGTGGGACGCGCTGCATGTCGCTCAGTCAGGCGATTCGAGAGCCCTTCACGTTAGATCCTTAAACGCATCACGTCGGGGTCACCAATTTGCGGCGAATGAAGAGACGGGACGCAGCTTGATGCAAGCAAATGTCAATTTATTGTACAGAAGCACGAGGTTTTATAGACTTTCAGAAGCTGCGCGTTTTAAACAGATTGGTTCTTGAAGCTAAGCCTTGCATACTAGGCAATCCCTGATTGGTGGTTAACTACCATCAATTAACTGCAAGGTGTTATCTTTCCTTGGCGCCATCCGTCTCCCACTCCCCTGTGCTCTGTAAACATGCCTCATCATGTTAATTGTTGTGTCTATTCACACTCCTCGTCCTCCCAGGGTTCGTGACCTACAAGCTCGAGCACATTCCCCTCAGCTAACTGATTGCCATGAACGGTCCTAGTTTGCAGACCGCTCCTGCATCCCCCCTTCCTGTTGCACAAAAAGAACCTTTGAAACCGAACGAGTAAAAACAAGGTATAAGTAATAGAACAAATAAAAAAGCAACTAAGACATATTATCAGTGTCAAAATAACCCACCGTCTCTGTTCCGTACAATTTTACAGTTTCCCCTTTTTGTTTTTGAACAGCTAGTACCAGGTTTGCCATGTTCTGCAGGGCCCTTGCAAACATGACAGCAACCAAGGTAATAGCAAACAAACAATACTGCCAATTGATTGAATGGATGCCAAAAAAGGCTGACATTTTCTCAGATTTTGACAACATGTTGTTGCCATGGGGCGCCTAAAATCCACGCAGCACATACCATCAAAATCCTCACAGCCATGTCCTTGAACCAACAACAAAAAGCAGTGGCAATTTTGACCCACATTCTTAACTGCCTACCAAACAAGGTGATTTAACTCTTTAATGCTTTCCCTGCTGTTACTCTGGATAAGAGAAGAACCGCTGCGACACGTTCCCATCATAGCCTCCTACTACATATAGCATCTACAGAAAGACAATTATCGACATTCAAAGTGTAAACAGTATCATCTTTTGGATTAACATTATACGTAGGTGGAAGGGCACACCGAACAAGAACTGGTTCAGTCAAAAAGTTCGAAACATAGCATGCCTTCTCTGAACATACCTCTGGGGTCATTCCCTTCATTCCCTCTCTTTTTTATGCAAAGAGAAACACTTTTACCGTAACAAAGAAGCCCCTATTTACATCTCTGAGCCAGGACACAAACCGCAGCTGTATGCGCCACCAGGCTCAGGGCAGAAATCATTCATGCAGTTACACAGCTATATATCACTACAAGCATGCAGACACCTATTAAACACTAGATAACCATGTTTATCTTTCCTATTCTCCTTCACAATACCTAGCTGTTCTCTCATCTCTTGTTAGGTCAGCCATTCCCCATTTTCCTCTCCTGTATATCTCTTCAGACATTCTCTATCCTCCCCTTTTTCGCTTGTTAGTTGCAAGGAGGCAAAGGGTGTATGTAGCTGGGTGACCATGACCTGCTTTACGTTACAATCAACTAAACACTGAATACAGGAAAAAAAAAGCATGGGAGACATAAGGCAAACATCAATAAGGTGGTTAAAGATAATTATAATAAATCCTGTAATACTTTTGAGTCATGGCCCAAAGTTTCCCAGCCGTGAGAAGAGACCAAAGGCATCCCGCCCCTGGCTCTGTTGCAGATCTTTGTTTTAAGGCTTTTGAGTTTTGTATACTTTTGTAAATTAATTCACAGTGGTCACTCAGATTCACGTAACACATCCTATCAAAGTCTTCACACTTGTGTCCCTGTGCTAATAATAAAAATCAATAGCAACTCGGTTCTGTAGCAACATATGATGGACAGAATCAACATCTGTTAATAAGCCAGAAAAAAAAAGAACAGTATTTGTAGTATTACTTTGTTTAGCAAGCTAGCAGCCTAATTTACTAAGCAAGTTAAAAGCGTGTACTGTTCTTACAGAAGAGATTAGAGAAGCAAAAATCTGTTATGCTGCATTCCAGAACTCAGCCTGAGAATTACAGTCTTCTCCGAGTTCTGCGTTACAATCATTTGACACATGTTGGGGTTGCGATTGTGAAAGTTGCCCATTTACAATTTTCATTGGCATTATCACAGCTAGTTGTTTTAAAAGCAACCCTTGAGCTTCCTGATGTTCGACTTGTTGCAAAATATTCTGAAGCCAATCAATCAAGTTAGTATTACAGTTAGTGACTCTCTAGGACCCTGCAAGACTGTGGCAAGACTCCCGCATCCGGACTGCCTTAATAGCCGTCTCATTCATTTGCAAACAGTTGTCCCTGGGATACCTTGCCTGAGTCACAGAATCGGCACAATTAATTTTCTCCAGCCAACTGCTCATAGTTAACAGCAATTCCCCGATTAAGGTTTTCAATCAAGGCCACTATACATAGCTCACAAAAATCAGATAACCACATCATATACTGTATCAGTTAGTACCATACAAAGCAATAACTTCCAATCATGCAGTGTGAGCGTATAAGGCTCTGCCATCACTTCAAGAAGGGACATAGCAAATGTATCATGAATCCTCCCTTCCCGCACTGCTTTGCTTAACTCTTTAACAGCCTCGTATTGCACAGGCTGCCACTCTGGAGGTTGATTTGTCTGACAAAATACTGAACATGCCATAGCGACTCCCAAAACCCATCACTGAAGTGTTTCCCACTTGCATTCCTGTCACCAATCCCTCAGACTCCCTTTCACCCTCCCCAAAAATACAATCAATGCATCAGGAGAGACAAGGGGGTGGGGGAAAGGTCTAGCCCCTTTTCCAGATCTATAGGACCTGGATCAAAAGGTTTATCAGTGTCAATAAAATCATTGTCCGAGTTGCCCTGTTCCCGTGCTTGGTCCTGTGTTGTGAGGGTCACTGCAATCAGTGACAGAAGCTTTGGGGGCAGAGGAGGTGTGGACAGAATCGCCATCGCTGACGGCGTCTTGAGAAGAGTCGCGCTGTCAGTGGAATTTACAGCTTCCTCTGGTTTAGCACCGTTAGTAGAATTAGTCCACACTTGGCAAAGGGTAGTCAGAATTTGCCACCAAGGTGCTAAATGCATTCCCGACACGGAGTTCCCCTCCGCGGCAGCATCATACAATCGGCTGCTGTATGTACACACTTTCATTCTTTCAAAGTCTCTAAAGTTTTTTGGCTGCTCACCTGTCTCGATGCATACAGGTGTTATCCTCGGGGTTTAGGTTGCCCGCCTGGTCCAGACAGCAAGACGACCGTTCAGCCAAGCCGTCTCCTCCGGAACACAGCCCTCTTCACGAGCTGTCTTTTTTATCGACCAGCTCCGTCCTTATTCTTCCAAGGCTTCGGAACACCACCATAGGGGTCACCATTTGAGGAAACTGAGGCACGGACTCCCTGACCTGACTAGAAGACCCTTCATGAGTCCATATACGTCTCTTTCTGGGGACGAAGCCTGATTCCCCATTACGGATTTCCCACAGCTCACCTCTCAGCTCCGGAGGGATTTCTGGCCGGCTCCTGCTTCCTTTCAGCAGATCATTCAAAGTTCTGTGGGACGCGCTGCATGTCGCTCAGTCAGGCGATTCGAGAGCCCTTCACGTTAGATCCTTAAACGCATCACGTCGGGGTCACCAATTTGCGGCGAATGAAGAGACGGGACGCAGCTTGATGCAAGCAAATGTCAATTTATTGTACAGAAGCACGAGGTTTTATAGACTTTCAGAAGCTGCGCGTTTTAAACAGATTGGTTCTTGAAGCTAAGCCTTGCATACTAGGCAATCCCTGATTGGTGGTTAACTACCATCAATTAACTGCAAGGTGTTATCTTTCCTTGGCGCCATCCGTCTCCCACTCCCCTGTGCTCTGTAAACATGCCTCATCATGTTAATTGTTGTGTCTATTCACACTCCTCGTCCTCCCAGGGTTCGTGACCTACAAGCTCGAGCACATTCCCCTCAGCTAACTGATTGCCATGAACGGTCCTAGTTTGCAGACCGCTCCTGCATCCCCCCTTCCTGTTGCACAAAAAGAACCTTTGAAACCGAATGAGTAAAAACAAGGTATAAGTAATAGAACAAATAAAAAAGCAACTAAGACATATTATCAGTGTCAAAATAACCCACTGTCTCTGTTCCGTACAATTTTACAGTTTCCCCTTTTTGTTTTTGAACAGCTAGTACCAGGTTTGCCATGTTCTGCAGGGCCCTTGCAAACATGACAGCAACCAAGGTAATAGCAAACAAACAATACTGCCAATTGATTGAATGGATGCCAAAAAAGGCTGACATTTTCTCAGATTTTGACAACATGTTGTTGCCATGGGGCGCCTAAAATCCACGCAGCACATACCATCAAAATCCTCACAGCCATGTCCTTGAACCAACAACAAAAAGCAGTGGCAATTTTGACCCACATTCTTAACTGCCTACCAAACAAGGTGATTTAACTCTTTAATGCTTTCCCTGCTGTTACTCTGGATAAGAGAAGAACCGCTGCGACACGTTCCCATCATAGCCTCCTACTACATATAGCATCTACAGAAAGACAATTATCGACATTCAAAGTGTAAACAGTATCATCTTTTGGATTAACATTATACATAGGTGGAAGGGCACACCAAACAAGAACTGGTTCAGTCAAAAAGTTCGAAACATAGCATGCCTTCTCTGAACATACCTCTGGGGTCATTCCCTTCATTCCCTCTCTTTTTTATGCAAAGAGAAACACTTTTACCGAAACAAAGAAGCCCCTATTTACATCTCTGAGCCAGGACACAAACCGCAGCTGTATGCGCCACCAGGCTCAGGGCAGAAATCATTCATGCAGTTACACAGCTATATATCACTACAAGCATGCAGACACCTATTAAACACTAGATAACCATGTTTATCTTTCCTATTCTCCTTCACAATACCTAGCTGTTCTCTCATCTCTTGTTAGGTCAGCCATTCCCCATTTTCCTCTCCTGTATATCTCTTCAGACATTCTCTATCCTCCCCTTTTTTGCTTGTTAGTTGCAAGGAGGCAAAGGGTGTATGTAGCTGGGTGACCATGACCTGCTTTACGTTACAATCAACTAAACACTGAATACAGGAAAAAAAAAGCATGGGAGACATAAGGCAAACATCAATAAGGTGGTTAAAGATAATTATAATAAATCCTGTAATACTTTTGAGTCATGGCCCAAAGTTTCCCAGCCGTGAGAAGAGACCAAAGGCATCCCGCCCCTGGCTCTGTTGCAGATCTTTGTTTTAAGGCTTTTGAGTTTTGTATACTTTTGTAAATTAATTCACAGTGGTCACTCAGATTCACGTAACACATCCTATCAAAGTCTTCACACTTGTGTCCCTGTGCTAATAATAAAAATCAATAGCAACTCGGTTCTGTAGCAACATATGATGGACAGAATCAACATCTGTTAATAAGCCAGAAAAAAAAAGAACAGTATTTGTAGTATTACTTTGTTTAGCAAGCTAGCAGCCTAATTTACTAAGCAAGTTAAAAGCGTGTACTGTTCTTACAGAAGAGATTAGAGAAGCAAAAATCTGTTATGCTGCATTCCAGAACTCAGCCTGAGAATTACAGTCTTCTCCGAGTTCTGCGTTACAATCATTTGACACATGTTGGGGTTGCGATTGTGAAAGTTGCCCATTTACAATTTTCATTGGCATTATCACAGCTAGTTGTTTTAAAAGCAACCCTTGAGCTTCCTGATGTTCGACTTGTTGCAAAATATTCTGAAGCCAATCAATCAAGCTAGTATTACAGTTAGTGACTCTCTAGGACCCTGCAAGACTGTGGCAAGACTCCCGCATCCGGACTGCCTTAATAGCCGTCTCATTCATTTGCAAACAGTTGTCCCTGGGATACCTTGCCTGAGTCACAGAATCGGCACAATTAATTTTCTCCAGCCAACTGCTCATAGTTAACAGCAATTCCCCGATTAAGGTTTTCAATCAAGGCCACTATACATAGCTCACAAAAATCAGATAACCACATCATATACTGTATCAGTTAGTACCATACAAAGCAATAACTTCCAATCATGCAGTGTGAGCGTATAAGGCTCTGCCATCACTTCAAGAAGGGACATAGCAAATGTATCATGAATCCTCCCTTCCCGCACTGCTTTGCTTAACTCTTTAACAGCCTCGTATTGCACAGGCTGCCACTCTGGAGGTTGATTTGTCTGACAAAATACTGAACATGCCATAGCGACTCCCAAAACCCATCACTGAAGTGTTTCCCACTTGCATTCCTGTCACCAATCCCTCAGACTCCCTTTCACCCTCCCCAAAAATACAATCAATGCATCAGGAGAGACAAGGGGGTGGGGGAAAGGTCTAGCCCCTTTTCCAGATCTATAGGACCTGGATCAAAAGGTTTATCAGTGTCAATAAAATCATTGTCCGAGTTGCCCTGTTCCCGTGCTTGGTCCTGTCTTGTGAGGGTCACTGCAATCAGTGACAGAAGCTTTGGGGGCAGAGGAGGTGTGGACAGAATCGCCATCGCTGACGGCGTCTTGAGAAGAGTCGCGCTGTCAGTGGAATTTACAGCTTCCTCTGGTTTAGCACCGTTAGTAGAATTAGTCCACACTTGGCAAAGGGTAGTCAGAATTTGCCACCAAGGTGCTAAATGCATTCCCGACACGGAGTTCCCCTCCGCGGCAGCATCATACAATCGGCTGCTGTATGTACACACTTTCATTCTTTCAAAGTCTCTAAAGTTTTTTGGCTGCTCACCTGTCTCGATGCATACAGGTGTTATCCTCGGGGTTTAGGTTGCCCGCCTGGTCCAGACAGCAAGACGACCGTTCAGCCAAGCCGTCTCCTCCGGAACACAGCCCTCTTCACGAGCTGTCTTTTTTATCGACCAGCTCCGTCCTTATTCTTCCAAGGCTTCGGAACACCACCATAGGGGTCA
Organism: Falco punctatus; assembly: GCF_963210335.1. Lineage (NCBI taxonomy): Eukaryota > Metazoa > Chordata > Aves > Falconiformes > Falconidae > Falco > Falco punctatus. Next base: position 178,605 of record NW_027660149.1, read on the forward strand.
CCATTTGAGGAAACTGAGGCACGGACTCCCTGACCTGACTAGAAGACCCTTCATGAGTCCATATACGTCTCTTTCTGGGGACGAAGCCTGATTCCCCATTACGGATTTCCCACAGCTCACCTCTCAGCTCCGGAGGGATTTCTGGCCGGCTCCTGCTTCCTTTCAGCAGATCATTCAAAGTTCTGTGGGATGCGCTGCATGTCGCTCAGTCAGGCGATTCGAGAGCCCTTCACGTTAGATCCTTAAACGCATCACGTCGGGGTCACCAATTTGCGGCGAATGAAGAGACGGGACGCAGCTTGATGCAAGCAAATGTCAATTTATTGTACAGAAGCACGAGGTTTTATAGACTTTCAGAAGCTGCGCGTTTTAAACAGATTGGTTCTTGAAGCTAAGCCTTGCATACTAGGCAATCCCTGATTGGTGGTTAACTACCATCAATTAACTGCAAGGTGTTATCTTTCCTTGGCGCCATCCGTCTCCCACTCCCCTGTGCTCTGTAAACATGCCTCATCATGTTAATTGTTGTGTCTATTCACACTCCTCGTCCTCCCAGGGTTCGTGACCTACAAGCTCGAGCACATTCCCCTCAGCTAACTGATTGCCATGAACGGTCCTAGTTTGCAGACCGCTCCTGCATCCCCCCTTCCTGTTGCACAAAAAGAACCTTTGAAACCGAACGAGTAAAAACAAGGTATAAGTAATAGAACAAATAAAAAAGCAACTAAGACATATTATCAGTGTCAAAATAACCCACTGTCTCTGTTCCGTACAATTTTACAGTTTCCCCTTTTTGTTTTTGAACAGCTAGTACCAGGTTTGCCATGTTCTGCAGGGCCCTTGCAAACATGACAGCAACCAAGGTAATAGCAAACAAACAATACTGCCAATTGATTGAATGGATGCCAAAAAAGGCTGACATTTTCTCAGATTTTGACAACATGTTGTTGCCATGGGGCGCCTAAAATCCACGCAGCACATACCATCAAAATCCTCACAGCCATGTCCTTGAACCAACAACAAAAAGCAGTGGCAATTTTGACCCACATTCTTAACTGCCTACCAAACAAGGTGATTTAACTCTTTAATGCTTTCCCTGCTGTTACTCTGGATAAGAGAAGAACCGCTGCGACACGTTCCCATCATAGCCTCCTACTACATATAGCATCTACAGAAAGACAATTATCGACATTCAAAGTGTAAACAGTATCATCTTTTGGATTAACATTATACATAGGTGGAAGGGCACACCAAACAAGAACTGGTTCAGTCAAAAAGTTCGAAACATAGCATGCCTTCTCTGAACATACCTCTGGGGTCATTCCCTTCATTCCCTCTCTTTTTTATGCAAAGAGAAACACTTTTACCGTAACAAAGAAGCCCCTATTTACATCTCTGAGCCAGGACACAAACCGCAGCTGTATGCGCCACCAGGCTCAGGGCAGAAATCATTCATGCAGTTACACAGCTATATATCACTACAAGCATGCAGACACCTATTAAACACTAGATAACCATGTTTATCTTTCCTATTCTCCTTCACAATACCTAGCTGTTCTCTCATCTCTTGTTAGGTCAGCCATTCCCCATTTTCCTCTCCTGTATATCTCTTCAGACATTCTCTATCCTCCCCTTTTTTGCTTGTTAGTTGCAAGGAGGCAAAGGGTGTATGTAGCTGGGTGACCATGACCTGCTTTACGTTACAATCAACTAAACACTGAATACAGGAAAAAAAAAGCATGGGAGACATAAGGCAAACATCAATAAGGTGGTTAAAGATAATTATAATAAATCCTGTAATACTTTTGAGTCATGGCCCAAAGTTTCCCAGCCGTGAGAAGAGACCAAAGGCATCCCGCCCCTGGCTCTGTTGCAGATCTTTGTTTTAAGGCTTTTGAGTTTTGTATACTTTTGTAAATTAATTCACAGTGGTCACTCAGATTCACGTAACACATCCTATCAAAGTCTTCACACTTGTGTCCCTGTGCTAATAATAAAAATCAATAGCAACTCGGTTCTGTAGCAACATATGATGGACAGAATCAACATCTGTTAATAAGCCAGAAAAAAAAAGAACAGTATTTGTAGTATTACTTTGTTTAGCAAGCTAGCAGCCTAATTTACTAAGCAAGTTAAAAGCGTGTACTGTTCTTACAGAAGAGATTAGAGAAGCAAAAATCTGTTATGCTGCATTCCAGAACTCAGCCTGAGAATTACAGTCTTCTCCGAGTTCTGCGTTACAATCATTTGACACATGTTGGGGTTGCGATTGTGAAAGTTGCCCATTTACAATTTTCATTGGCATTATCACAGCTAGTTGTTTTAAAAGCAACCCTTGAGCTTCCTGATGTTCGACTTGTTGCAAAATATTCTGAAGCCAATCAATCAAGTTAGTATTACAGTTAGTGACTCTCTAGGACCCTGCAAGACTGTGGCAAGACTCCCGCATCCGGACTGCCTTAATAGCCGTCTCATTCATTTGCAAACAGTTGTCCCTGGGATACCTTGCCTGAGTCACAGAATCGGCACAATTAATTTTCTCCAGCCAACTGCTCATAGTTAACAGCAATTCCCCGATTAAGGTTTTCAATCAAGGCCACTATACATAGCTCACAAAAATCAGATAACCACATCATATACTGTATCAGTTAGTACCATACAAAGCAATAACTTCCAATCATGCAGTGTGAGCGTATAAGGCTCTGCCATCACTTCAAGAAGGGACATAGCAAATGTATTATGAATCCTCCCTTCCCGCACTGCTTTGCTTAACTCTTTAACAGCCTCGTATTGCACAGGCTGCCACTCTGGAGGTTGATTTGTCTGACAAAATACTGAACATGCCATAGCGACTCCCAAAACCCATCACTGAAGTGTTTCCCACTTGCATTCCTGTCACCAATCCCTCAGACTCCCTTTCACCCTCCCCAAAAATACAATCAATGCATCAGGAGAGACAAGGGGGTGGGGGAAAGGTCTAGCCCCTTTTCCAGATCTATAGGACCTGGATCAAAAGGTTTATCAGTGTCAATAAAATCATTGTCCGAGTTGCCCTGTTCCCGTGCTTGGTCCTGTGTTGTGAGGGTCACTGCAATCAGTGACAGAAGCTTTGGGGGCAGAGGAGGTGTGGACAGAATCGCCATCGCTGACGGCGTCTTGAGAAGCGTCGCGCTGTCAGTGGAATTTACAGCTTCCTCTGGTTTAGCACCGTTAGTAGAATTAGTCCACACTTGGCAAAGGGTAGTCAGAATTTGCCACCAAGGTGCTAAATGCATTCCCGACACGGAGTTCCCCTCCGCGGCAGCATCATACAATCGGCTGCTGTATGTACACACTTTCATTCTTTCAAAGTCTCTAAAGTTTTTTGGCTGCTCACCTGTCTCGATGCATACAGGTGTTATCCTCGGGGTTTAGGTTGCCCGCCTGGTCCAGACAGCAAGACGACCGTTCAGCCAAGCCGTCTCCTCCGGAACACAGCCCTCTTCACGAGCTGTCTTTTTTATCGACCAGCTCCGTCCTTATTCTTCCAAGGCTTCGGAACACCACCATAGGGGTCACCATTTGAGGAAACTGAGGCACGGACTCCCTGATCTGACTAGAAGACCCTTCATGAGTCCATATACGTCTCTTTCTGGGGACGAAGCCTGATTCCCCATTACGGATTTCCCACAGCTCACCTCTCAGCTCCGGAGGGATTTCTGGCCGGCTCCTGCTTCCTTTCAGCAGATCATTCAAAGTTCTGTGGGACGCGCTGCATGTCGCTCAGTCAGGCGATTCGAGAGCCCTTCACGTTAGATCCTTAAACGCATCACGTCGGGGTCACCAATTTGCGGCGAATGAAGAGACGGGACGCAGCTTGATGCAAGCAAATGTCAATTTATTGTACAGAAGCACGAGGTTTTATAGACTTTCAGAAGCTGCGCGTTTTAAACAGATTGGTTCTTGAAGCTAAGCCTTGCATACTAGGCAATCCCTGATTGGTGGTTAACTACCATCAATTAACTGCAAGGTGTTATCTTTCCTTGGCGCCATCCGTCTCCCACTCCCCTGTGCTCTGTAAACATGCCTCATCATGTTAATTGTTGTGTCTATTCACACTCCTCGTCCTCCCAGGGTTCGTGACCTACAAGCTCGAGCACATTCCCCTCAGCTAACTGATTGCCATGCACGGTCCTAGTTTGCAGACCGCTCCTGCATCCCCCCTTCCTGTTGCACAAAAAGAACCTTTGAAACCGAACGAGTAAAAACAAGGTATAAGTAATAGAACAAATAAAAAAGCAACTAAGACATATTATCAGTGTCAAAATAACCCACTGTCTCTGTTCCGTACAATTTTACAATTTCCCCTTTTTGTTTTTGAACAGCTAGTACCAGGTTTGCCATGTTCTGCAGGGCCCTTGCAAACATGACAGCAACCAAGGTAATAGCAAACAAACAATACTGCCAATTGATTGAATGGATGCCAAAAAAGGCTGACATTTTCTCAGATTTTGACAACATGTTGTTGCCATGGGGCGCCTAAAATCCACGCAGCACATACCATCAAAATCCTCACAGCCATGTCCTTGAACCAACAACAAAAAGCAGTGGCAATTTTGACCCACATTCTTAACTGCCTACCAAACAAGGTGATTTAACTCTTTAATGCTTTCCCTGCTGTTACTCTGGATAAGAGAAGAACCGCTGCGACACGTTCCCATCATAGCCTCCTACTACATATAGCATCTACAGAAAGACAATTATCGACATTCAAAGTGTAAACAGTATCATCTTTTGGATTAACATTATACGTAGGTGGAAGGGCACACCAAACAAGAACTGGTTCAGTCAAAAAGTTCGAAACATAGCATGCCTTCTCTGAACATACCTCTGGGGTCATTCCCTTCATTCCCTCTCTTTTTTATGCAAAGAGAAACACTTTTACCGTAACAAAGAAGCCCCTATTTACATCTCTGAGCCAGGACACAAACCGCAGCTGTATGCGCCACCAGGCTCAGGGCAGAAATCATTCATGCAGTTACACAGCTATATATCACTACAAGCATGCAGACACCTATTAAACACTAGATAACCATGTTTATCTTTCCTATTCTCCTTCACAATACCTAGCTGTTCTCTCATCTCTTGTTAGGTCAGCCATTCCCCATTTTCCTCTCCTGTATATCTCTTCAGACATTCTCTATCCTCCCCTTTTTCGCTTGTTAGTTGCAAGGAGGCAAAGGGTGTATGTAGCTGGGTGACCATGACCTGCTTTACGTTACAATCAACTAAACACTGAATACAGGAAAAAAAAAGCATGGGAGACATAAGGCAAACATCAATAAGGTGGTTAAAGATAATTATAATAAATCCTGTAATACTTTTGAGTCATGGCCCAAAGTTTCCCAGCCGTGAGAAGAGACCAAAGGCATCCCGCCCCTGGCTCTGTTGCAGATCTTTGTTTTAAGGCTTTTGAGTTTTGTATACTTTTGTAAATTAATTCACAGTGGTCACTCAGATTCACGTAACACATCCTATCAAAGTCTTCACACTTGTGTCCCTGTGCTAATAATAAAAATCAATAGCAACTCGGTTCTGTAGCAACATATGATGGACAGAATCAACATCTGTTAATAAGCCAGAAAAAAAAAGAACAGTATTTGTAGTATTACTTTGTTTAGCAAGCTAGCAGCCTAATTTACTAAGCAAGTTAAAAGCGTGTACTGTTCTTACAGAAGAGATTAGAGAAGCAAAAATCTGTTATGCTGCATTCCAGAACTCAGCCTGAGAATTACAGTCTTCTCCGAGTTCTGCGTTACAATCATTTGACACATGTTGGGGTTGCGATTGTGAAAGTTGCCCATTTACAATTTTCATTGGCATTATCACAGCTAGTTGTTTTAAAAGCAACCCTTGAGCTTCCTGATGTTCGACTTGTTGCAAAATATTCTGAAGCCAATCAATCAAGTTAGTATTACAGTTAGTGACTCTCTAGGACCCTGCAAGACTGTGGCAAGACTCCCGCATCCGGACTGCCTTAATAGCCGTCTCATTCATTTGCAAACAGTTGTCCCTGGGATACCTTGCCTGAGTCACAGAATCGGCACAATTAATTTTCTCCAGCCAACTGCTCATAGTTAACAGCAATTCCCCGATTAAGGTTTTCAATCAAGGCCACTATACATAGCTCACAAAAATCAGATAACCACATCATATACTGTATCAGTTAGTACCATACAAAGCAATAACTTCCAATCATGCAGTGTGAGCGTATAAGGCTCTGCCATCACTTCAAGAAGGGACATAGCAAATGTATCATGAATCCTCCCTTCCCGCACTGCTTTGCTTAACTCTTTAACAGCCTCGTATTGCACAGGCTGCCACTCTGGAGGTTGATTTGTCTGACAAAATACTGAACATGCCATAGCGACTCCCAAAACCCATCACTGAAGTGTTTCCCACTTGCATTCCTGTCACCAATCCCTCAGACTCCCTTTCACCCTCCCCAAAAATACAATCAATGCATCAGGAGAGACAAGGGGGTGGGGGAAAGGTCTAGCCCCTTTTCCAGATCTATAGGACCTGGATCAAAAGGTTTATCAGTGTCAATAAAATCATTGTCCGAGTTGCCCTGTTCCCGTGCTTGGTCCTGTGTTGTGAGGGTCACTGCAATCAGTGACAGAAGCTTTGGGGGCAGAGGAGGTGTGGACAGAATCGCCATCGCTGACGGCGTCTTGAGAAGAGTCGCGCTGTCAGTGGAATTTACAGCTTCCTCTGGTTTAGCACCGTTAGTAGAATTAGTCCACACTTGGCAAAGGGTAGTCAGAATTTGCCACCAAGGTGCTAAATGCATTCCCGACACGGAGTTCCCCTCCGCGGCAGCATCATACAATCGGCTGCTGTATGTACACACTTTCATTCTTTCAAAGTCTCTAAAGTTTTTTGGCTGCTCACCTGTCTCGATGCATACAGGTGTTATCCTCGGGGTTTAGGTTGCCCGCCTGGTCCAGACAGCAAGACGACCGTTCAGCCAAGCCGTCTCCTCCGGAACACAGCCCTCTTCACGAGCTGTCTTTTTTATCGACCAGCTCCGTCCTTATTCTTCCAAGGCTTCGGAACACCACCATAGGGGTCACCATTTGAGGAAACTGAGGCACGGACTCCCTGACCTGACTAGAAGACCCTTCATGAGTCCATATACGTCTCTTTCTGGGGACGAAGCCTGATTCCCCATTACGGATTTCCCACAGCTCACCTCTCAGCTCCGGAGGGATTTCTGGCCGGCTCCTGCTTCCTTTCAGCAGATCATTCAAAGTTCTGTGGGACTCGCTGCATGTCGCTCAGTCAGGCGATTCGAGAGCCCTTCACGTTAGATCCTTAAACGCATCACGTCGGGGTCACCAATTTGCGGCGAATGAAGAGACGGGACGCAGCTTGATGCAAGCAAATGTCAATTTATTGTACAGAAGCACGAGGTTTTATAGACTTTCAGAAGCTGCGCGTTTTAAACAGATTGGTTCTTGAAGCTAAGCCTTGCATACTAGGCAATCCCTGATTGGTGGTTAACTACCATCAATTAACTGCAAGGTGTTATCTTTCCTTGGCGCCATCCGTCTCCCACTCCCCTGTGCTCTGTAAACATGCCTCATCATGTTAATTGTTGTGTCTATTCACACTCCTCGTCCTCCCAGGGTTCGTGACCTACAAGCTCGAGCACATTCCCCTCAGCTAACTGATTGCCATGCACGGTCCTAGTTTGCAGACCGCTCCTGCATCCCCCCTTCCTGTTGCACAAAAAGAACCTTTGAAACCGAACGAGTAAAAACAAGGTATAAGTAATAGAACAAATAAAAAAGCAACTAAGACATATTATCAGTGTCAAAATAACCCACTGTCTCTGTTCCGTACAATTTTACAATTTCCCCTTTTTGTTTTTGAACAGCTAGTACCAGGTTTGCCATGTTCTGCAGGGCCCTTGCAAACATGACAGCAACCAAGGTAATAGCAAACAAACAATACTGCCAATTGATTGAATGGATGCCAAAAAAGGCTGACATTTTCTCAGATTTTGACAACATGTTGTTGCCATGGGGCGCCTAAAATCCACGCAGCACATACCATCAAAATCCTCACAGCCATGTCCTTGAACCAACAACAAAAAGCAGTGGCAATTTTGACCCACATTCTTAACTGCCTACCAAACAAGGTGATTTAACTCTTTAATGCTTTCCCTGCTGTTACTCTGGATAAGAGAAGAACCGCTGCGACACGTTCCCATCATAGCCTCCTACTACATATAGCATCTACAGAAAGACAATTATCGACATTCAAAGTGTAAACAGTATCATCTTTTGGATTAACATTATACGTAGGTGGAAGGGCACACCAAACAAGAACTGGTTCAGTCAAAAAGTTCGAAACATAGCATGCCTTCTCTGAACATACCTCTGGGGTCATTCCCTTCATTCCCTCTCTTTTTTATGCAAAGAGAAACACTTTTACCGTAACAAAGAAGCCCCTATTTACATCTCTGAGCCAGGACACAAACCGCAGCTGTATGCGCCACCAGGCTCAGGGCAGAAATCATTCATGCAGTTACACAGCTATATATCACTACAAGCATGCAGACACCTATTAAACACTAGATAACCATGTTTATCTTTCCTATTCTCCTTCACAATACCTAGCTGTTCTCTCATCTCTTGTTAGGTCAGCCATTCCCCATTTTCCTCTCCTGTATATCTCTTCAGACATTCTCTATCCTCCCCTTTTTTGCTTGTTAGTTGCAAGGAGGCAAAGGGTGTATGTAGCTGGGTGACCATGACCTGCTTTACGTTACAATCAACTAAACACTGAATACAGGAAAAAAAAGCATGGGAGACATAAGGCAAACATCAATAAGGTGGTTAAAGATAATTATAATAAATCCTGTAATACTTTTGAGTCATGGCCCAAAGTTTCCCAGCCGTGAGAAGAGACCAAAGGCATCCCGCCCCTGGCTCTGTTGCAGATCTTTGTTTTAAGGCTTTTGAGTTTTGTATACTTTTGTAAATTAATTCACAGTGGTCACTCAGATTCACGTAACACATCCTATCAAAGTCTTCACACTTGTGTCCCTGTGCTAATAATAAAAATCAATAGCAACTCGGTTCTGTAGCAACATATGATGGACAGAATCAACATCTGTTAATAAGCCAGAAAAAAAAAGAACAGTATTTGTAGTATTACTTTGTTTAGCAAGCTAGCAGCCTAATTTACTAAGCAAGTTAAAAGCGTGTACTGTTCTTACAGAAGAGATTAGAGAAGCAAAAATCTGTTATGCTGCATTCCAGAACTCAGCCTGAGAATTACAGTCTTCTCCGAGTTCTGCGTTACAATCATTTGACACATGTTGGGGTTGCGATTGTGAAAGTTGCCCATTTACAATTTTCATTGGCATTATCACAGCTAGTTGTTTTAAAAGCAACCCTTGAGCTTCCTGATGTTCGACTTGTTGCAAAATATTCTGAAGCCAATCAATCAAGTTAGTATTACAGTTAGTGACTCTCTAGGACCCTGCAAGACTGTGGCAAGACTCCCGCATCCGGACTGCCTTAATAGCCGTCTCATTCATTTGCAAACAGTTGTCCCTGGGATACCTTGCCTGAGTCACAGAATCGGCACAATTAATTTTCTCCAGCCAACTGCTCATAGTTAACAGCAATTCCCCGATTAAGGTTTTCAATCAAGGCCACTATACATAGCTCACAAAAATCAGATAACCACATCATATACTGTATCAGTTAGTACCATACAAAGCAATAACTTCCAATCATGCAGTGTGAGCGTATAAGGCTCTGCCATCACTTCAAGAAGGGACATAGCAAATGTATTATGAATCCTCCCTTCCCGCACTGCTTTGCTTAACTCTTTAACAGCCTCGTATGGCACAGGCTGCCACTCTGGAGGTTGATTTGTCTGACAAAATACTGAACATGCCATAGCGACTCCCAAAACCCATCACTGAAGTGTTTCCCACTTGCATTCCTGTCACCAATCCCTCAGACTCCCTTTCACCCTCCCCAAAAATACAATCAATGCATCAGGAGAGACAAGGGGGTGGGGGAAAGGTCTAGCCCCTTTTCCAGATCTATAGGACCTGGATCAAAAGGTTTATCAGTGTCAATAAAATCATTGTCCGAGTTGCCCTGTTCCCGTGCTTGGTCCTGTGTTGTGAGGGTCACTGCAATCAGTGACAGAAGCTTTGGGGGCAGAGGAGGTGTGGACAGAATCGCCATCGCTGACGGCGTCTTGAGAAGCGTCGCGCTGTCAGTGGAATTTACAGCTTCCTCTGGTTTAGCACCGTTAGTAGAATTAGTCCACACTTGGCAAAGGGTAGTCAGAATTTGCCACCAAGGTGCTAAATGCATTCCCGACACGGAGTTCCCCTCCGCGGCAGCATCATACAATCGGCTGCTGTATGTACACACTTTCATTCTTTCAAAGTCTCTAAAGTTTTTTGGCTGCTCACCTGTCTCGATGCATACAGGTGTTATCCTCGGGGTTTAGGTTGCCCGCCTGGTCCAGACAGCAAGACGACCGTTCAGCCAAGCCGTCTCCTCCGGAACACAGCCCTCTTCACGAGCTGTCTTTTTTATCGACCAGCTCCGTCCTTATTCTTCCAAGGCTTCGGAACACCACCATAGGGGTCACCATTTGAGGAAACTGAGGCACGGACTCCCTGACCTGACCAGAAGACCCTTCATGAGTCCATATACGTCTCTTTCTGGGGACGAAGCCTGATTCCCCATTACGGATTTCCCACAGCTCACCTCTCAGCTCCGGAGGGATTTCTGGCCGGCTCCTGCTTCCTTTCAGCAGATCATTCAAAGTTCTGTGGGACTCGCTGCATGTCGCTCAGTCAGGCGATTCGAGAGCCCTTCACGTTAGATCCTTAAACGCATCACGTCGGGGTCACCAATTTGCGGCGAATGAAGAGACGGGACGCAGCTTGATGCAAGCAAATGTCAATTTATTGTACAGAAGCACGAGGTTTTATAGACTTTCAGAAGCTGCGCGTTTTAAACAGATTGGTTCTTGAAGCTAAGCCTTGCATACTAGGCAATCCCTGATTGGTGGTTAACTACCATCAATTAACTGCAAGGTGTTATCTTTCCTTGGCGCCATCCGTCTCCCACTCCCCTGTGCTCTGTAAACATGCCTCATCATGTTAATTGTTGTGTCTATTCACACTCCTCGTCCTCCCAGGGTTCGTGACCTACAAGCTCGAGCACATTCCCCTCAGCTAACTGATTGCCATGCACGGTCCTAGTTTGCAGACCGCTCCTGCATCCCCCCTTCCTGTTGCACAAAAAGAACCTTTGAAACCGAACGAGTAAAAACAAGGTATAAGTAATAGAACAAATAAAAAAGCAACTAAGACATATTATCAGTGTCAAAATAACCCACTGTCTCTGTTCCGTACAATTTTACAATTTCCCCTTTTTGTTTTTGAACAGCTAGTACCAGGTTTGCCATGTTCTGCAGGGCCCTTGCAAACATGACAGCAACCAAGGTAATAGCAAACAAACAATACTGCCAATTGATTGAATGGATGCCAAAAAAGGCTGACATTTTCTCAGATTTTGACAACATGTTGTTGCCATGGGGCGCCTAAAATCCACGCAGCACATACCATCAAAATCCTCACAGCCATGTCCTTGAACCAACAACAAAAAGCAGTGGCAATTTTGACCCACATTCTTAACTGCCTACCAAACAAGGTGATTTAACTCTTTAATGCTTTCCCTGCTGTTACTCTGGATAAGAGAAGAACCGCTGCGACACGTTCCCATCATAGCCTCCTACTACATATAGCATCTACAGAAAGACAATTATCGACATTCAAAGTGTAAACAGTATCATCTTTTGGATTAACATTATACGTAGGTGGAAGGGCACACCAAACAAGAACTGGTTCAGTCAAAAAGTTCGAAACATAGCATGCCTTCTCTGAACATACCTCTGGGGTCATTCCCTTCATTCCCTCTCTTTTTTATGCAAAGAGAAACACTTTTACCGTAACAAAGAAGCCCCTATTTACATCTCTGAGCCAGGACACAAACCGCAGCTGTATGCGCCACCAGGCTCAGGGCAGAAATCATTCATGCAGTTACACAGCTATATATCACTACAAGCATGCAGACACCTATTAAACACTAGATAACCATGTTTATCTTTCCTATTCTCCTTCACAATACCTAGCTGTTCTCTCATCTCTTGTTAGGTCAGCCATTCCCCATTTTCCTCTCCTGTATATCTCTTCAGACATTCTCTATCCTCCCCTTTTTCGCTTGTTAGTTGCAAGGAGGCAAAGGGTGTATGTAGCTGGGTGACCATGACCTGCTTTACGTTACAATCAACTAAACACTGAATACAGGAAAAAAAAAGCATGGGAGACATAAGGCAAACATCAATAAGGTGGTTAAAGATAATTATAATAAATCCTGTAATACTTTTGAGTCATGGCCCAAAGTTTCCCAGCCGTGAGAAGAGACCAAAGGCATCCCGCCCCTGGCTCTGTTGCAGATCTTTGTTTTAAGGCTTTTGAGTTTTGTATACTTTTGTAAATTAATTCACAGTGGTCACTCAGATTCACGTAACACATCCTATCAAAGTCTTCACACTTGTGTCCCTGTGCTAATAATAAAAATCAATAGCAACTCGGTTCTGTAGCAACATATGATGGACAGAATCAACATCTGTTAATAAGCCAGAAAAAAAAAGAACAGTATTTGTAGTATTACTTTGTTTAGCAAGCTAGCAGCCTAATTTACTAAGCAAGTTAAAAGCGTGTACTGTTCTTACAGAAGAGATTAGAGAAGCAAAAATCTGTTATGCTGCATTCCAGAACTCAGCCTGAGAATTACAGTCTTCTCCGAGTTCTGCGTTACAATCATTTGACACATGTTGGGGTTGCGATTGTGAAAGTTGCCCATTTACAATTTTCATTGGCATTATCACAGCTAGTTGTTTTAAAAGCAACCCTTGAGCTTCCTGATGTTCGACTTGTTGCAAAATATTCTGAAGCCAATCAATCAAGTTAGTATTACAGTTAGTGACTCTCTAGGACCCTGCAAGACTGTGGCAAGACTCCCGCATCCGGACTGCCTTAATAGCCGTCTCATTCATTTGCAAACAGTTGTCCCTGGGATACCTTGCCTGAGTCACAGAATCGGCACAATTAATTTTCTCCAGCCAACTGCTCATAGTTAACAGCAATTCCCCGATTAAGGTTTTCAATCAAGGCCACTATACATAGCTCACAAAAATCAGATAACCACATCATATACTGTATCAGTTAGTACCATACAAAGCAATAACTTCCAATCATGCAGTGTGAGCGTATAAGGCTCTGCCATCACTTCAAGAAGGGACATAGCAAATGTATCATGAATCCTCCCTTCCCGCACTGCTTTGCTTAACTCTTTAACAGCCTCGTATTGCACAGGCTGCCACTCTGGAGGTTGATTTGTCTGACAAAATACTGAACATGCCATAGCGACTCCCAAAACCCATCACTGAAGTGTTTCCCACTTGCATTCCTGTCACCAATCCCTCAGACTCCCTTTCACCCTCCCCAAAAATACAATCAATGCATCAGGAGAGACAAGGGGGTGGGGGAAAGGTCTAGCCCCTTTTCCAGATCTATAGGACCTGGATCAAAAGGTTTATCAGTGTCAATAAAATCATTGTCCGAGTTGCCCTGTTCCCGTGCTTGGTCCTGTGTTGTGAGGGTCACTGCAATCAGTGACAGAAGCTTTGGGGGCAGAGGAGGTGTGGACAGAATCGCCATCGCTGACGGCGTCTTGAGAAGAGTCGCGCTGTCAGTGGAATTTACAGCTTCCTCTGGTTTAGCACCGTTAGTAGAATTAGTCCACACTTGGCAAAGGGTAGTCAGAATTTGCCACCAAGGTGCTAAATGCATTCCCGACACGGAGTTCCCCTCCGCGGCAGCATCATACAATCGGCTGCTGTATGTACACACTTTCATTCTTTCAAAGTCTCTAAAGTTTTTTGGCTGCTCACCTGTCTCGATGCATACAGGTGTTATCCTCGGGGTTTAGGTTGCCCGCCTGGTCCAGACAGCAAGACGACCGTTCAGCCAAGCCGTCTCCTCCGGAACACAGCCCTCTTCACGAGCTGTCTTTTTTATCGACCAGCTCCGTCCTTATTCTTCCAAGGCTTCGGAACACCACCATAGGGGTCACCATTTGAGGAAACTGAGGCACGGACTCCCTGACCTGACTAGAAGACCCTTCATGAGTCCATATACGTCTCTTTCTGGGGACGAAGCCTGATTCCCCATTACGGATTTCCCACAGCTCACCTCTCAGCTCCGGAGGGATTTCTGGCCGGCTCCTGCTTCCTTTCAGCAGATCATTCAAAGTTCTGTGGGACTCGCTGCATGTCGCTCAGTCAGGCGATTCGAGAGCCCTTCACGTTAGATCCTTAAACGCATCACGTCGGGGTCACCAATTTGCGGCGAATGAAGAGACGGGACGCAGCTTGATGCAAGCAAATGTCAATTTATTGTACAGAAGCACGAGGTTTTATAGACTTTCAGAAGCTGCGCGTTTTAAACAGATTGGTTCTTGAAGCTAAGCCTTGCATACTAGGCAATCCCTGATTGGTGGTTAACTACCATCAATTAACTGCAAGGTGTTATCTTTCCTTGGCGCCATCCGTCTCCCACTCCCCTGTGCTCTGTAAACATGCCTCATCATGTTAATTGTTGTGTCTATTCACACTCCTCGTCCTCCCAGGGTTCGTGACCTACAAGCTCGAGCACATTCCCCTCAGCTAACTGATTGCCATGCACGGTCCTAGTTTGCAGACCGCTCCTGCATCCCCCCTTCCTGTTGCACAAAAAGAACCTTTGAAACCGAACGAGTAAAAACAAGGTATAAGTAATAGAACAAATAAAAAAGCAACTAAGACATATTATCAGTGTCAAAATAACCCACTGTCTCTGTTCCGTACAATTTTACAATTTCCCCTTTTTGTTTTTGAACAGCTAGTACCAGGTTTGCCATGTTCTGCAGGGCCCTTGCAAACATGACAGCAACCAAGGTAATAGCAAACAAACAATACTGCCAATTGATTGAATGGATGCCAAAAAAGGCTGACATTTTCTCAGATTTTGACAACATGTTGTTGCCATGGGGCGCCTAAAATCCACGCAGCACATACCATCAAAATCCTCACAGCCATGTCCTTGAACCAACAACAAAAAGCAGTGGCAATTTTGACCCACATTCTTAACTGCCTACCAAACAAGGTGATTTAACTCTTTAATGCTTTCCCTGCTGTTACTCTGGATAAGAGAAGAACCGCTGCGACACGTTCCCATCATAGCCTCCTACTACATATAGCATCTACAGAAAGACAATTATCGACATTCAAAGTGTAAACAGTATCATCTTTTGGATTAACATTATACGTAGGTGGAAGGGCACACCAAACAAGAACTGGTTCAGTCAAAAAGTTCGAAACATAGCATGCCTTCTCTGAACATACCTCTGGGGTCATTCCCTTCATTCCCTCTCTTTTTTATGCAAAGAGAAACACTTTTACCGTAACAAAGAAGCCCCTATTTACATCTCTGAGCCAGGACACAAACCGCAGCTGTATGCGCCACCAGGCTCAGGGCAGAAATCATTCATGCAGTTACACAGCTATATATCACTACAAGCATGCAGACACCTATTAAACACTAGATAACCATGTTTATCTTTCCTATTCTCCTTCACAATACCTAGCTGTTCTCTCATCTCTTGTTAGGTCAGCCATTCCCCATTTTCCTCTCCTGTATATCTCTTCAGACATTCTCTATCCTCCCCTTTTTCGCTTGTTAGTTGCAAGGAGGCAAAGGGTGTATGTAGCTGGGTGACCATGACCTGCTTTACGTTACAATCAACTAAACACTGAATACAGGAAAAAAAAAGCATGGGAGACATAAGGCAAACATCAATAAGGTGGTTAAAGATAATTATAATAAATCCTGTAATACTTTTGAGTCATGGCCCAAAGTTTCCCAGCCGTGAGAAGAGACCAAAGGCATCCCGCCCCTGGCTCTGTTGCAGATCTTTGTTTTAAGGCTTTTGAGTTTTGTATACTTTTGTAAATTAATTCACAGTGGTCACTCAGATTCACGTAACACATCCTATCAAAGTCTTCACACTTGTGTCCCTGTGCTAATAATAAAAATCAATAGCAACTCGGTTCTGTAGCAACATATGATGGACAGAATCAACATCTGTTAATAAGCCAGAAAAAAAAAGAACAGTATTTGTAGTATTACTTTGTTTAGCAAGCTAGCAGCCTAATTTACTAAGCAAGTTAAAAGCGTGTACTGTTCTTACAGAAGAGATTAGAGAAGCAAAAATCTGTTATGCTGCATTCCAGAACTCAGCCTGAGAATTACAGTCTTCTCCGAGTTCTGCGTTACAATCATTTGACACATGTTGGGGTTGCGATTGTGAAAGTTGCCCATTTACAATTTTCATTGGCATTATCACAGCTAGTTGTTTTAAAAGCAACCCTTGAGCTTCCTGATGTTCGACTTGTTGCAAAATATTCTGAAGCCAATCAATCAAGTTAGTATTACAGTTAGTGACTCTCTAGGACCCTGCAAGACTGTGGCAAGACTCCCGCATCCGGACTGCCTTAATAGCCGTCTCATTCATTTGCAAACAGTTGTCCCTGGGATACCTTGCCTGAGTCACAGAATCGGCACAATTAATTTTCTCCAGCCAACTGCTCATAGTTAACAGCAATTCCCCGATTAAGGTTTTCAATCAAGGCCACTATACATAGCTCACAAAAATCAGATAACCACATCATATACTGTATCAGTTAGTACCATACAAAGCAATAACTTCCAATCATGCAGTGTGAGCGTATAAGGCTCTGCCATCACTTCAAGAAGGGACATAGCAAATGTATTATGAATCCTCCCTTCCCGCACTGCTTTGCTTAACTCTTTAACAGCCTCGTATGGCACAGGCTGCCACTCTGGAGGTTGATTTGTCTGACAAAATACTGAACATGCCATAGCGACTCCCAAAACCCATCACTGAAGTGTTTCCCACTTGCATTCCTGTCACCAATCCCTCAGACTCCCTTTCACCCTCCCCAAAAATACAATCAATGCATCAGGAGAGACAAGGGGGTGGGGGAAAGGTCTAGCCCCTTTTCCAGATCTATAGGACCTGGATCAAAAGGTTTATCAGTGTCAATAAAATCATTGTCCGAGTTGCCCTGTTCCCGTGCTTGGTCCTGTGTTGTGAGGGTCACTGCAATCAGTGACAGAAGCTTTGGGGGCAGAGGAGGTGTGGACAGAATCGCCATCGCTGACGGCGTCTTGAGAAGCGTCGCGCTGTCAGTGGAATTTACAGCTTCCTCTGGTTTAGCACCGTTAGTAGAATTAGTCCACACTTGGCAAAGGGTAGTCAGAATTTGCCACCAAGGTGCTAAATGCATTCCCGACACGGAGTTCCCCTCCGCGGCAGCATCATACAATCGGCTGCTGTATGTACACACTTTCATTCTTTCAAAGTCTCTAAAGTTTTTTGGCTGCTCACCTGTCTCGATGCATACAGGTGTTATCCTCGGGGTTTAGGTTGCCCGCCTGGTCCAGACAGCAAGACGACCGTTCAGCCAAGCCGTCTCCTCCGGAACACAGCCCTCTTCACGAGCTGTCTTTTTTATCGACCAGCTCCGTCCTTATTCTTCCAAGGCTTCGGAACACCACCATAGGGGTCACCATTTGAGGAAACTGAGGCACGGACTCCCTGACCTGACCAGAAGACCCTTCATGAGTCCATATACGTCTCTTTCTGGGGACGAAGCCTGATTCCCCATTACGGATTTCCCACAGCTCACCTCTCAGCTCCGGAGGGATTTCTGGCCGGCTCCTGCTTCCTTTCAGCAGATCATTCAAAGTTCTGTGGGACTCGCTGCATGTCGCTCAGTCAGGCGATTCGAGAGCCCTTCACGTTAGATCCTTAAACGCATCACGTCGGGGTCACCAATTTGCGGCGAATGAAGAGACGGGACGCAGCTTGATGCAAGCAAATGTCAATTTATTGTACAGAAGCACGAGGTTTTATAGACTTTCAGAAGCTGCGCGTTTTAAACAGATTGGTTCTTGAAGCTAAGCCTTGCATACTAGGCAATCCCTGATTGGTGGTTAACTACCATCAATTAACTGCAAGGTGTTATCTTTCCTTGGCGCCATCCGTCTCCCACTCCCCTGTGCTCTGTAAACATGCCTCATCATGTTAATTGTTGTGTCTATTCACACTCCTCGTCCTCCCAGGGTTCGTGACCTACAAGCTCGAGCACATTCCCCTCAGCTAACTGATTGCCATGCACGGTCCTAGTTTGCAGACCGCTCCTGCATCCCCCCTTCCTGTTGCACAAAAAGAACCTTTGAAACCGAACGAGTAAAAACAAGGTATAAGTAATAGAACAAATAAAAAAGCAACTAAGACATATTATCAGTGTCAAAATAACCCACTGTCTCTGTTCCGTACAATTTTACAATTTCCCCTTTTTGTTTTTGAACAGCTAGTACCAGGTTTGCCATGTTCTGCAGGGCCCTTGCAAACATGACAGCAACCAAGGTAATAGCAAACAAACAATACTGCCAATTGATTGAATGGATGCCAAAAAAGGCTGACATTTTCTCAGATTTTGACAACATGTTGTTGCCATGGGGCGCCTAAAATCCACGCAGCACATACCATCAAAATCCTCACAGCCATGTCCTTGAACCAACAACAAAAAGCAGTGGCAATTTTGACCCACATTCTTAACTGCCTACCAAACAAGGTGATTTAACTCTTTAATGCTTTCCCTGCTGTTACTCTGGATAAGAGAAGAACCGCTGCGACACGTTCCCATCATAGCCTCCTACTACATATAGCATCTACAGAAAGACAATTATCGACATTCAAAGTGTAAACAGTATCATCTTTTGGATTAACATTATACGTAGGTGGAAGGGCACACCAAACAAGAACTGGTTCAGTCAAAAAGTTCGAAACATAGCATGCCTTCTCTGAACATACCTCTGGGGTCATTCCCTTCATTCCCTCTCTTTTTTATGCAAAGAGAAACACTTTTACCGTAACAAAGAAGCCCCTATTTACATCTCTGAGCCAGGACACAAACCGCAGCTGTATGCGCCACCAGGCTCAGGGCAGAAATCATTCATGCAGTTACACAGCTATATATCACTACAAGCATGCAGACACCTATTAAACACTAGATAACCATGTTTATCTTTCCTATTCTCCTTCACAATACCTAGCTGTTCTCTCATCTCTTGTTAGGTCAGCCATTCCCCATTTTCCTCTCCTGTATATCTCTTCAGACATTCTCTATCCTCCCCTTTTTCGCTTGTTAGTTGCAAGGAGGCAAAGGGTGTATGTAGCTGGGTGACCATGACCTGCTTTACGTTACAATCAACTAAACACTGAATACAGGAAAAAAAAAGCATGGGAGACATAAGGCAAACATCAATAAGGTGGTTAAAGATAATTATAATAAATCCTGTAATACTTTTGAGTCATGGCCCAAAGTTTCCCAGCCGTGAGAAGAGACCAAAGGCATCCCGCCCCTGGCTCTGTTGCAGATCTTTGTTTTAAGGCTTTTGAGTTTTGTATACTTTTGTAAATTAATTCACAGTGGTCACTCAGATTCACGTAACACATCCTATCAAAGTCTTCACACTTGTGTCCCTGTGCTAATAATAAAAATCAATAGCAACTCGGTTCTGTAGCAACATATGATGGACAGAATCAACATCTGTTAATAAGCCAGAAAAAAAAAGAACAGTATTTGTAGTATTACTTTGTTTAGCAAGCTAGCAGCCTAATTTACTAAGCAAGTTAAAAGCGTGTACTGTTCTTACAGAAGAGATTAGAGAAGCAAAAATCTGTTATGCTGCATTCCAGAACTCAGCCTGAGAATTACAGTCTTCTCCGAGTTCTGCGTTACAATCATTTGACACATGTTGGGGTTGCGATTGTGAAAGTTGCCCATTTACAATTTTCATTGGCATTATCACAGCTAGTTGTTTTAAAAGCAACCCTTGAGCTTCCTGATGTTCGACTTGTTGCAAAATATTCTGAAGCCAATCAATCAAGTTAGTATTACAGTTAGTGACTCTCTAGGACCCTGCAAGACTGTGGCAAGACTCCCGCATCCGGACTGCCTTAATAGCCGTCTCATTCATTTGCAAACAGTTGTCCCTGGGATACCTTGCCTGAGTCACAGAATCGGCACAATTAATTTTCTCCAGCCAACTGCTCATAGTTAACAGCAATTCCCCGATTAAGGTTTTCAATCAAGGCCACTATACATAGCTCACAAAAATCAGATAACCACATCATATACTGTATCAGTTAGTACCATACAAAGCAATAACTTCCAATCATGCAGTGTGAGCGTATAAGGCTCTGCCATCACTTCAAGAAGGGACATAGCAAATGTATTATGAATCCTCCCTTCCCGCACTGCTTTGCTTAACTCTTTAACAGCCTCGTATTGCACAGGCTGCCACTCTGGAGGTTGATTTGTCTGACAAAATACTGAACATGCCATAGCGACTCCCAAAACCCATCACTGAAGTGTTTCCCACTTGCATTCCTGTCACCAATCCCTCAGACTCCCTTTCACCCTCCCCAAAAATACAATCAATGCATCAGGAGAGACAAGGGGGTGGGGGAAAGGTCTAGCCCCTTTTCCAGATCTATAGGACCTGGATCAAAAGGTTTATCAGTGTCAATAAAATCATTGTCCGAGTTGCCCTGTTCCCGTGCTTGGTCCTGTGTTGTGAGGGTCACTGCAATCAGTGACAGAAGCTTTGGGGGCAGAGGAGGTGTGGACAGAATCGCCATCGCTGACGGCGTCTTGAGAAGCGTCGCGCTGTCAGTGGAATTTACAGCTTCCTCTGGTTTAGCACCGTTAGTAGAATTAGTCCACACTTGGCAAAGGGTAGTCAGAATTTGCCACCAAGGTGCTAAATGCATTCCCGACACGGAGTTCCCCTCCGCGGCAGCATCATACAATCGGCTGCTGTATGTACACACTTTCATTCTTTCAAAGTCTCTAAAGTTTTTTGGCTGCTCACCTGTCTCGATGCATACAGGTGTTATCCTCGGGGTTTAGGTTGCCCGCCTGGTCCAGACAGCAAGACGACCGTTCAGCCAAGCCGTCTCCTCCGGAACACAGCCCTCTTCACGAGCTGTCTTTTTTATCGACCAGCTCCGTCCTTATTCTTCCAAGGCTTTGGAACACCACCATAGGGGTCACCATTTGAGGAAACTGAGGCACGGACTCCCTGATCTGACTAGAAGACCCTTCATGAGTCCATATACGTCTCTTTCTGGGGACGAAGCCTGATTCCCCATTACGGATTTCCCACAGCTCACCTCTCAGCTCCGGAGGGATTTCTGGCCGGCTCCTGCTTCCTTTCAGCAGATCATTCAAAGTTCTGTGGGACGCGCTGCATGTCGCTCAGTCAGGCGATTCGAGAGCCCTTCACGTTAGATCCTTAAACGCATCACGTCGGGGTCACCAATTTGCGGCGAATGAAGAGACGGGACGCAGCTTGATGCAAGCAAATGTCAATTTATTGTACAGAAGCACGAGGTTTTATAGACTTTCAGAAGCTGCGCGTTTTAAACAGATTGGTTCTTGAAGCTAAGCCTTGCATACTAGGCAATCCCTGATTGGTGGTTAACTACCATCAATTAACTGCAAGGTGTTATCTTTCCTTGGCGCCATCCGTCTCCCACTCCCCTGTGCTCTGTAAACATGCCTCATCATGTTAATTGTTGTGTCTATTCACACTCCTCGTCCTCCCAGGGTTCGTGACCTACAAGCTCGAGCACATTCCCCTCAGCTAACTGATTGCCATGCACGGTCCTAGTTTGCAGACCGCTCCTGCATCCCCCCTTCCTGTTGCACAAAAAGAACCTTTGAAACCGAACGAGTAAAAACAAGGTATAAGTAATAGAACAAATAAAAAAGCAACTAAGACATATTATCAGTGTCAAAATAACCCACTGTCTCTGTTCCGTACAATTTTACAATTTCCCCTTTTTGTTTTTGAACAGCTAGTACCAGGTTTGCCATGTTCTGCAGGGCCCTTGCAAACATGACAGCAACCAAGGTAATAGCAAACAAACAATACTGCCAATTGATTGAATGGATGCCAAAAAAGGCTGACATTTTCTCAGATTTTGACAACATGTTGTTGCCATGGGGCGCCTAAAATCCACGCAGCACATACCATCAAAATCCTCACAGCCATGTCCTTGAACCAACAACAAAAAGCAGTGGCAATTTTGACCCACATTCTTAACTGCCTACCAAACAAGGTGATTTAACTCTTTAATGCTTTCCCTGCTGTTACTCTGGATAAGAGAAGAACCGCTGCGACACGTTCCCATCATAGCCTCCTACTACATATAGCATCTACAGAAAGACAATTATCGACATTCAAAGTGTAAACAGTATCATCTTTTGGATTAACATTATACGTAGGTGGAAGGGCACACCAAACAAGAACTGGTTCAGTCAAAAAGTTCGAAACATAGCATGCCTTCTCTGAACATACCTCTGGGGTCATTCCCTTCATTCCCTCTCTTTTTTATGCAAAGAGAAACACTTTTACCGTAACAAAGAAGCCCCTATTTACATCTCTGAGCCAGGACACAAACCGCAGCTGTATGCGCCACCAGGCTCAGGGCAGAAATCATTCATGCAGTTACACAGCTATATATCACTACAAGCATGCAGACACCTATTAAACACTAGATAACCATGTTTATCTTTCCTATTCTCCTTCACAATACCTAGCTGTTCTCTCATCTCTTGTTAGGTCAGCCATTCCCCATTTTCCTCTCCTGTATATCTCTTCAGACATTCTCTATCCTCCCCTTTTTTGCTTGTTAGTTGCAAGGAGGCAAAGGGTGTATGTAGCTGGGTGACCATGACCTGCTTCGGCCAAGCCGTCTCCTCCGGAACACAGCCCTCTTCACGAGCTGTCTTTTTTATCGACCAGCTCCGTCCTATTATTCCAAGGCTTCGGAACACCACCATAGGGGTCACCATTTGAGGAAACTGAGGCACGGACTCCCTGACCTGACTAGAAGACCCTTCATGAGTCCATATACGTCTCTTTCTGGGGACGAAGCCTGATTCCCCATTACGGATTTCCCACAGCTCACCTCTCAGCTCCGGAGGGATTTCTGGCCGGCTCCTGCTTCCTTTCAGCAGATCATTCAAAGTTCTGTGGGACTCGCTGCATGTCGCTCAGTCAGGCGATTCGAGAGCCCTTCACGTTAGATCCTTAAACGCATCACGTCGGGGTCACCAATTTGCGGCGAATGAAGAGACGGGACGCAGCTTGATGCAAGCAAATGTCAATTTATTGTACAGAAGCACGAGGTTTTATAGACTTTCAGAAGCTGCGCGTTTTAAACAGATTGGTTCTTGAAGCTAAGCCTTGCATACTAGGCAATCCCTGATTGGTGGTTAACTACCATCAATTAACTGCAAGGTGTTATCTTTCCTTGGCGCCATCCGTCTCCCACTCCCCTGTGCTCTGTAAACATGCCTCATCATGTTAATTGTTGTGTCTATTCACACTCCTCGTCCTCCCAGGGTTCGTGACCTACAAGCTCGAGCACATTCCCCTCAGCTAACTGATTGCCATGAACGGTCCTAGTTTGCAGACCGCTCCTGCATCCCCCCTTCCTGTTGCACAAAAAGAACCTTTGAAACCGAACGAGTAAAAACAAGGTATAAGTAATAGAACAAATAAAAAAGCAACTAAGACATATTATCAGTGTCAAAATAACCCACTGTCTCTGTTCCGTACAATTTTACAATTTCCCCTTTTTGTTTTTGAACAGCTAGTACCAGGTTTGCCATGTTCTGCAGGGCCCTTGCAAACATGACAGCAACCAAGGTAATAGCAAACAAACAATACTGCCAATTGATTGAATGGATGCCAAAAAAGGCTGACATTTTCTCAGATTTTGACAACATGTTGTTGCCATGGGGCGCCTAAAATCCACGCAGCACATACCATCAAAATCCTCACAGCCATGTCCTTGAACCAACAACAAAAAGCAGTGGCAATTTTGACCCACATTCTTAACTGCCTACCAAACAAGGTGATTTAACTCTTTAATGCTTTCCCTGCTGTTACTCTGGATAAGAGAAGAACCGCTGCGACACGTTCCCATCATAGCCTCCTACTACATATAGCATCTACAGAAAGACAATTATCGACATTCAAAGTGTAAACAGTATCATCTTTTGGATTAACATTATACGTAGGTGGAAGGGCACACCAAACAAGAACTGGTTCAGTCAAAAAGTTCGAAACATAGCATGCCTTCTCTGAACATACCTCTGGGGTCATTCCCTTCATTCCCTCTCTTTTTTATGCAAAGAGAAACACTTTTACCGTAACAAAGAAGCCCCTATTTACATCTCTGAGCCAGGACACAAACCGCAGCTGTATGCGCCACCAGGCTCAGGGCAGAAATCATTCATGCAGTTACACAGCTATATATCACTACAAGCATGCAGACACCTATTAAACACTAGATAACCATGTTTATCTTTCCTATTCTCCTTCACAATACCTAGCTGTTCTCTCATCTCTTGTTAGGTCAGCCATTCCCCATTTTCCTCTCCTGTATATCTCTTCAGACATTCTCTATCCTCCCCTTTTTTGCTTGTTAGTTGCAAGGAGGCAAAGGGTGTATGTAGCTGGGTGACCATGACCTGCTTTACGTTACAATCAACTAAACACTGAATACAGGAAAAAAAAAGCATGGGAGACATAAGGCAAACATCAATAAGGTGGTTAAAGATAATTATAATAAATCCTGTAATACTTTTGAGTCATGGCCCAAAGTTTCCCAGCCGTGAGAAGAGACCAAAGGCATCCCGCCCCTGGCTCTGTTGCAGATCTTTGTTTTAAGGCTTTTGAGTTTTGTATACTTTTGTAAATTAATTCACAGTGGTCACTCAGATTCACGTAACACATCCTATCAAAGTCTTCACACTTGTGTCCCTGTGCTAATAATAAAAATCAATAGCAACTCGGTTCTGTAGCAACATATGATGGACAGAATCAACATCTGTTAATAAGCCAGAAAAAAAAAGAACAGTATTTGTAGTATTACTTTGTTTAGCAAGCTAGCAGGCTAATTTACTAAGCAAGTTAAAAGCGTGTACTGTTCTTACAGAAGAGATTAGAGAAGCAAAAATCTGTTATGCTGCATTCCAGAACTCAGCCTGAGAATTACAGTCTTCTCCGAGTTCTGCGTTACAATCATTTGACACATGTTGGGGTTGCGATTGTGAAAGTTGCCCATTTACAATTTTCATTGGCATTATCACAGCTAGTTGTTTTAAAAGCAACCCTTGAGCTTCCTGATGTTCGACTTGTTGCAAAATATTCTGAAGCCAATCAATCAAGTTAGTATTACAGTTAGTGACTCTCTAGGACCCTGCAAGACTGTGGCAAGACTCCCGCATCCGGACTGCCTTAATAGCCGTCTCATTCATTTGCAAACAGTTGTCCCTGGGATACCTTGCCTGAGTCACAGAATCGGCACAATTAATTTTCTCCAGCCAACTGCTCATAGTTAACAGCAATTCCCCGATTAAGGTTTTCAATCAAGGCCACTATACATAGCTCACAAAAATCAGATAACCACATCATATACTGTATCAGTTAGTACCATACAAAGCAATAACTTCCAATCATGCAGTGTGAGCGTATAAGGCTCTGCCATCACTTCAAGAAGGGACATAGCAAATGTATCATGAATCCTCCCTTCCCGCACTGCTTTGCTTAACTCTTTAACAGCCTCGTATTGCACAGGCTGCCACTCTGGAGGTTGATTTGTCTGACAAAATACTGAACATGCCATAGCGACTCCCAAAACCCATCACTGAAGTGTTTCCCACTTGCATTCCTGTCACCAATCCCTCAGACTCCCTTTCACCCTCCCCAAAAATACAATCAATGCATCAGGAGAGACAAGGGGGTGGGGGAAAGGTCTAGCCCCTTTTCCAGATCTATAGGACCTGGATCAAAAGGTTTATCAGTGTCAATAAAATCATTGTCCGAGTTGCCCTGTTCCCGTGCTTGGTCCTGTGTTGTGAGGGTCACTGCAATCAGTGACAGAAGCTTTGGGGGCAGAGGAGGTGTGGACAGAATCGCCATCGCTGACGGCGTCTTGAGAAGAGTCGCGCTGTCAGTGGAATTTACAGCTTCCTCTGGTTTAGCACCGTTAGTAGAATTAGTCCACACTTGGCAAAGGGTAGTCAGAATTTGCCACCAAGGTGCTAAATGCATTCCCGACACGGAGTTCCCCTCCGCGGCAGCATCATACAATCGGCTGCTGTATGTACACACTTTCATTCTTTCAAAGTCTCTAAAGTTTTTTGGCTGCTCACCTGTCTCGATGCATACAGGTGTTACCCTCGGGGTTTAGGTTGCCCGCCTGGTCCAGACAGCAAGACGACCGTTCAGCCAAGCCGTCTCCTCCGGAACACAGCCCTCTTCACGAGCTGTCTTTTTTATCGACCAGCTCCGTCCTTATTCTTCCAAGGCTTCGGAACACCACCATAGGGGTCACCATTTGAGGAAACTGAGGCACGGACTCCCTGACCTGACTAGAAGACCCTTCATGAGTCCATATACGTCTCTTTCTGGGGACGAAGCCTGATTCCCCATTACGGATTTCCCACAGCTCACCTCTCAGCTCCGGAGGGATTTCTGGCCGGCTCCTGCTTCCTTTCAGCAGATCATTCAAAGTTCTGTGGGACTCGCTGCATGTCGCTCAGTCAGGCGATTCGAGAGCCCTTCACGTTAGATCCTTAAACGCATCACGTCGGGGTCACCAATTTGCGGCGAATGAAGAGACGGGACGCAGCTTGATGCAAGCAAATGTCAATTTATTGTACAGAAGCACGAGGTTTTATAGACTTTCAGAAGCTGCGCGTTTTAAACAGATTGGTTCTTGAAGCTAAGCCTTGCATACTAGGCAATCCCTGATTGGTGGTTAACTACCATCAATTAACTGCAAGGTGTTATCTTTCCTTGGCGCCATCCGTCTCCCACTCCCCTGTGCTCTGTAAACATGCCTCATCATGTTAATTGTTGTGTCTATTCACACTCCTCGTCCTCCCAGGGTTCGTGACCTACAAGCTCGAGCACATTCCCCTCAGCTAACTGATTGCCATGCACGGTCCTAGTTTGCAGACCGCTCCTGCATCCCCCCTTCCTGTTGCACAAAAAGAACCTTTGAAACCGAACGAGTAAAAACAAGGTATAAGTAATAGAACAAATAAAAAAGCAACTAAGACATATTATCAGTGTCAAAATAACCCACTGTCTCTGTTCCGTACAATTTTACAATTTCCCCTTTTTGTTTTTGAACAGCTAGTACCAGGTTTGCCATGTTCTGCAGGGCCCTTGCAAACATGACAGCAACCAAGGTAATAGCAAACAAACAATACTGCCAATTGATTGAATGGATGCCAAAAAAGGCTGACATTTTCTCAGATTTTGACAACATGTTGTTGCCATGGGGCGCCTAAAATCCACGCAGCACATACCATCAAAATCCTCACAGCCATGTCCTTGAACCAACAACAAAAAGCAGTGGCAATTTTGACCCACATTCTTAACTGCCTACCAAACAAGGTGATTTAACTCTTTAATGCTTTCCCTGCTGTTACTCTGGATAAGAGAAGAACCGCTGCGACACGTTCCCATCATAGCCTCCTACTACATATAGCATCTACAGAAAGACAATTATCGACATTCAAAGTGTAAACAGTATCATCTTTTGGATTAACATTATACGTAGGTGGAAGGGCACACCAAACAAGAACTGGTTCAGTCAAAAAGTTCGAAACATAGCATGCCTTCTCTGAACATACCTCTGGGGTCATTCCCTTCATTCCCTCTCTTTTTTATGCAAAGAGAAACACTTTTACCGTAACAAAGAAGCCCCTATTTACATCTCTGAGCCAGGACACAAACCGCAGCTGTATGCGCCACCAGGCTCAGGGCAGAAATCATTCATGCAGTTACACAGCTATATATCACTACAAGCATGCAGACACCTATTAAACACTAGATAACCATGTTTATCTTTCCTATTCTCCTTCACAATACCTAGCTGTTCTCTCATCTCTTGTTAGGTCAGCCATTCCCCATTTTCCTCTCCTGTATATCTCTTCAGACATTCTCTATCCTCCCCTTTTTTGCTTGTTAGTTGCAAGGAGGCAAAGGGTGTATGTAGCTGGGTGACCATGACCTGCTTTACGTTACAATCAACTAAACACTGAATACAGGAAAAAAAAAGCATGGGAGACATAAGGCAAACATCAATAAGGTGGTTAAAGATAATTATAATAAATCCTGTAATACTTTTGAGTCATGGCCCAAAGTTTCCCAGCCGTGAGAAGAGACCAAAGGCATCCCGCCCCTGGCTCTGTTGCAGATCTTTGTTTTAAGGCTTTTGAGTTTTGTATACTTTTGTAAATTAATTCACAGTGGTCACTCAGATTCACGTAACACATCCTATCAAAGTCTTCACACTTGTGTCCCTGTGCTAATAATAAAAATCAATAGCAACTCGGTTCTGTAGCAACATATGATGGACAGAATCAACATCTGTTAATAAGCCAGAAAAAAAAAGAACAGTATTTGTAGTATTACTTTGTTTAGCAAGCTAGCAGGCTAATTTACTAAGCAAGTTAAAAGCGTGTACTGTTCTTACAGAAGAGATTAGAGAAGCAAAAATCTGTTATGCTGCATTCCAGAACTCAGCCTGAGAATTACAGTCTTCTCCGAGTTCTGCGTTACAATCATTTGACACATGTTGGGGTTGCGATTGTGAAAGTTGCCCATTTACAATTTTCATTGGCATTATCACAGCTAGTTGTTTTAAAAGCAACCCTTGAGCTTCCTGATGTTCGACTTGTTGCAAAATATTCTGAAGCCAATCAATCAAGTTAGTATTACAGTTAGTGACTCTCTAGGACCCTGCAAGACTGTGGCAAGACTCCCGCATCCGGACTGCCTTAATAGCCGTCTCATTCATTTGCAAACAGTTGTCCCTGGGATACCTTGCCTGAGTCACAGAATCGGCACAATTAATTTTCTCCAGCCAACTGCTCATAGTTAACAGCAATTCCCCGATTAAGGTTTTCAATCAAGGCCACTATACATAGCTCACAAAAATCAGATAACCACATCATATACTGTATCAGTTAGTACCATACAAAGCAATAACTTCCAATCATGCAGTGTGAGCGTATAAGGCTCTGCCATCACTTCAAGAAGGGACATAGCAAATGTATCATGAATCCTCCCTTCCCGCACTGCTTTGCTTAACTCTTTAACAGCCTCGTATTGCACAGGCTGCCACTCTGGAGGTTGATTTGTCTGACAAAATACTGAACATGCCATAGCGACTCCCAAAACCCATCACTGAAGTGTTTCCCACTTGCATTCCTGTCACCAATCCCTCAGACTCCCTTTCACCCTCCCCAAAAATACAATCAATGCATCAGGAGAGACAAGGGGGTGGGGGAAAGGTCTAGCCCCTTTTCCAGATCTATAGGACCTGGATCAAAAGGTTTATCAGTGTCAATAAAATCATTGTCCGAGTTGCCCTGTTCCCGTGCTTGGTCCTGTGTTGTGAGGGTCACTGCAATCAGTGACAGAAGCTTTGGGGGCAGAGGAGGTGTGGACAGAATCGCCATCGCTGACGGCGTCTTGAGAAGCGTCGCGCTGTCAGTGGAATTTACAGCTTCCTCTGGTTTAGCACCGTTAGTAGAATTAGTCCACACTTGGCAAAGGGTAGTCAGAATTTGCCACCAAGGTGCTAAATGCATTCCCGACACGGAGTTCCCCTCCGCGGCAGCATCATACAATCGGCTGCTGTATGTACACACTTTCATTCTTTCAAAGTCTCTAAAGTTTTTTGGCTGCTCACCTGTCTCGATGCATACAGGTGTTATCCTCGGGGTTTAGGTTGCCCGCCTGGTCCAGACAGCAAGACGACCGTTCAGCCAAGCCGTCTCCTCCGGAACACAGCCCTCTTCACGAGCTGTCTTTTTTATCGACCAGCTCCGTCCTTATTCTTCCAAGGCTTTGGAACACCACCATAGGGGTCACCATTTGAGGAAACTGAGGCACGGACTCCCTGATCTGACTAGAAGACCCTTCATGAGTCCATATACGTCTCTTTCTGGGGACGAAGCCTGATTCCCCATTACGGATTTCCCACAGCTCACCTCTCAGCTCCGGAGGGATTTCTGGCCGGCTCCTGCTTCCTTTCAGCAGATCATTCAAAGTTCTGTGGGACGCGCTGCATGTCGCTCAGTCAGGCGATTCGAGAGCCCTTCACGTTAGATCCTTAAACGCATCACGTCGGGGTCACCAATTTGCGGCGAATGAAGAGACGGGACGCAGCTTGATGCAAGCAAATGTCAATTTATTGTACAGAAGCACGAGGTTTTATAGACTTTCAGAAGCTGCGCGTTTTAAACAGATTGGTTCTTGAAGCTAAGCCTTGCATACTAGGCAATCCCTGATTGGTGGTTAACTACCATCAATTAACTGCAAGGTGTTATCTTTCCTTGGCGCCATCCGTCTCCCACTCCCCTGTGCTCTGTAAACATGCCTCATCATGTTAATTGTTGTGTCTATTCACACTCCTCGTCCTCCCAGGGTTCGTGACCTACAAGCTCGAGCACATTCCCCTCAGCTAACTGATTGCCATGCACGGTCCTAGTTTGCAGACCGCTCCTGCATCCCCCCTTCCTGTTGCACAAAAAGAACCTTTGAAACCGAACGAGTAAAAACAAGGTATAAGTAATAGAACAAATAAAAAAGCAACTAAGACATATTATCAGTGTCAAAATAACCCACTGTCTCTGTTCCGTACAATTTTACAATTTCCCCTTTTTGTTTTTGAACAGCTAGTACCAGGTTTGCCATGTTCTGCAGGGCCCTTGCAAACATGACAGCAACCAAGGTAATAGCAAACAAACAATACTGCCAATTGATTGAATGGATGCCAAAAAAGGCTGACATTTTCTCAGATTTTGACAACATGTTGTTGCCATGGGGCGCCTAAAATCCACGCAGCACATACCATCAAAATCCTCACAGCCATGTCCTTGAACCAACAACAAAAAGCAGTGGCAATTTTGACCCACATTCTTAACTGCCTACCAAACAAGGTGATTTAACTCTTTAATGCTTTCCCTGCTGTTACTCTGGATAAGAGAAGAACCGCTGCGACACGTTCCCATCATAGCCTCCTACTACATATAGCATCTACAGAAAGACAATTATCGACATTCAAAGTGTAAACAGTATCATCTTTTGGATTAACATTATACGTAGGTGGAAGGGCACACCGAACAAGAACTGGTTCAGTCAAAAAGTTCGAAACATAGCATGCCTTCTCTGAACATACCTCTGGGGTCATTCCCTTCATTCCCTCTCTTTTTTATGCAAAGAGAAACACTTTTACCGTAACAAAGAAGCCCCTATTTACATCTCTGAGCCAGGACACAAACCGCAGCTGTATGCGCCACCAGGCTCAGGGCAGAAATCATTCATGCAGTTACACAGCTATATATCACTACAAGCATGCAGACACCTATTAAACACTAGATAACCATGTTTATCTTTCCTATTCTCCTTCACAATACCTAGCTGTTCTCTCATCTCTTGTTAGGTCAGCCATTCCCCATTTTCCTCTCCTGTATATCTCTTCAGACATTCTCTATCCTCCCCTTTTTTGCTTGTTAGTTGCAAGGAGGCAAAGGGTGTATGTAGCTGGGTGACCATGACCTGCTTTACGTTACAATCAACTAAACACTGAATACAGGAAAAAAAAAGCATGGGAGACATAAGGCAAACATCAATAAGGTGGTTAAAGATAATTATAATAAATCCTGTAATACTTTTGAGTCATGGCCCAAAGTTTCCCAGCCGTGAGAAGAGACCAAAGGCATCCCGCCCCTGGCTCTGTTGCAGATCTTTGTTTTAAGGCTTTTGAGTTTTGTATACTTTTGTAAATTAATTCACAGTGGTCACTCAGATTCACGTAACACATCCTATCAAAGTCTTCACACTTGTGTCCCTGTGCTAATAATAAAAATCAATAGCAACTCGGTTCTGTAGCAACATATGATGGACAGAATCAACATCTGTTAATAAGCCAGAAAAAAAAAGAACAGTATTTGTAGTATTACTTTGTTTAGCAAGCTAGCAGGCTAATTTACTAAGCAAGTTAAAAGCGTGTACTGTTCTTACAGAAGAGATTAGAGAAGCAAAAATCTGTTATGCTGCATTCCAGAACTCAGCCTGAGAATTACAGTCTTCTCCGAGTTCTGCGTTACAATCATTTGACACATGTTGGGGTTGCGATTGTGAAAGTTGCCCATTTACAATTTTCATTGGCATTATCACAGCTAGTTGTTTTAAAAGCAACCCTTGAGCTTCCTGATGTTCGACTTGTTGCAAAATATTCTGAAGCCAATCAATCAAGTTAGTATTACAGTTAGTGACTCTCTAGGACCCTGCAAGACTGTGGCAAGACTCCCGCATCCGGACTGCCTTAATAGCCGTCTCATTCATTTGCAAACAGTTGTCCCTGGGATACCTTGCCTGAGTCACAGAATCGGCACAATTAATTTTCTCCAGCCAACTGCTCATAGTTAACAGCAATTCCCCGATTAAGGTTTTCAATCAAGGCCACTATACATAGCTCACAAAAATCAGATAACCACATCATATACTGTATCAGTTAGTACCATACAAAGCAATAACTTCCAATCATGCAGTGTGAGCGTATAAGGCTCTGCCATCACTTCAAGAAGGGACATAGCAAATGTATTATGAATCCTCCCTTCCCGCACTGCTTTGCTTAACTCTTTAACAGCCTCGTATTGCACAGGCTGCCACTCTGGAGGTTGATTTGTCTGACAAAATACTGAACATGCCATAGCGACTCCCAAAACCCATCACTGAAGTGTTTCCCACTTGCATTCCTGTCACCAATCCCTCAGACTCCCTTTCACCCTCCCCAAAAATACAATCAATGCATCAGGAGAGACAAGGGGGTGGGGGAAAGGTCTAGCCCCTTTTCCAGATCTATAGGACCTGGATCAAAAGGTTTATCAGTGTCAATAAAATCATTGTCCGAGTTGCCCTGTTCCCGTGCTTGGTCCTGTGTTGTGAGGGTCACTGCAATCAGTGACAGAAGCTTTGGGGGCAGAGGAGGTGTGGACAGAATCGCCATCGCTGACGGCGTCTTGAGAAGCGTCGCGCTGTCAGTGGAATTTACAGCTTCCTCTGGTTTAGCACCGTTAGTAGAATTAGTCCACACTTGGCAAAGGGTAGTCAGAATTTGCCACCAAGGTGCTAAATGCATTCCCGACACGGAGTTCCCCTCCGCGGCAGCATCATACAATCGGCTGCTGTATGTACACACTTTCATTCTTTCAAAGTCTCTAAAGTTTTTTGGCTGCTCACCTGTCTCGATGCATACAGGTGTTATCCTCGGGGTTTAGGTTGCCCGCCTGGTCCAGACAGCAAGACGACCGTTCAGCCAAGCCGTCTCCTCCGGAACACAGCCCTCTTCACGAGCTGTCTTTTTTATCGACCAGCTCCGTCCTTATTCTTCCAAGGCTTTGGAACACCACCATAGGGGTCACCATTTGAGGAAACTGAGGCACGGACTCCCTGATCTGACTAGAAGACCCTTCATGAGTCCATATACGTCTCTTTCTGGGGACGAAGCCTGATTCCCCATTACGGATTTCCCACAGCTCACCTCTCAGCTCCGGAGGGATTTCTGGCCGGCTCCTGCTTCCTTTCAGCAGATCATTCAAAGTTCTGTGGGACGCGCTGCATGTCGCTCAGTCAGGCGATTCGAGAGCCCTTCACGTTAGATCCTTAAACGCATCACGTCGGGGTCACCAATTTGCGGCGAATGAAGAGACGGGACGCAGCTTGATGCAAGCAAATGTCAATTTATTGTACAGAAGCACGAGGTTTTATAGACTTTCAGAAGCTGCGCGTTTTAAACAGATTGGTTCTTGAAGCTAAGCCTTGCATACTAGGCAATCCCTGATTGGTGGTTAACTACCATCAATTAACTGCAAGGTGTTATCTTTCCTTGGCGCCATCCGTCTCCCACTCCCCTGTGCTCTGTAAACATGCCTCATCATGTTAATTGTTGTGTCTATTCACACTCCTCGTCCTCCCAGGGTTCGTGACCTACAAGCTCGAGCACATTCCCCTCAGCTAACTGATTGCCATGCACGGTCCTAGTTTGCAGACCGCTCCTGCATCCCCCCTTCCTGTTGCACAAAAAGAACCTTTGAAACCGAACGAGTAAAAACAAGGTATAAGTAATAGAACAAATAAAAAAGCAACTAAGACATATTATCAGTGTCAAAATAACCCACTGTCTCTGTTCCGTACAATTTTACAATTTCCCCTTTTTGTTTTTGAACAGCTAGTACCAGGTTTGCCATGTTCTGCAGGGCCCTTGCAAACATGACAGCAACCAAGGTAATAGCAAACAAACAATACTGCCAATTGATTGAATGGATGCCAAAAAAGGCTGACATTTTCTCAGATTTTGACAACATGTTGTTGCCATGGGGCGCCTAAAATCCACGCAGCACATACCATCAAAATCCTCACAGCCATGTCCTTGAACCAACAACAAAAAGCAGTGGCAATTTTGACCCACATTCTTAACTGCCTACCAAACAAGGTGATTTAACTCTTTAATGCTTTCCCTGCTGTTACTCTGGATAAGAGAAGAACCGCTGCGACACGTTCCCATCATAGCCTCCTACTACATATAGCATCTACAGAAAGACAATTATCGACATTCAAAGTGTAAACAGTATCATCTTTTGGATTAACATTATACGTAGGTGGAAGGGCACACCAAACAAGAACTGGTTCAGTCAAAAAGTTCGAAACATAGCATGCCTTCTCTGAACATACCTCTGGGGTCATTCCCTTCATTCCCTCTCTTTTTTATGCAAAGAGAAACACTTTTACCGTAACAAAGAAGCCCCTATTTACATCTCTGAGCCAGGACACAAACCGCAGCTGTATGCGCCACCAGGCTCAGGGCAGAAATCATTCATGCAGTTACACAGCTATATATCACTACAAGCATGCAGACACCTATTAAACACTAGATAACCATGTTTATCTTTCCTATTCTCCTTCACAATACCTAGCTGTTCTCTCATCTCTTGTTAGGTCAGCCATTCCCCATTTTCCTCTCCTGTATATCTCTTCAGACATTCTCTATCCTCCCCTTTTTTGCTTGTTAGTTGCAAGGAGGCAAAGGGTGTATGTAGCTGGGTGACCATGACCTGCTTTATGTTACAATCAACTAAACACTGAATACAGGAAAAAAAAGCATGAGAGACATAAGGCAAACATCAATAAGGTGGTTAAAGATAATTATAATAAATCCTGTAATACTTTTGAGTCATGGCCCAAAGTTTCCCAGCCGTGAGAAGAGACCAAAGGCATCCCGCCCCTGGCTCTGTTGCAGATCTTTGTTTTAAGGCTTTTGAGTTTTGTATACTTTTGTAAATTAATTCACAGTGGTCACTCAGATTCACGTAACACATCCTATCAAAGTCTTCACACTTGTGTCCCTGTGCTAATAATAAAAATCAATAGCAACTCGGTTCTGTAGCAACATATGATGGACAGAATCAACATCTGTTAATAAGCCAGAAAAAAAAAGAACAGTATTTGTAGTATTACTTTGTTTAGCAAGCTAGCAGGCTAATTTACTAAGCAAGTTAAAAGCGTGTACTGTTCTTACAGAAGAGATTAGAGAAGCAAAAATCTGTTATGCTGCATTCCAGAACTCAGCCTGAGAATTACAGTCTTCTCCGAGTTCTGCGTTACAATCATTTGACACATGTTGGGGTTGCGATTGTGAAAGTTGCCCATTTACAATTTTCATTGGCATTATCACAGCTAGTTGTTTTAAAAGCAACCCTTGAGCTTCCTGATGTTCGACTTGTTGCAAAATATTCTGAAGCCAATCAATCAAGTTAGTATTACAGTTAGTGACTCTCTAGGACCCTGCAAGACTGTGGCAAGACTCCCGCATCCGGACTGCCTTAATAGCCGTCTCATTCATTTGCAAACAGTTGTCCCTGGGATACCTTGCCTGAGTCACAGAATCGGCACAATTAATTTTCTCCAGCCAACTGCTCATAGTTAACAGCAATTCCCCGATTAAGGTTTTCAATCAAGGCCACTATACATAGCTCACAAAAATCAGATAACCACATCATATACTGTATCAGTTAGTACCATACAAAGCAATAACTTCCAATCATGCAGTGTGAGCGTATAAGGCTCTGCCATCACTTCAAGAAGGGACATAGCAAATGTATTATGAATCCTCCCTTCCCGCACTGCTTTGCTTAACTCTTTAACAGCCTCGTATTGCACAGGCTGCCACTCTGGAGGTTGATTTGTCTGACAAAATACTGAACATGCCATAGCGACTCCCAAAACCCATCACTGAAGTGTTTCCCACTTGCATTCCTGTCACCAATCCCTCAGACTCCCTTTCACCCTCCCCAAAAATACAATCAATGCATCAGGAGAGACAAGGGGGTGGGGGAAAGGTCTAGCCCCTTTTCCAGATCTATAGGACCTGGATCAAAAGGTTTATCAGTGTCAATA
Source organism: Falco punctatus (assembly GCF_963210335.1). NCBI lineage: Eukaryota > Metazoa > Chordata > Aves > Falconiformes > Falconidae > Falco > Falco punctatus. The sequence continues at coordinate 215,452 of NW_027660149.1, forward strand.
AAATCATTGTCCGAGTTGCCCTGTTCCCGTGCTTGGTCCTGTGTTGTGAGGGTCACTGCAATCAGTGACAGAAGCTTTGGGGGCAGAGGAGGTGTGGACAGAATCGCCATCGCTGACGGCGTCTTGAGAAGAGTCGCGCTGTCAGTGGAATTTACAGCTTCCTCTGGTTTAGCACCGTTAGTAGAATTAGTCCACACTTGGCAAAGGGTAGTCAGAATTTGCCACCAAGGTGCTAAATGCATTCCCGACACGGAGTTCCCCTCCGCGGCAGCATCATACAATCGGCTGCTGTATGTACACACTTTCATTCTTTCAAAGTCTCTAAAGTTTTTTGGCTGCTCACCTGTCTCGATGCATACAGGTGTTATCCTCGGGGTTTAGGTTGCCCGCCTGGTCCAGACAGCAAGACGACCGTTCAGCCAAGCCGTCTCCTCCGGAACACAGCCCTCTTCACGAGCTGTCTTTTTTATCGACCAGCTCCGTCCTTATTCTTCCAAGGCTTCGGAACACCACCATAGGGGTCACCATTTGAGGAAACTGAGGCACGGACTCCCTGACCTGACTAGAAGACCCTTCATGAGTCCATATACGTCTCTTTCTGGGGACGAAGCCTGATTCCCCATTACGGATTTCCCACAGCTCACCTCTCAGCTCCGGAGGGATTTCTGGCCGGCTCCTGCTTCCTTTCAGCAGATCATTCAAAGTTCTGTGGGACTCGCTGCATGTCGCTCAGTCAGGCGATTCGAGAGCCCTTCACGTTAGATCCTTAAACGCATCACGTCGGGGTCACCAATTTGCGGCGAATGAAGAGACGGGACGCAGCTTGATGCAAGCAAATGTCAATTTATTGTACAGAAGCACGAGGTTTTATAGACTTTCAGAAGCTGCGCGTTTTAAACAGATTGGTTCTTGAAGCTAAGCCTTGCATACTAGGCAATCCCTGATTGGTGGTTAACTACCATCAATTAACTGCAAGGTGTTATCTTTCCTTGGCGCCATCCGTCTCCCACTCCCCTGTGCTCTGTAAACATGCCTCATCATGTTAATTGTTGTGTCTATTCACACTCCTCGTCCTCCCAGGGTTCGTGACCTACAAGCTCGAGCACATTCCCCTCAGCTAACTGATTGCCATGCACGGTCCTAGTTTGCAGACCGCTCCTGCATCCCCCCTTCCTGTTGCACAAAAAGAACCTTTGAAACCGAACGAGTAAAAACAAGGTATAAGTAATAGAACAAATAAAAAAGCAACTAAGACATATTATCAGTGTCAAAATAACCCACTGTCTCTGTTCCGTACAATTTTACAATTTCCCCTTTTTGTTTTTGAACAGTACCAGGTTTGCCATGTTCTGCAGGGCCCTTGCAAACATGACAGCAACCAAGGTAATAGCAAACAAACAATACTGCCAATTGATTGAATGGATGCCAAAAAAGGCTGACATTTTCTCAGATTTTGACAACATGTTGTTGCCATGGGGCGCCTAAAATCCACGCAGCACATACCATCAAAATCCTCACAGCCATGTCCTTGAACCAACAACAAAAAGCAGTGGCAATTTTGACCCACATTCTTAACTGCCTACCAAACAAGGTGATTTAACTCTTTAATGCTTTCCCTGCTGTTACTCTGGATAAGAGAAGAACCGCTGCGACACGTTCCCATCATAGCCTCCTACTACATATAGCATCTACAGAAAGACAATTATCGACATTCAAAGTGTAAACAGTATCATCTTTTGGATTAACATTATACGTAGGTGGAAGGGCACACCAAACAAGAACTGGTTCAGTCAAAAAGTTCGAAACATAGCATGCCTTCTCTGAACATACCTCTGGGGTCATTCCCTTCATTCCCTCTCTTTTTTATGCAAAGAGAAACACTTTTACCGTAACAAAGAAGCCCCTATTTACATCTCTGAGCCAGGACACAAACCGCAGCTGTATGCGCCACCAGGCTCAGGGCAGAAATCATTCATGCAGTTACACAGCTATATATCACTACAAGCATGCAGACACCTATTAAACACTAGATAACCATGTTTATCTTTCCTATTCTCCTTCACAATACCTAGCTGTTCTCTCATCTCTTGTTAGGTCAGCCATTCCCCATTTTCCTCTCCTGTATATCTCTTCAGACATTCTCTATCCTCCCCTTTTTTGCTTGTTAGTTGCAAGGAGGCAAAGGGTGTATGTAGCTGGGTGACCATGACCTGCTTTATGTTACAATCAACTAAACACTGAATACAGGAAAAAAAAGCATGAGAGACATAAGGCAAACATCAATAAGGTGGTTAAAGATAATTATAATAAATCCTGTAATACTTTTGAGTCATGGCCCAAAGTTTCCCAGCCGTGAGAAGAGACCAAAGGCATCCCGCCCCTGGCTCTGTTGCAGATCTTTGTTTTAAGGCTTTTGAGTTTTGTATACTTTTGTAAATTAATTCACAGTGGTCACTCAGATTCACGTAACACATCCTATCAAAGTCTTCACACTTGTGTCCCTGTGCTAATAATAAAAATCAATAGCAACTCGGTTCTGTAGCAACATATGATGGACAGAATCAACATCTGTTAATAAGCCAGAAAAAAAAAGAACAGTATTTGTAGTATTACTTTGTTTAGCAAGCTAGCAGCCTAATTTACTAAGCAAGTTAAAAGCGTGTACTGTTCTTACAGAAGAGATTAGAGAAGCAAAAATCTGTTATGCTGCATTCCAGAACTCAGCCTGAGAATTACAGTCTTCTCCGAGTTCTGCGTTACAATCATTTGACACATGTTGGGGTTGCGATTGTGAAAGTTGCCCATTTACAATTTTCATTGGCATTATCACAGCTAGTTGTTTTAAAAGCAACCCTTGAGCTTCCTGATGTTCGACTTGTTGCAAAATATTCTGAAGCCAATCAATCAAGTTAGTATTACAGTTAGTGACTCTCTAGGACCCTGCAAGACTGTGGCAAGACTCCCGCATCCGGACTGCCTTAATAGCCGTCTCATTCATTTGCAAACAGTTGTCCCTGGGATACCTTGCCTGAGTCACAGAATCGGCACAATTAATTTTCTCCAGCCAACTGCTCATAGTTAACAGCAATTCCCCGATTAAGGTTTTCAATCAAGGCCACTATACATAGCTCACAAAAATCAGATAACCACATCATATACTGTATCAGTTAGTACCATACAAAGCAATAACTTCCAATCATGCAGTGTGAGCGTATAAGGCTCTGCCATCACTTCAAGAAGGGACATAGCAAATGTATTATGAATCCTCCCTTCCCGCACTGCTTTGCTTAACTCTTTAACAGCCTCGTATTGCACAGGCTGCCACTCTGGAGGTTGATTTGTCTGACAAAATACTGAACATGCCATAGCGACTCCCAAAACCCATCACTGAAGTGTTTCCCACTTGCATTCCTGTCACCAATCCCTCAGACTCCCTTTCACCCTCCCCAAAAATACAATCAATGCATCAGGAGAGACAAGGGGGTGGGGGAAAGGTCTAGCCCCTTTTCCAGATCTATAGGACCTGGATCAAAAGGTTTATCAGTGTCAATAAAATCATTGTCCGAGTTGCCCTGTTCCCGTGCTTGGTCCTGTGTTGTGAGGGTCACTGCAATCAGTGACAGAAGCTTTGGGGGCAGAGGAGGTGTGGACAGAATCGCCATCGCTGACGGCGTCTTGAGAAGAGTCGCGCTGTCAGTGGAATTTACAGCTTCCTCTGGTTTAGCACCGTTAGTAGAATTAGTCCACACTTGGCAAAGGGTAGTCAGAATTTGCCACCAAGGTGCTAAATGCATTCCCGACACGGAGTTCCCCTCCGCGGCAGCATCATACAATCGGCTGCTGTATGTACACACTTTCATTCTTTCAAAGTCTCTAAAGTTTTTTGGCTGCTCACCTGTCTCGATGCATACAGGTGTTATCCTCGGGGTTTAGGTTGCCCGCCTGGTCCAGACAGCAAGACGACCGTTCAGCCAAGCCGTCTCCTCCGGAACACAGCCCTCTTCACGAGCTGTCTTTTTTATCGACCAGCTCCGTCCTTATTCTTCCAAGGCTTCGGAACACCACCATAGGGGTCACCATTTGAGGAAACTGAGGCACGGACTCCCTGACCTGACTAGAAGACCCTTCATGAGTCCATATACGTCTCTTTCTGGGGACGAAGCCTGATTCCCCATTACGGATTTCCCACAGCTCACCTCTCAGCTCCGGAGGGATTTCTGGCCGGCTCCTGCTTCCTTTCAGCAGATCATTCAAAGTTCTGTGGGACTCGCTGCATGTCGCTCAGTCAGGCGATTCGAGAGCCCTTCACGTTAGATCCTTAAACGCATCACGTCGGGGTCACCAATTTGCGGCGAATGAAGAGACGGGACGCAGCTTGATGCAAGCAAATGTCAATTTATTGTACAGAAGCACGAGGTTTTATAGACTTTCAGAAGCTGCGCGTTTTAAACAGATTGGTTCTTGAAGCTAAGCCTTGCATACTAGGCAATCCCTGATTGGTGGTTAACTACCATCAATTAACTGCAAGGTGTTATCTTTCCTTGGCGCCATCCGTCTCCCACTCCCCTGTGCTCTGTAAACATGCCTCATCATGTTAATTGTTGTGTCTATTCACACTCCTCGTCCTCCCAGGGTTCGTGACCTACAAGCTCGAGCACATTCCCCTCAGCTAACTGATTGCCATGAACGGTCCTAGTTTGCAGACCGCTCCTGCATCCCCCCTTCCTGTTGCACAAAAAGAACCTTTGAAACCGAACGAGTAAAAACAAGGTATAAGTAATAGAACAAATAAAAAAGCAACTAAGACATATTATCAGTGTCAAAATAACCCACTGTCTCTGTTCCGTACAATTTTACAATTTCCCCTTTTTGTTTTTGAACAGTACCAGGTTTGCCATGTTCTGCAGGGCCCTTGCAAACATGACAGCAACCAAGGTAATAGCAAACAAACAATACTGCCAATTGATTGAATGGATGCCAAAAAAGGCTGACATTTTCTCAGATTTTGACAACATGTTGTTGCCATGGGGCGCCTAAAATCCACGCAGCACATACCATCAAAATCCTCACAGCCATGTCCTTGAACCAACAACAAAAAGCAGTGGCAATTTTGACCCACATTCTTAACTGCCTACCAAACAAGGTGATTTAACTCTTTAATGCTTTCCCTGCTGTTACTCTGGATAAGAGAAGAACCGCTGCGACACGTTCCCATCATAGCCTCCTACTACATATAGCATCTACAGAAAGACAATTATCGACATTCAAAGTGTAAACAGTATCATCTTTTGGATTAACATTATACGTAGGTGGAAGGGCACACCAAACAAGAACTGGTTCAGTCAAAAAGTTCGAAACATAGCATGCCTTCTCTGAACATACCTCTGGGGTCATTCCCTTCATTCCCTCTCTTTTTTATGCAAAGAGAAACACTTTTACCGTAACAAAGAAGCCCCTATTTACATCTCTGAGCCAGGACACAAACCGCAGCTGTATGCGCCACCAGGCTCAGGGCAGAAATCATTCATGCAGTTACACAGCTATATATCACTACAAGCATGCAGACACCTATTAAACACTAGATAACCATGTTTATCTTTCCTATTCTCCTTCACAATACCTAGCTGTTCTCTCATCTCTTGTTAGGTCAGCCATTCCCCATTTTCCTCTCCTGTATATCTCTTCAGACATTCTCTATCCTCCCCTTTTTTGCTTGTTAGTTGCAAGGAGGCAAAGGGTGTATGTAGCTGGGTGACCATGACCTGCTTCAGCCAAGCCGTCTCCTCCGGAACACAGCCCTCTTCACGAGCTGTCTTTTTTATCGACCAGCTCCGTCCTATTCTTCCAAGGCTTCGGAACACCACCATAGGGGTCACCATTTGAGGAAACTGAGGCACGGACTCCCTGACCTGACTAGAAGACCCTTCATGAGTCCATATACGTCTCTTTCTGGGGACGAAGCCTGATTCCCCATTACGGATTTCCCACAGCTCACCTCTCAGCTCCGGAGGGATTTCTGGCCGGCTCCTGCTTCCTTTCAGCAGATCATTCAAAGTTCTGTGGGACTCGCTGCATGTCGCTCAGTCAGGCGATTCGAGAGCCCTTCACGTTAGATCCTTAAACGCATCACGTCGGGGTCACCAATTTGCGGCGAATGAAGAGACGGGACGCAGCTTGATGCAAGCAAATGTCAATTTATTGTACAGAAGCACGAGGTTTTATAGACTTTCAGAAGCTGCGCGTTTTAAACAGATTGGTTCTTGAAGCTAAGCCTTGCATACTAGGCAATCCCTGATTGGTGGTTAACTACCATCAATTAACTGCAAGGTGTTATCTTTCCTTGGCGCCATCCGTCTCCCACTCCCCTGTGCTCTGTAAACATGCCTCATCATGTTAATTGTTGTGTCTATTCACACTCCTCGTCCTCCCAGGGTTCGTGACCTACAAGCTCGAGCACATTCCCCTCAGCTAACTGATTGCCATGAACGGTCCTAGTTTGCAGACCGCTCCTGCATCCCCCCTTCCTGTTGCACAAAAAGAACCTTTGAAACCGAACGAGTAAAAACAAGGTATAAGTAATAGAACAAATAAAAAAGCAACTAAGACATATTATCAGTGTCAAAATAACCCACCGTCTCTGTTCCGTACAATTTTACAATTTCCCCTTTTTGTTTTTGAACAGCTAGTACCAGGTTTGCCATGTTCTGCAGGGCCCTTGCAAACATGACAGCAACCAAGGTAATAGCAAACAAACAATACTGCCAATTGATTGAATGGATGCCAAAAAAGGCTGACATTTTCTCAGATTTTGACAACATGTTGTTGCCATGGGGCGCCTAAAATCCACGCAGCACATACCATCAAAATCCTCACAGCCATGTCCTTGAACCAACAACAAAAAGCAGTGGCAATTTTGACCCACATTCTTAACTGCCTACCAAACAAGGTGATTTAACTCTTTAATGCTTTCCCTGCTGTTACTCTGGATAAGAGAAGAACCGCTGCGACACGTTCCCATCATAGCCTCCTACTACATATAGCATCTACAGAAAGACAATTATCGACATTCAAAGTGTAAACAGTATCATCTTTTGGATTAACATTATACGTAGGTGGAAGGGCACACCAAACAAGAACTGGTTCAGTCAAAAAGTTCGAAACATAGCATGCCTTCTCTGAACATACCTCTGGGGTCATTCCCTTCATTCCCTCTCTTTTTTATGCAAAGAGAAACACTTTTACCGTAACAAAGAAGCCCCTATTTACATCTCTGAGCCAGGACACAAACCGCAGCTGTATGCGCCACCAGGCTCAGGGCAGAAATCATTCATGCAGTTACACAGCTATATATCACTACAAGCATGCAGACACCTATTAAACACTAGATAACCATGTTTATCTTTCCTATTCTCCTTCACAATACCTAGCTGTTCTCTCATCTCTTGTTAGGTCAGCCATTCCCCATTTTCCTCTCCTGTATATCTCTTCAGACATTCTCTATCCTCCCCTTTTTCGCTTGTTAGTTGCAAGGAGGCAAAGGGTGTATGTAGCTGGGTGACCATGACCTGCTTTACGTTACAATCAACTAAACACTGAATACAGGAAAAAAAAAGCATGGGAGACATAAGGCAAACATCAATAAGGTGGTTAAAGATAATTATAATAAATCCTGTAATACTTTTGAGTCATGGCCCAAAGTTTCCCAGCCGTGAGAAGAGACCAAAGGCATCCCGCCCCTGGCTCTGTTGCAGATCTTTGTTTTAAGGCTTTTGAGTTTTGTATACTTTTGTAAATTAATTCACAGTGGTCACTCAGATTCACGTAACACATCCTATCAAAGTCTTCACACTTGTGTCCCTGTGCTAATAATAAAAATCAATAGCAACTCGGTTCTGTAGCAACATATGATGGACAGAATCAACATCTGTTAATAAGCCAGAAAAAAAAAGAACAGTATTTGTAGTATTACTTTGTTTAGCAAGCTAGCAGCCTAATTTACTAAGCAAGTTAAAAGCGTGTACTGTTCTTACAGAAGAGATTAGAGAAGCAAAAATCTGTTATGCTGCATTCCAGAACTCAGCCTGAGAATTACAGTCTTCTCCGAGTTCTGCGTTACAATCATTTGACACATGTTGGGGTTGCGATTGTGAAAGTTGCCCATTTACAATTTTCATTGGCATTATCACAGCTAGTTGTTTTAAAAGCAACCCTTGAGCTTCCTGATGTTCGACTTGTTGCAAAATATTCTGAAGCCAATCAATCAAGTTAGTATTACAGTTAGTGACTCTCTAGGACCCTGCAAGACTGTGGCAAGACTCCCGCATCCGGACTGCCTTAATAGCCGTCTCATTCATTTGCAAACAGTTGTCCCTGGGATACCTTGCCTGAGTCACAGAATCGGCACAATTAATTTTCTCCAGCCAACTGCTCATAGTTAACAGCAATTCCCCGATTAAGGTTTTCAATCAAGGCCACTATACATAGCTCACAAAAATCAGATAACCACATCATATACTGTATCAGTTAGTACCATACAAAGCAATAACTTCCAATCATGCAGTGTGAGCGTATAAGGCTCTGCCGCCATCACTTCAAGAAGGGACATAGCAAATGTATCATGAATCCTCCCTTCCCGCACTGCTTTGCTTAACTCTTTAACAGCCTCGTATTGCACAGGCTGCCACTCTGGAGGTTGATTTGTCTGACAAAATACTGAACATGCCATAGCGACTCCCAAAACCCATCACTGAAGTGTTTCCCACTTGCATTCCTGTCACCAATCCCTCAGACTCCCTTTCACCCTCCCCAAAAATACAATCAATGCATCAGGAGAGACAAGGGGGTGGGGGAAAGGTCTAGCCCCTTTTCCAGATCTATAGGACCTGGATCAAAAGGTTTATCAGTGTCAATAAAATCATTGTCCGAGTTGCCCTGTTCCCGTGCTTGGTCCTGTGTTGTGAGGGTCACTGCAATCAGTGACAGAAGCTTTGGGGGCAGAGGAGGTGTGGACAGAATCGCCATCGCTGACGGCGTCTTGAGAAGAGTCGCGCTGTCAGTGGAATTTACAGCTTCCTCTGGTTTAGCACCGTTAGTAGAATTAGTCCACACTTGGCAAAGGGTAGTCAGAATTTGCCACCAAGGTGCTAAATGCATTCCCGACACGGAGTTCCCCTCCGCGGCAGCATCATACAATCGGCTGCTGTATGTACACACTTTCATTCTTTCAAAGTCTCTAAAGTTTTTTGGCTGCTCACCTGTCTCGATGCATACAGGTGTTATCCTCGGGGTTTAGGTTGCCCGCCTGGTCCAGACAGCAAGACGACCGTTCAGCCAAGCCGTCTCCTCCGGAACACAGCCCTCTTCACGAGCTGTCTTTTTTATCGACCAGCTCCGTCCTTATTCTTCCAAGGCTTCGGAACACCACCATAGGGGTCACCATTTGAGGAAACTGAGGCACGGACTCCCTGACCTGACTAGAAGACCCTTCATGAGTCCATATACGTCTCTTTCTGGGGACGAAGCCTGATTCCCCATTACGGATTTCCCACAGCTCACCTCTCAGCTCCGGAGGGATTTCTGGCCGGCTCCTGCTTCCTTTCAGCAGATCATTCAAAGTTCTGTGGGACTCGCTGCATGTCGCTCAGTCAGGCGATTCGAGAGCCCTTCACGTTAGATCCTTAAACGCATCACGTCGGGGTCACCAATTTGCGGCGAATGAAGAGACGGGACGCAGCTTGATGCAAGCAAATGTCAATTTATTGTACAGAAGCACGAGGTTTTATAGACTTTCAGAAGCTGCGCGTTTTAAACAGATTGGTTCTTGAAGCTAAGCCTTGCATACTAGGCAATCCCTGATTGGTGGTTAACTACCATCAATTAACTGCAAGGTGTTATCTTTCCTTGGCGCCATCCGTCTCCCACTCCCCTGTGCTCTGTAAACATGCCTCATCATGTTAATTGTTGTGTCTATTCACACTCCTCGTCCTCCCAGGGTTCGTGACCTACAAGCTCGAGCACATTCCCCTCAGCTAACTGATTGCCATGCACGGTCCTAGTTTGCAGACCGCTCCTGCATCCCCCCTTCCTGTTGCACAAAAAGAACCTTTGAAACCGAACGAGTAAAAACAAGGTATAAGTAATAGAACAAATAAAAAAGCAACTAAGACATATTATCAGTGTCAAAATAACCCACTGTCTCTGTTCCGTACAATTTTACAATTTCCCCTTTTTGTTTTTGAACAGCTAGTACCAGGTTTGCCATGTTCTGCAGGGCCCTTGCAAACATGACAGCAACCAAGGTAATAGCAAACAAACAATACTGCCAATTGATTGAATGGATGCCAAAAAAGGCTGACATTTTCTCAGATTTTGACAACATGTTGTTGCCATGGGGCGCCTAAAATCCACGCAGCACATACCATCAAAATCCTCACAGCCATGTCCTTGAACCAACAACAAAAAGCAGTGGCAATTTTGACCCACATTCTTAACTGCCTACCAAACAAGGTGATTTAACTCTTTAATGCTTTCCCTGCTGTTACTCTGGATAAGAGAAGAACCGCTGCGACACGTTCCCATCATAGCCTCCTACTACATATAGCATCTACAGAAAGACAATTATCGACATTCAAAGTGTAAACAGTATCATCTTTTGGATTAACATTATACGTAGGTGGAAGGGCACACCAAACAAGAACTGGTTCAGTCAAAAAGTTCGAAACATAGCATGCCTTCTCTGAACATACCTCTGGGGTCATTCCCTTCATTCCCTCTCTTTTTTATGCAAAGAGAAACACTTTTACCGTAACAAAGAAGCCCCTATTTACATCTCTGAGCCAGGACACAAACCGCAGCTGTATGCGCCACCAGGCTCAGGGCAGAAATCATTCATGCAGTTACACAGCTATATATCACTACAAGCATGCAGACACCTATTAAACACTAGATAACCATGTTTATCTTTCCTATTCTCCTTCACAATACCTAGCTGTTCTCTCATCTCTTGTTAGGTCAGCCATTCCCCATTTTCCTCTCCTGTATATCTCTTCAGACATTCTCTATCCTCCCCTTTTTTGCTTGTTAGTTGCAAGGAGGCAAAGGGTGTATGTAGCTGGGTGACCATGACCTGCTTCAGCCAAGCCGTCTCCTCCGGAACACAGCCCTCTTCACGAGCTGTCTTTTTTATCGACCAGCTCCGTCCTATTCTTCCAAGGCTTCGGAACACCACCATAGGGGTCACCATTTGAGGAAACTGAGGCACGGACTCCCTGACCTGACTAGAAGACCCTTCATGAGTCCATATACGTCTCTTTCTGGGGACGAAGCCTGATTCCCCATTACGGATTTCCCACAGCTCACCTCTCAGCTCCGGAGGGATTTCTGGCCGGCTCCTGCTTCCTTTCAGCAGATCATTCAAAGTTCTGTGGGACTCGCTGCATGTCGCTCAGTCAGGCGATTCGAGAGCCCTTCACGTTAGATCCTTAAACGCATCACGTCGGGGTCACCAATTTGCGGCGAATGAAGAGACGGGACGCAGCTTGATGCAAGCAAATGTCAATTTATTGTACAGAAGCACGAGGTTTTATAGACTTTCAGAAGCTGCGCGTTTTAAACAGATTGGTTCTTGAAGCTAAGCCTTGCATACTAGGCAATCCCTGATTGGTGGTTAACTACCATCAATTAACTGCAAGGTGTTATCTTTCCTTGGCGCCATCCGTCTCCCACTCCCCTGTGCTCTGTAAACATGCCTCATCATGTTAATTGTTGTGTCTATTCACACTCCTCGTCCTCCCAGGGTTCGTGACCTACAAGCTCGAGCACATTCCCCTCAGCTAACTGATTGCCATGAACGGTCCTAGTTTGCAGACCGCTCCTGCATCCCCCCTTCCTGTTGCACAAAAAGAACCTTTGAAACCGAACGAGTAAAAACAAGGTATAAGTAATAGAACAAATAAAAAAGCAACTAAGACATATTATCAGTGTCAAAATAACCCACTGTCTCTGTTCCGTACAATTTTACAATTTCCCCTTTTTGTTTTTGAACAGCTAGTACCAGGTTTGCCATGTTCTGCAGGGCCCTTGCAAACATGACAGCAACCAAGGTAATAGCAAACAAACAATACTGCCAATTGATTGAATGGATGCCAAAAAAGGCTGACATTTTCTCAGATTTTGACAACATGTTGTTGCCATGGGGCGCCTAAAATCCACGCAGCACATACCATCAAAATCCTCACAGCCATGTCCTTGAACCAACAACAAAAAGCAGTGGCAATTTTGACCCACATTCTTAACTGCCTACCAAACAAGGTGATTTAACTCTTTAATGCTTTCCCTGCTGTTACTCTGGATAAGAGAAGAACCGCTGCGACACGTTCCCATCATAGCCTCCTACTACATATAGCATCTACAGAAAGACAATTATCGACATTCAAAGTGTAAACAGTATCATCTTTTGGATTAACATTATACGTAGGTGGAAGGGCACACCAAACAAGAACTGGTTCAGTCAAAAAGTTCGAAACATAGCATGCCTTCTCTGAACATACCTCTGGGGTCATTCCCTTCATTCCCTCTCTTTTTTATGCAAAGAGAAACACTTTTACCGTAACAAAGAAGCCCCTATTTACATCTCTGAGCCAGGACACAAACCGCAGCTGTATGCGCCACCAGGCTCAGGGCAGAAATCATTCATGCAGTTACACAGCTATATATCACTACAAGCATGCAGACACCTATTAAACACTAGATAACCATGTTTATCTTTCCTATTCTCCTTCACAATACCTAGCTGTTCTCTCATCTCTTGTTAGGTCAGCCATTCCCCATTTTCCTCTCCTGTATATCTCTTCAGACATTCTCTATCCTCCCCTTTTTTGCTTGTTAGTTGCAAGGAGGCAAAGGGTGTATGTAGCTGGGTGACCATGACCTGCTTTACGTTACAATCAACTAAACACTGAATACAGGAAAAAAAAAGCATGGGAGACATAAGGCAAACATCAATAAGGTGGTTAAAGATAATTATAATAAATCCTGTAATACTTTTGAGTCATGGCCCAAAGTTTCCCAGCCGTGAGAAGAGACCAAAGGCATCCCGCCCCTGGCTCTGTTGCAGATCTTTGTTTTAAGGCTTTTGAGTTTTGTATACTTTTGTAAATTAATTCACAGTGGTCACTCAGATTCACGTAACACATCCTATCAAAGTCTTCACACTTGTGTCCCTGTGCTAATAATAAAAATCAATAGCAACTCGGTTCTGTAGCAACATATGATGGACAGAATCAACATCTGTTAATAAGCCAGAAAAAAAAAGAACAGTATTTGTAGTATTACTTTGTTTAGCAAGCTAGCAGCCTAATTTACTAAGCAAGTTAAAAGCGTGTACTGTTCTTACAGAAGAGATTAGAGAAGCAAAAATCTGTTATGCTGCATTCCAGAACTCAGCCTGAGAATTACAGTCTTCTCCGAGTTCTGCGTTACAATCATTTGACACATGTTGGGGTTGCGATTGTGAAAGTTGCCCATTTACAATTTTCATTGGCATTATCACAGCTAGTTGTTTTAAAAGCAACCCTTGAGCTTCCTGATGTTCGACTTGTTGCAAAATATTCTGAAGCCAATCAATCAAGTTAGTATTACAGTTAGTGACTCTCTAGGACCCTGCAAGACTGTGGCAAGACTCCCGCATCCGGACTGCCTTAATAGCCGTCTCATTCATTTGCAAACAGTTGTCCCTGGGATACCTTGCCTGAGTCACAGAATCGGCACAATTAATTTTCTCCAGCCAACTGCTCATAGTTAACAGCAATTCCCCGATTAAGGTTTTCAATCAAGGCCACTATACATAGCTCACAAAAATCAGATAACCACATCATATACTGTATCAGTTAGTACCATACAAAGCAATAACTTCCAATCATGCAGTGTGAGCGTATAAGGCTCTGCCGCCATCACTTCAAGAAGGGACATAGCAAATGTATCATGAATCCTCCCTTCCCGCACTGCTTTGCTTAACTCTTTAACAGCCTCGTATTGCACAGGCTGCCACTCTGGAGGTTGATTTGTCTGACAAAATACTGAACATGCCATAGCGACTCCCAAAACCCATCACTGAAGTGTTTCCCACTTGCATTCCTGTCACCAATCCCTCAGACTCCCTTTCACCCTCCCCAAAAATACAATCAATGCATCAGGAGAGACAAGGGGGTGGGGGAAAGGTCTAGCCCCTTTTCCAGATCTATAGGACCTGGATCAAAAGGTTTATCAGTGTCAATAAAATCATTGTCCGAGTTGCCCTGTTCCCGTGCTTGGTCCTGTGTTGTGAGGGTCACTGCAATCAGTGACAGAAGCTTTGGGGGCAGAGGAGGTGTGGACAGAATCGCCATCGCTGACGGCGTCTTGAGAAGAGTCGCGCTGTCAGTGGAATTTACAGCTTCCTCTGGTTTAGCACCGTTAGTAGAATTAGTCCACACTTGGCAAAGGGTAGTCAGAATTTGCCACCAAGGTGCTAAATGCATTCCCGACACGGAGTTCCCCTCCGCGGCAGCATCATACAATCGGCTGCTGTATGTACACACTTTCATTCTTTCAAAGTCTCTAAAGTTTTTTGGCTGCTCACCTGTCTCGATGCATACAGGTGTTATCCTCGGGGTTTAGGTTGCCCGCCTGGTCCAGACAGCAAGACGACCGTTCAGCCAAGCCGTCTCCTCCGGAACACAGCCCTCTTCACGAGCTGTCTTTTTTATCGACCAGCTCCGTCCTTATTCTTCCAAGGCTTCGGAACACCACCATAGGGGTCACCATTTGAGGAAACTGAGGCACGGACTCCCTGACCTGACTAGAAGACCCTTCATGAGTCCATATACGTCTCTTTCTGGGGACGAAGCCTGATTCCCCATTACGGATTTCCCACAGCTCACCTCTCAGCTCCGGAGGGATTTCTGGCCGGCTCCTGCTTCCTTTCAGCAGATCATTCAAAGTTCTGTGGGACTCGCTGCATGTCGCTCAGTCAGGCGATTCGAGAGCCCTTCACGTTAGATCCTTAAACGCATCACGTCGGGGTCACCAATTTGCGGCGAATGAAGAGACGGGACGCAGCTTGATGCAAGCAAATGTCAATTTATTGTACAGAAGCACGAGGTTTTATAGACTTTCAGAAGCTGCGCGTTTTAAACAGATTGGTTCTTGAAGCTAAGCCTTGCATACTAGGCAATCCCTGATTGGTGGTTAACTACCATCAATTAACTGCAAGGTGTTATCTTTCCTTGGCGCCATCCGTCTCCCACTCCCCTGTGCTCTGTAAACATGCCTCATCATGTTAATTGTTGTGTCTATTCACACTCCTCGTCCTCCCAGGGTTCGTGACCTACAAGCTCGAGCACATTCCCCTCAGCTAACTGATTGCCATGCACGGTCCTAGTTTGCAGACCGCTCCTGCATCCCCCCTTCCTGTTGCACAAAAAGAACCTTTGAAACCGAACGAGTAAAAACAAGGTATAAGTAATAGAACAAATAAAAAAGCAACTAAGACATATTATCAGTGTCAAAATAACCCACTGTCTCTGTTCCGTACAATTTTACAATTTCCCCTTTTTGTTTTTGAACAGCTAGTACCAGGTTTGCCATGTTCTGCAGGGCCCTTGCAAACATGACAGCAACCAAGGTAATAGCAAACAAACAATACTGCCAATTGATTGAATGGATGCCAAAAAAGGCTGACATTTTCTCAGATTTTGACAACATGTTGTTGCCATGGGGCGCCTAAAATCCACGCAGCACATACCATCAAAATCCTCACAGCCATGTCCTTGAACCAACAACAAAAAGCAGTGGCAATTTTGACCCACATTCTTAACTGCCTACCAAACAAGGTGATTTAACTCTTTAATGCTTTCCCTGCTGTTACTCTGGATAAGAGAAGAACCGCTGCGACACGTTCCCATCATAGCCTCCTACTACATATAGCATCTACAGAAAGACAATTATCGACATTCAAAGTGTAAACAGTATCATCTTTTGGATTAACATTATACGTAGGTGGAAGGGCACACCAAACAAGAACTGGTTCAGTCAAAAAGTTCGAAACATAGCATGCCTTCTCTGAACATACCTCTGGGGTCATTCCCTTCATTCCCTCTCTTTTTTATGCAAAGAGAAACACTTTTACCGTAACAAAGAAGCCCCTATTTACATCTCTGAGCCAGGACACAAACCGCAGCTGTATGCGCCACCAGGCTCAGGGCAGAAATCATTCATGCAGTTACACAGCTATATATCACTACAAGCATGCAGACACCTATTAAACACTAGATAACCATGTTTATCTTTCCTATTCTCCTTCACAATACCTAGCTGTTCTCTCATCTCTTGTTAGGTCAGCCATTCCCCATTTTCCTCTCCTGTATATCTCTTCAGACATTCTCTATCCTCCCCTTTTTTGCTTGTTAGTTGCAAGGAGGCAAAGGGTGTATGTAGCTGGGTGACCATGACCTGCTTTACGTTACAATCAACTAAACACTGAATACAGGAAAAAAAAGCATGGGAGACATAAGGCAAACATCAATAAGGTGGTTAAAGATAATTATAATAAATCCTGTAATACTTTTGAGTCATGGCCCAAAGTTTCCCAGCCGTGAGAAGAGACCAAAGGCATCCCGCCCCTGGCTCTGTTGCAGATCTTTGTTTTAAGGCTTTTGAGTTTTGTATACTTTTGTAAATTAATTCACAGTGGTCACTCAGATTCACGTAACACATCCTATCAAAGTCTTCACACTTGTGTCCCTGTGCTAATAATAAAAATCAATAGCAACTCGGTTCTGTAGCAACATATGATGGACAGAATCAACATCTGTTAATAAGCCAGAAAAAAAAAGAACAGTATTTGTAGTATTACTTTGTTTAGCAAGCTAGCAGCCTAATTTACTAAGCAAGTTAAAAGCGTGTACTGTTCTTACAGAAGAGATTAGAGAAGCAAAAATCTGTTATGCTGCATTCCAGAACTCAGCCTGAGAATTACAGTCTTCTCCGAGTTCTGCGTTACAATCATTTGACACATGTTGGGGTTGCGATTGTGAAAGTTGCCCATTTACAATTTTCATTGGCATTATCACAGCTAGTTGTTTTAAAAGCAACCCTTGAGCTTCCTGATGTTCGACTTGTTGCAAAATATTCTGAAGCCAATCAATCAAGTTAGTATTACAGTTAGTGACTCTCTAGGACCCTGCAAGACTGTGGCAAGACTCCCGCATCCGGACTGCCTTAATAGCCGTCTCATTCATTTGCAAACAGTTGTCCCTGGGATACCTTGCCTGAGTCACAGAATCGGCACAATTAATTTTCTCCAGCCAACTGCTCATAGTTAACAGCAATTCCCCGATTAAGGTTTTCAATCAAGGCCACTATACATAGCTCACAAAAATCAGATAACCACATCATATACTGTATCAGTTAGTACCATACAAAGCAATAACTTCCAATCATGCAGTGTGAGCGTATAAGGCTCTGCCGCCATCACTTCAAGAAGGGACATAGCAAATGTATCATGAATCCTCCCTTCCCGCACTGCTTTGCTTAACTCTTTAACAGCCTCGTATTGCACAGGCTGCCACTCTGGAGGTTGATTTGTCTGACAAAATACTGAACATGCCATAGCGACTCCCAAAACCCATCACTGAAGTGTTTCCCACTTGCATTCCTGTCACCAATCCCTCAGACTCCCTTTCACCCTCCCCAAAAATACAATCAATGCATCAGGAGAGACAAGGGGGTGGGGGAAAGGTCTAGCCCCTTTTCCAGATCTATAGGACCTGGATCAAAAGGTTTATCAGTGTCAATAAAATCATTGTCCGAGTTGCCCTGTTCCCGTGCTTGGTCCTGTGTTGTGAGGGTCACTGCAATCAGTGACAGAAGCTTTGGGGGCAGAGGAGGTGTGGACAGAATCGCCATCGCTGACGGCGTCTTGAGAAGAGTCGCGCTGTCAGTGGAATTTACAGCTTCCTCTGGTTTAGCACCGTTAGTAGAATTAGTCCACACTTGGCAAAGGGTAGTCAGAATTTGCCACCAAGGTGCTAAATGCATTCCCGACACGGAGTTCCCCTCCGCGGCAGCATCATACAATCGGCTGCTGTATGTACACACTTTCATTCTTTCAAAGTCTCTAAAGTTTTTTGGCTGCTCACCTGTCTCGATGCATACAGGTGTTATCCTCGGGGTTTAGGTTGCCCGCCTGGTCCAGACAGCAAGACGACCGTTCAGCCAAGCCGTCTCCTCCGGAACACAGCCCTCTTCACGAGCTGTCTTTTTTATCGACCAGCTCCGTCCTTATTCTTCCAAGGCTTCGGAACACCACCATAGGGGTCACCATTTGAGGAAACTGAGGCACGGACTCCCTGACCTGACTAGAAGACCCTTCATGAGTCCATATACGTCTCTTTCTGGGGACGAAGCCTGATTCCCCATTACGGATTTCCCACAGCTCACCTCTCAGCTCCGGAGGGATTTCTGGCCGGCTCCTGCTTCCTTTCAGCAGATCATTCAAAGTTCTGTGGGACTCGCTGCATGTCGCTCAGTCAGGCGATTCGAGAGCCCTTCACGTTAGATCCTTAAACGCATCACGTCGGGGTCACCAATTTGCGGCGAATGAAGAGACGGGACGCAGCTTGATGCAAGCAAATGTCAATTTATTGTACAGAAGCACGAGGTTTTATAGACTTTCAGAAGCTGCGCGTTTTAAACAGATTGGTTCTTGAAGCTAAGCCTTGCATACTAGGCAATCCCTGATTGGTGGTTAACTACCATCAATTAACTGCAAGGTGTTATCTTTCCTTGGCGCCATCCGTCTCCCACTCCCCTGTGCTCTGTAAACATGCCTCATCATGTTAATTGTTGTGTCTATTCACACTCCTCGTCCTCCCAGGGTTCGTGACCTACAAGCTCGAGCACATTCCCCTCAGCTAACTGATTGCCATGCACGGTCCTAGTTTGCAGACCGCTCCTGCATCCCCCCTTCCTGTTGCACAAAAAGAACCTTTGAAACCGAACGAGTAAAAACAAGGTATAAGTAATAGAACAAATAAAAAAGCAACTAAGACATATTATCAGTGTCAAAATAACCCACTGTCTCTGTTCCGTACAATTTTACAATTTCCCCTTTTTGTTTTTGAACAGCTAGTACCAGGTTTGCCATGTTCTGCAGGGCCCTTGCAAACATGACAGCAACCAAGGTAATAGCAAACAAACAATACTGCCAATTGATTGAATGGATGCCAAAAAAGGCTGACATTTTCTCAGATTTTGACAACATGTTGTTGCCATGGGGCGCCTAAAATCCACGCAGCACATACCATCAAAATCCTCACAGCCATGTCCTTGAACCAACAACAAAAAGCAGTGGCAATTTTGACCCACATTCTTAACTGCCTACCAAACAAGGTGATTTAACTCTTTAATGCTTTCCCTGCTGTTACTCTGGATAAGAGAAGAACCGCTGCGACACGTTCCCATCATAGCCTCCTACTACATATAGCATCTACAGAAAGACAATTATCGACATTCAAAGTGTAAACAGTATCATCTTTTGGATTAACATTATACGTAGGTGGAAGGGCACACCAAACAAGAACTGGTTCAGTCAAAAAGTTCGAAACATAGCATGCCTTCTCTGAACATACCTCTGGGGTCATTCCCTTCATTCCCTCTCTTTTTTATGCAAAGAGAAACACTTTTACCGTAACAAAGAAGCCCCTATTTACATCTCTGAGCCAGGACACAAACCGCAGCTGTATGCGCCACCAGGCTCAGGGCAGAAATCATTCATGCAGTTACACAGCTATATATCACTACAAGCATGCAGACACCTATTAAACACTAGATAACCATGTTTATCTTTCCTATTCTCCTTCACAATACCTAGCTGTTCTCTCATCTCTTGTTAGGTCAGCCATTCCCCATTTTCCTCTCCTGTATATCTCTTCAGACATTCTCTATCCTCCCCTTTTTTGCTTGTTAGTTGCAAGGAGGCAAAGGGTGTATGTAGCTGGGTGACCATGACCTGCTTTACGTTACAATCAACTAAACACTGAATACAGGAAAAAAAAAGCATGGGAGACATAAGGCAAACATCAATAAGGTGGTTAAAGATAATTATAATAAATCCTGTAATACTTTTGAGTCATGGCCCAAAGTTTCCCAGCCGTGAGAAGAGACCAAAGGCATCCCGCCCCTGGCTCTGTTGCAGATCTTTGTTTTAAGGCTTTTGAGTTTTGTATACTTTTGTAAATTAATTCACAGTGGTCACTCAGATTCACGTAACACATCCTATCAAAGTCTTCACACTTGTGTCCCTGTGCTAATAATAAAAATCAATAGCAACTCGGTTCTGTAGCAACATATGATGGACAGAATCAACATCTGTTAATAAGCCAGAAAAAAAAAGAACAGTATTTGTAGTATTACTTTGTTTAGCAAGCTAGCAGGCTAATTTACTAAGCAAGTTAAAAGCGTGTACTGTTCTTACAGAAGAGATTAGAGAAGCAAAAATCTGTTATGCTGCATTCCAGAACTCAGCCTGAGAATTACAGTCTTCTCCGAGTTCTGCGTTACAATCATTTGACACATGTTGGGGTTGCGATTGTGAAAGTTGCCCATTTACAATTTTCATTGGCATTATCACAGCTAGTTGTTTTAAAAGCAACCCTTGAGCTTCCTGATGTTCGACTTGTTGCAAAATATTCTGAAGCCAATCAATCAAGTTAGTATTACAGTTAGTGACTCTCTAGGACCCTGCAAGACTGTGGCAAGACTCCCGCATCCGGACTGCCTTAATAGCCGTCTCATTCATTTGCAAACAGTTGTCCCTGGGATACCTTGCCTGAGTCACAGAATCGGCACAATTAATTTTCTCCAGCCAACTGCTCATAGTTAACAGCAATTCCCCGATTAAGGTTTTCAATCAAGGCCACTATACATAGCTCACAAAAATCAGATAACCACATCATATACTGTATCAGTTAGTACCATACAAAGCAATAACTTCCAATCATGCAGTGTGAGCGTATAAGGCTCTGCCATCACTTCAAGAAGGGACATAGCAAATGTATCATGAATCCTCCCTTCCCGCACTGCTTTGCTTAACTCTTTAACAGCCTCGTATTGCACAGGCTGCCACTCTGGAGGTTGATTTGTCTGACAAAATACTGAACATGCCATAGCGACTCCCAAAACCCATCACTGAAGTGTTTCCCACTTGCATTCCTGTCACCAATCCCTCAGACTCCCTTTCACCCTCCCCAAAAATACAATCAATGCATCAGGAGAGACAAGGGGGTGGGGGAAAGGTCTAGCCCCTTTTCCAGATCTATAGGACCTGGATCAAAAGGTTTATCAGTGTCAATAAAATCATTGTCCGAGTTGCCCTGTTCCCGTGCTTGGTCCTGTGTTGTGAGGGTCACTGCAATCAGTGACAGAAGCTTTGGGGGCAGAGGAGGTGTGGACAGAATCGCCATCGCTGACGGCGTCTTGAGAAGAGTCGCGCTGTCAGTGGAATTTACAGCTTCCTCTGGTTTAGCACCGTTAGTAGAATTAGTCCACACTTGGCAAAGGGTAGTCAGAATTTGCCACCAAGGTGCTAAATGCATTCCCGACACGGAGTTCCCCTCCGCGGCAGCATCATACAATCGGCTGCTGTATGTACACACTTTCATTCTTTCAAAGTCTCTAAAGTTTTTTGGCTGCTCACCTGTCTCGATGCATACAGGTGTTATCCTCGGGGTTTAGGTTGCCCGCCTGGTCCAGACAGCAAGACGACCGTTCAGCCAAGCCGTCTCCTCCGGAACACAGCCCTCTTCACGAGCTGTCTTTTTTATCGACCAGCTCCGTCCTTATTCTTCCAAGGCTTCGGAACACCACCATAGGGGTCACCATTTGAGGAAACTGAGGCACGGACTCCCTGACCTGACTAGAAGACCCTTCATGAGTCCATATACGTCTCTTTCTGGGGACGAAGCCTGATTCCCCATTACGGATTTCCCACAGCTCACCTCTCAGCTCCGGAGGGATTTCTGGCCGGCTCCTGCTTCCTTTCAGCAGATCATTCAAAGTTCTGTGGGACTCGCTGCATGTCGCTCAGTCAGGCGATTCGAGAGCCCTTCACGTTAGATCCTTAAACGCATCACGTCGGGGTCACCAATTTGCGGCGAATGAAGAGACGGGACGCAGCTTGATGCAAGCAAATGTCAATTTATTGTACAGAAGCACGAGGTTTTATAGACTTTCAGAAGCTGCGCGTTTTAAACAGATTGGTTCTTGAAGCTAAGCCTTGCATACTAGGCAATCCCTGATTGGTGGTTAACTACCATCAATTAACTGCAAGGTGTTATCTTTCCTTGGCGCCATCCGTCTCCCACTCCCCTGTGCTCTGTAAACATGCCTCATCATGTTAATTGTTGTGTCTATTCACACTCCTCGTCCTCCCAGGGTTCGTGACCTACAAGCTCGAGCACATTCCCCTCAGCTAACTGATTGCCATGCACGGTCCTAGTTTGCAGACCGCTCCTGCATCCCCCCTTCCTGTTGCACAAAAAGAACCTTTGAAACCGAACGAGTAAAAACAAGGTATAAGTAATAGAACAAATAAAAAAGCAACTAAGACATATTATCAGTGTCAAAATAACCCACTGTCTCTGTTCCGTACAATTTTACAATTTCCCCTTTTTGTTTTTGAACAGCTAGTACCAGGTTTGCCATGTTCTGCAGGGCCCTTGCAAACATGACAGCAACCAAGGTAATAGCAAACAAACAATACTGCCAATTGATTGAATGGATGCCAAAAAAGGCTGACATTTTCTCAGATTTTGACAACATGTTGTTGCCATGGGGCGCCTAAAATCCACGCAGCACATACCATCAAAATCCTCACAGCCATGTCCTTGAACCAACAACAAAAAGCAGTGGCAATTTTGACCCACATTCTTAACTGCCTACCAAACAAGGTGATTTAACTCTTTAATGCTTTCCCTGCTGTTACTCTGGATAAGAGAAGAACCGCTGCGACACGTTCCCATCATAGCCTCCTACTACATATAGCATCTACAGAAAGACAATTATCGACATTCAAAGTGTAAACAGTATCATCTTTTGGATTAACATTATACGTAGGTGGAAGGGCACACCAAACAAGAACTGGTTCAGTCAAAAAGTTCGAAACATAGCATGCCTTCTCTGAACATACCTCTGGGGTCATTCCCTTCATTCCCTCTCTTTTTTATGCAAAGAGAAACACTTTTACCGTAACAAAGAAGCCCCTATTTACATCTCTGAGCCAGGACACAAACCGCAGCTGTATGCGCCACCAGGCTCAGGGCAGAAATCATTCATGCAGTTACACAGCTATATATCACTACAAGCATGCAGACACCTATTAAACACTAGATAACCATGTTTATCTTTCCTATTCTCCTTCACAATACCTAGCTGTTCTCTCATCTCTTGTTAGGTCAGCCATTCCCCATTTTCCTCTCCTGTATATCTCTTCAGACATTCTCTATCCTCCCCTTTTTTGCTTGTTAGTTGCAAGGAGGCAAAGGGTGTATGTAGCTGGGTGACCATGACCTGCTTTACGTTACAATCAACTAAACACTGAATACAGGAAAAAAAAAGCATGGGAGACATAAGGCAAACATCAATAAGGTGGTTAAAGATAATTATAATAAATCCTGTAATACTTTTGAGTCATGGCCCAAAGTTTCCCAGCCGTGAGAAGAGACCAAAGGCATCCCGCCCCTGGCTCTGTTGCAGATCTTTGTTTTAAGGCTTTTGAGTTTTGTATACTTTTGTAAATTAATTCACAGTGGTCACTCAGATTCACGTAACACATCCTATCAAAGTCTTCACACTTGTGTCCCTGTGCTAATAATAAAAATCAATAGCAACTCGGTTCTGTAGCAACATATGATGGACAGAATCAACATCTGTTAATAAGCCAGAAAAAAAAAGAACAGTATTTGTAGTATTACTTTGTTTAGCAAGCTAGCAGCCTAATTTACTAAGCAAGTTAAAAGCGTGTACTGTTCTTACAGAAGAGATTAGAGAAGCAAAAATCTGTTATGCTGCATTCCAGAACTCAGCCTGAGAATTACAGTCTTCTCCGAGTTCTGCGTTACAATCATTTGACACATGTTGGGGTTGCGATTGTGAAAGTTGCCCATTTACAATTTTCATTGGCATTATCACAGCTAGTTGTTTTAAAAGCAACCCTTGAGCTTCCTGATGTTCGACTTGTTGCAAAATATTCTGAAGCCAATCAATCAAGTTAGTATTACAGTTAGTGACTCTCTAGGACCCTGCAAGACTGTGGCAAGACTCCCGCATCCGGACTGCCTTAATAGCCGTCTCATTCATTTGCAAACAGTTGTCCCTGGGATACCTTGCCTGAGTCACAGAATCGGCACAATTAATTTTCTCCAGCCAACTGCTCATAGTTAACAGCAATTCCCCGATTAAGGTTTTCAATCAAGGCCACTATACATAGCTCACAAAAATCAGATAACCACATCATATACTGTATCAGTTAGTACCATACAAAGCAATAACTTCCAATCATGCAGTGTGAGCGTATAAGGCTCTGCCATCACTTCAAGAAGGGACATAGCAAATGTATTATGAATCCTCCCTTCCCGCACTGCTTTGCTTAACTCTTTAACAGCCTCGTATTGCACAGGCTGCCACTCTGGAGGTTGATTTGTCTGACAAAATACTGAACATGCCATAGCGACTCCCAAAACCCATCACTGAAGTGTTTCCCACTTGCATTCCTGTCACCAATCCCTCAGACTCCCTTTCACCCTCCCCAAAAATACAATCAATGCATCAGGAGAGACAAGGGGGTGGGGGAAAGGTCTAGCCCCTTTTCCAGATCTATAGGACCTGGATCAAAAGGTTTATCAGTGTCAATAAAATCATTGTCCGAGTTGCCCTGTTCCCGTGCTTGGTCCTGTGTTGTGAGGGTCACTGCAATCAGTGACAGAAGCTTTGGGGGCAGAGGAGGTGTGGACAGAATCGCCATCGCTGACGGCGTCTTGAGAAGAGTCGCGCTGTCAGTGGAATTTACAGCTTCCTCTGGTTTAGCACCGTTAGTAGAATTAGTCCACACTTGGCAAAGGGTAGTCAGAATTTGCCACCAAGGTGCTAAATGCATTCCCGACACGGAGTTCCCCTCCGCGGCAGCATCATACAATCGGCTGCTGTATGTACACACTTTCATTCTTTCAAAGTCTCTAAAGTTTTTTGGCTGCTCACCTGTCTCGATGCATACAGGTGTTATCCTCGGGGTTTAGGTTGCCCGCCTGGTCCAGACAGCAAGACGACCGTTCAGCCAAGCCGTCTCCTCCGGAACACAGCCCTCTTCACGAGCTGTCTTTTTTATCGACCAGCTCCGTCCTTATTCTTCCAAGGCTTCGGAACACCACCATAGGGGTCACCATTTGAGGAAACTGAGGCACGGACTCCCTGACCTGACTAGAAGACCCTTCATGAGTCCATATACGTCTCTTTCTGGGGACGAAGCCTGATTCCCCATTACGGATTTCCCACAGCTCACCTCTCAGCTCCGGAGGGATTTCTGGCCGGCTCCTGCTTCCTTTCAGCAGATCATTCAAAGTTCTGTGGGACTCGCTGCATGTCGCTCAGTCAGGCGATTCGAGAGCCCTTCACGTTAGATCCTTAAACGCATCACGTCGGGGTCACCAATTTGCGGCGAATGAAGAGACGGGACGCAGCTTGATGCAAGCAAATGTCAATTTATTGTACAGAAGCACGAGGTTTTATAGACTTTCAGAAGCTGCGCGTTTTAAACAGATTGGTTCTTGAAGCTAAGCCTTGCATACTAGGCAATCCCTGATTGGTGGTTAACTACCATCAATTAACTGCAAGGTGTTATCTTTCCTTGGCGCCATCCGTCTCCCACTCCCCTGTGCTCTGTAAACATGCCTCATCATGTTAATTGTTGTGTCTATTCACACTCCTCGTCCTCCCAGGGTTCGTGACCTACAAGCTCGAGCACATTCCCCTCAGCTAACTGATTGCCATGCACGGTCCTAGTTTGCAGACCGCTCCTGCATCCCCCCTTCCTGTTGCACAAAAAGAACCTTTGAAACCGAACGAGTAAAAACAAGGTATAAGTAATAGAACAAATAAAAAAGCAACTAAGACATATTATCAGTGTCAAAATAACCCACTGTCTCTGTTCCGTACAATTTTACAATTTCCCCTTTTTGTTTTTGAACAGCTAGTACCAGGTTTGCCATGTTCTGCAGGGCCCTTGCAAACATGACAGCAACCAAGGTAATAGCAAACAAACAATACTGCCAATTGATTGAATGGATGCCAAAAAAGGCTGACATTTTCTCAGATTTTGACAACATGTTGTTGCCATGGGGCGCCTAAAATCCACGCAGCACATACCATCAAAATCCTCACAGCCATGTCCTTGAACCAACAACAAAAAGCAGTGGCAATTTTGACCCACATTCTTAACTGCCTACCAAACAAGGTGATTTAACTCTTTAATGCTTTCCCTGCTGTTACTCTGGATAAGAGAAGAACCGCTGCGACACGTTCCCATCATAGCCTCCTACTACATATAGCATCTACAGAAAGACAATTATCGACATTCAAAGTGTAAACAGTATCATCTTTTGGATTAACATTATACGTAGGTGGAAGGGCACACCAAACAAGAACTGGTTCAGTCAAAAAGTTCGAAACATAGCATGCCTTCTCTGAACATACCTCTGGGGTCATTCCCTTCATTCCCTCTCTTTTTTATGCAAAGAGAAACACTTTTACCGTAACAAAGAAGCCCCTATTTACATCTCTGAGCCAGGACACAAACCGCAGCTGTATGCGCCACCAAGCTCAGGGCAGAAATCATTCATGCAGTTACACAGCTATATATCACTACAAGCATGCAGACACCTATTAAACACTAGATAACCATGTTTATCTTTCCTATTCTCCTTCACAATACCTAGCTGTTCTCTCATCTCTTGTTAGGTCAGCCATTCCCCATTTTCCTCTCCTGTATATCTCTTCAGACATTCTCTATCCTCCCCTTTTTTGCTTGTTAGTTGCAAGGAGGCAAAGGGTGTATGTAGCTGGGTGACCATGACCTGCTTTACGTTACAATCAACTAAACACTGAATACAGGAAAAAAAAAGCATGGGAGACATAAGGCAAACATCAATAAGGTGGTTAAAGATAATTATAATAAATCCTGTAATACTTTTGAGTCATGGCCCAAAGTTTCCCAGCCGTGAGAAGAGACCAAAGGCATCCCGCCCCTGGCTCTGTTGCAGATCTTTGTTTTAAGGCTTTTGAGTTTTGTATACTTTTGTAAATTAATTCACAGTGGTCACTCAGATTCACGTAACACATCCTATCAAAGTCTTCACACTTGTGTCCCTGTGCTAATAATAAAAATCAATAGCAACTCGGTTCTGTAGCAACATATGATGGACAGAATCAACATCTGTTAATAAGCCAGAAAAAAAAAGAACAGTATTTGTAGTATTACTTTGTTTAGCAAGCTAGCAGGCTAATTTACTAAGCAAGTTAAAAGCGTGTACTGTTCTTACAGAAGAGATTAGAGAAGCAAAAATCTGTTATGCTGCATTCCAGAACTCAGCCTGAGAATTACAGTCTTCTCCGAGTTCTGCGTTACAATCATTTGACACATGTTGGGGTTGCGATTGTGAAAGTTGCCCATTTACAATTTTCATTGGCATTATCACAGCTAGTTGTTTTAAAAGCAACCCTTGAGCTTCCTGATGTTCGACTTGTTGCAAAATATTCTGAAGCCAATCAATCAAGTTAGTATTACAGTTAGTGACTCTCTAGGACCCTGCAAGACTGTGGCAAGACTCCCGCATCCGGACTGCCTTAATAGCCGTCTCATTCATTTGCAAACAGTTGTCCCTGGGATACCTTGCCTGAGTCACAGAATCGGCACAATTAATTTTCTCCAGCCAACTGCTCATAGTTAACAGCAATTCCCCGATTAAGGTTTTCAATCAAGGCCACTATACATAGCTCACAAAAATCAGATAACCACATCATATACTGTATCAGTTAGTACCATACAAAGCAATAACTTCCAATCATGCAGTGTGAGCGTATAAGGCTCTGCCATCACTTCAAGAAGGGACATAGCAAATGTATTATGAATCCTCCCTTCCCGCACTGCTTTGCTTAACTCTTTAACAGCCTCGTATTGCACAGGCTGCCACTCTGGAGGTTGATTTGTCTGACAAAATACTGAACATGCCATAGCGACTCCCAAAACCCATCACTGAAGTGTTTCCCACTTGCATTCCTGTCACCAATCCCTCAGACTCCCTTTCACCCTCCCCAAAAATACAATCAATGCATCAGGAGAGACAAGGGGGTGGGGGAAAGGTCTAGCCCCTTTTCCAGATCTATAGGACCTGGATCAAAAGGTTTATCAGTGTCAATAAAATCATTGTCCGAGTTGCCCTGTTCCCGTGCTTGGTCCTGTGTTGTGAGGGTCACTGCAATCAGTGACAGAAGCTTTGGGGGCAGAGGAGGTGTGGACAGAATCGCCATCGCTGACGGCGTCTTGAGAAGCGTCGCGCTGTCAGTGGAATTTACAGCTTCCTCTGGTTTAGCACCGTTAGTAGAATTAGTCCACACTTGGCAAAGGGTAGTCAGAATTTGCCACCAAGGTGCTAAATGCATTCCCGACACGGAGTTCCCCTCCGCGGCAGCATCATACAATCGGCTGCTGTATGTACACACTTTCATTCTTTCAAAGTCTCTAAAGTTTTTTGGCTGCTCACCTGTCTCGATGCATACAGGTGTTATCCTCGGGGTTTAGGTTGCCCGCCTGGTCCAGACAGCAAGACGACCGTTCAGCCAAGCCGTCTCCTCCGGAACACAGCCCTCTTCACGAGCTGTCTTTTTTATCGACCAGCTCCGTCCTTATTCTTCCAAGGCTTTGGAACACCACCATAGGGGTCACCATTTGAGGAAACTGAGGCACGGACTCCCTGATCTGACTAGAAGACCCTTCATGAGTCCATATACGTCTCTTTCTGGGGACGAAGCCTGATTCCCCATTACGGATTTCCCACAGCTCACCTCTCAGCTCCGGAGGGATTTCTGGCCGGCTCCTGCTTCCTTTCAGCAGATCATTCAAAGTTCTGTGGGACGCGCTGCATGTCGCTCAGTCAGGCGATTCGAGAGCCCTTCACGTTAGATCCTTAAACGCATCACGTCGGGGTCACCAATTTGCGGCGAATGAAGAGACGGGACGCAGCTTGATGCAAGCAAATGTCAATTTATTGTACAGAAGCACGAGGTTTTATAGACTTTCAGAAGCTGCGCGTTTTAAACAGATTGGTTCTTGAAGCTAAGCCTTGCATACTAGGCAATCCCTGATTGGTGGTTAACTACCATCAATTAACTGCAAGGTGTTATCTTTCCTTGGCGCCATCCGTCTCCCACTCCCCTGTGCTCTGTAAACATGCCTCATCATGTTAATTGTTGTGTCTATTCACACTCCTCGTCCTCCCAGGGTTCGTGACCTACAAGCTCGAGCACATTCCCCTCAGCTAACTGATTGCCATGCACGGTCCTAGTTTGCAGACCGCTCCTGCATCCCCCCTTCCTGTTGCACAAAAAGAACCTTTGAAACCGAACGAGTAAAAACAAGGTATAAGTAATAGAACAAATAAAAAAGCAACTAAGACATATTATCAGTGTCAAAATAACCCACTGTCTCTGTTCCGTACAATTTTACAATTTCCCCTTTTTGTTTTTGAACAGCTAGTACCAGGTTTGCCATGTTCTGCAGGGCCCTTGCAAACATGACAGCAACCAAGGTAATAGCAAACAAACAATACTGCCAATTGATTGAATGGATGCCAAAAAAGGCTGACATTTTCTCAGATTTTGACAACATGTTGTTGCCATGGGGCGCCTAAAATCCACGCAGCACATACCATCAAAATCCTCACAGCCATGTCCTTGAACCAACAACAAAAAGCAGTGGCAATTTTGACCCACATTCTTAACTGCCTACCAAACAAGGTGATTTAACTCTTTAATGCTTTCCCTGCTGTTACTCTGGATAAGAGAAGAACCGCTGCGACACGTTCCCATCATAGCCTCCTACTACATATAGCATCTACAGAAAGACAATTATCGACATTCAAAGTGTAAACAGTATCATCTTTTGGATTAACATTATACGTAGGTGGAAGGGCACACCAAACAAGAACTGGTTCAGTCAAAAAGTTCGAAACATAGCATGCCTTCTCTGAACATACCTCTGGGGTCATTCCCTTCATTCCCTCTCTTTTTTATGCAAAGAGAAACACTTTTACCGTAACAAAGAAGCCCCTATTTACATCTCTGAGCCAGGACACAAACCGCAGCTGTATGCGCCACCAGGCTCAGGGCAGAAATCATTCATGCAGTTACACAGCTATATATCACTACAAGCATGCAGACACCTATTAAACACTAGATAACCATGTTTATCTTTCCTATTCTCCTTCACAATACCTAGCTGTTCTCTCATCTCTTGTTAGGTCAGCCATTCCCCATTTTCCTCTCCTGTATATCTCTTCAGACATTCTCTATCCTCCCCTTTTTTGCTTGTTAGTTGCAAGGAGGCAAAGGGTGTATGTAGCTGGGTGACCATGACCTGCTTTACGTTACAATCAACTAAACACTGAATACAGGAAAAAAAAAGCATGGGAGACATAAGGCAAACATCAATAAGGTGGTTAAAGATAATTATAATAAATCCTGTAATACTTTTGAGTCATGGCCCAAAGTTTCCCAGCCGTGAGAAGAGACCAAAGGCATCCCGCCCCTGGCTCTGTTGCAGATCTTTGTTTTAAGGCTTTTGAGTTTTGTATACTTTTGTAAATTAATTCACAGTGGTCACTCAGATTCACGTAACACATCCTATCAAAGTCTTCACACTTGTGTCCCTGTGCTAATAATAAAAATCAATAGCAACTCGGTTCTGTAGCAACATATGATGGACAGAATCAACATCTGTTAATAAGCCAGAAAAAAAAAGAACAGTATTTGTAGTATTACTTTGTTTAGCAAGCTAGCAGCCTAATTTACTAAGCAAGTTAAAAGCGTGTACTGTTCTTACAGAAGAGATTAGAGAAGCAAAAATCTGTTATGCTGCATTCCAGAACTCAGCCTGAGAATTACAGTCTTCTCCGAGTTCTGCGTTACAATCATTTGACACATGTTGGGGTTGCGATTGTGAAAGTTGCCCATTTACAATTTTCATTGGCATTATCACAGCTAGTTGTTTTAAAAGCAACCCTTGAGCTTCCTGATGTTCGACTTGTTGCAAAATATTCTGAAGCCAATCAATCAAGTTAGTATTACAGTTAGTGACTCTCTAGGACCCTGCAAGACTGTGGCAAGACTCCCGCATCCGGACTGCCTTAATAGCCGTCTCATTCATTTGCAAACAGTTGTCCCTGGGATACCTTGCCTGAGTCACAGAATCGGCACAATTAATTTTCTCCAGCCAACTGCTCATAGTTAACAGCAATTCCCCGATTAAGGTTTTCAATCAAGGCCACTATACATAGCTCACAAAAATCAGATAACCACATCATATACTGTATCAGTTAGTACCATACAAAGCAATAACTTCCAATCATGCAGTGTGAGCGTATAAGGCTCTGCCATCACTTCAAGAAGGGACATAGCAAATGTATTATGAATCCTCCCTTCCCGCACTGCTTTGCTTAACTCTTTAACAGCCTCGTATTGCACAGGCTGCCACTCTGGAGGTTGATTTGTCTGACAAAATACTGAACATGCCATAGCGACTCCCAAAACCCATCACTGAAGTGTTTCCCACTTGCATTCCTGTCACCAATCCCTCAGACTCCCTTTCACCCTCCCCAAAAATACAATCAATGCATCAGGAGAGACAAGGGGGTCGGGGAAAGGTCTAGCCCCTTTTCCAGATCTATAGGACCTGGATCAAAAGGTTTATCAGTGTCAATAAAATCATTGTCCGAGTTGCCCTGTTCCCGTGCTTGGTCCTGTGTTGTGAGGGTCACTGCAATCAGTGACAGAAGCTTTGGGGGCAGAGGAGGTGTGGACAGAATCGCCATCGCTGACGGCGTCTTGAGAAGAGTCGCGCTGTCAGTGGAATTTACAGCTTCCTCTGGTTTAGCACCGTTAGTAGAATTAGTCCACACTTGGCAAAGGGTAGTCAGAATTTGCCACCAAGGTGCTAAATGCATTCCCGACACGGAGTTCCCCTCCGCGGCAGCATCATACAATCGGCTGCTGTATGTACACACTTTCATTCTTTCAAAGTCTCTAAAGTTTTTTGGCTGCTCACCTGTCTCGATGCATACAGGTGTTATCCTCGGGGTTTAGGTTGCCCGCCTGGTCCAGACAGCAAGACGACCGTTCAGCCAAGCCGTCTCCTCCGGAACACAGCCCTCTTCACGAGCTGTCTTTTTTATCGACCAGCTCCGTCCTTATTCTTCCAAGGCTTCGGAACACCACCATAGGGGTCACCATTTGAGGAAACTGAGGCACGGACTCCCTGATCTGACTAGAAGACCCTTCATGAGTCCATATACGTCTCTTTCTGGGGACGAAGCCTGATTCCCCATTACGGATTTCCCACAGCTCACCTCTCAGCTCCGGAGGGATTTCTGGCCGGCTCCTGCTTCCTTTCAGCAGATCATTCAAAGTTCTGTGGGACGCGCTGCATGTCGCTCAGTCAGGCGATTCGAGAGCCCTTCACGTTAGATCCTTAAACGCATCACGTCGGGGTCACCAATTTGCGGCGAATGAAGAGACGGGACGCAGCTTGATGCAAGCAAATGTCAATTTATTGTACAGAAGCACGAGGTTTTATAGACTTTCAGAAGCTGCGCGTTTTAAACAGATTGGTTCTTGAAGCTAAGCCTTGCATACTAGGCAATCCCTGATTGGTGGTTAACTACCATCAATTAACTGCAAGGTGTTATCTTTCCTTGGCGCCATCCGTCTCCCACTCCCCTGTGCTCTGTAAACATGCCTCATCATGTTAATTGTTGTGTCTATTCACACTCCTCGTCCTCCCAGGGTTCGTGACCTACAAGCTCGAGCACATTCCCCTCAGCTAACTGATTGCCATGCACGGTCCTAGTTTGCAGACCGCTCCTGCATCCCCCCTTCCTGTTGCACAAAAAGAACCTTTGAAACCGAACGAGTAAAAACAAGGTATAAGTAATAGAACAAATAAAAAAGCAACTAAGACATATTATCAGTGTCAAAATAACCCACTGTCTCTGTTCCGTACAATTTTACAATTTCCCCTTTTTGTTTTTGAACAGCTAGTACCAGGTTTGCCATGTTCTGCAGGGCCCTTGCAAACATGACAGCAACCAAGGTAATAGCAAACAAACAATACTGCCAATTGATTGAATGGATGCCAAAAAAGGCTGACATTTTCTCAGATTTTGACAACATGTTGTTGCCATGGGGCGCCTAAAATCCACGCAGCACATACCATCAAAATCCTCACAGCCATGTCCTTGAACCAACAACAAAAAGCAGTGGCAATTTTGACCCACATTCTTAACTGCCTACCAAACAAGGTGATTTAACTCTTTAATGCTTTCCCTGCTGTTACTCTGGATAAGAGAAGAACCGCTGCGACACGTTCCCATCATAGCCTCCTACTACATATAGCATCTACAGAAAGACAATTATCGACATTCAAAGTGTAAACAGTATCATCTTTTGGATTAACATTATACGTAGGTGGAAGGGCACACCAAACAAGAACTGGTTCAGTCAAAAAGTTCGAAACATAGCATGCCTTCTCTGAACATACCTCTGGGGTCATTCCCTTCATTCCCTCTCTTTTTTATGCAAAGAGAAACACTTTTACCGTAACAAAGAAGCCCCTATTTACATCTCTGAGCCAGGACACAAACCGCAGCTGTATGCGCCACCAGGCTCAGGGCAGAAATCATTCATGCAGTTACACAGCTATATATCACTACAAGCATGCAGACACCTATTAAACACTAGATAACCATGTTTATCTTTCCTATTCTCCTTCACAATACCTAGCTGTTCTCTCATCTCTTGTTAGGTCAGCCATTCCCCATTTTCCTCTCCTGTATATCTCTTCAGACATTCTCTATCCTCCCCTTTTTTGCTTGTTAGTTGCAAGGAGGCAAAGGGTGTATGTAGCTGGGTGACCATGACCTGCTTTACGTTACAATCAACTAAACACTGAATACAGGAAAAAAAAGCATGAGAGACATAAGGCAAACATCAATAAGGTGGTTAAAGATAATTATAATAAATCCTGTAATACTTTTGAGTCATGGCCCAAAGTTTCCCAGCCGTGAGAAGAGACCAAAGGCATCCCGCCCCTGGCTCTGTTGCAGATCTTTGTTTTAAGGCTTTTGAGTTTTGTATACTTTTGTAAATTAATTCACAGTGGTCACTCAGATTCACGTAACACATCCTATCAAAGTCTTCACACTTGTGTCCCTGTGCTAATAATAAAAATCAATAGCAACTCGGTTCTGTAGCAACATATGATGGACAGAATCAACATCTGTTAATAAGCCAGAAAAAAAAAGAACAGTATTTGTAGTATTACTTTGTTTAGCAAGCTAGCAGCCTAATTTACTAAGCAAGTTAAAAGCGTGTACTGTTCTTACAGAAGAGATTAGAGAAGCAAAAATCTGTTATGCTGCATTCCAGAACTCAGCCTGAGAATTACAGTCTTCTCCGAGTTCTGCGTTACAATCATTTGACACATGTTGGGGTTGCGATTGTGAAAGTTGCCCATTTACAATTTTCATTGGCATTATCACAGCTAGTTGTTTTAAAAGCAACCCTTGAGCTTCCTGATGTTCGACTTGTTGCAAAATATTCTGAAGCCAATCAATCAAGTTAGTATTACAGTTAGTGACTCTCTAGGACCCTGCAAGACTGTGGCAAGACTCCCGCATCCGGACTGCCTTAATAGCCGTCTCATTCATTTGCAAACAGTTGTCCCTGGGATACCTTGCCTGAGTCACAGAATCGGCACAATTAATTTTCTCCAGCCAACTGCTCATAGTTAACAGCAATTCCCCGATTAAGGTTTTCAATCAAGGCCACTATACATAGCTCACAAAAATCAGATAACCACATCATATACTGTATCAGTTAGTACCATACAAAGCAATAACTTCCAATCATGCAGTGTGAGCGTATAAGGCTCTGCCATCACTTCAAGAAGGGACATAGCAAATGTATTATGAATCCTCCCTTCCCGCACTGCTTTGCTTAACTCTTTAACAGCCTCGTATTGCACAGGCTGCCACTCTGGAGGTTGATTTGTCTGACAAAATACTGAACATGCCATAGCGACTCCCAAAACCCATCACTGAAGTGTTTCCCACTTGCATTCCTGTCACCAATCCCTCAGACTCCCTTTCACCCTCCCCAAAAATACAATCAATGCATCAGGAGAGACAAGGGGGTGGGGGAAAGGTCTAGCCCCTTTTCCAGATCTATAGGACCTGGATCAAAAGGTTTATCAGTGTCAATAAAATCATTGTCCGAGTTGCCCTGTTCCCGTGCTTGGTCCTGTGTTGTGAGGGTCACTGCAATCAGTGACAGAAGCTTTGGGGGCAGAGGAGGTGTGGACAGAATCGCCATCGCTGACGGCGTCTTGAGAAGAGTCGCGCTGTCAGTGGAATTTACAGCTTCCTCTGGTTTAGCACCGTTAGTAGAATTAGTCCACACTTGGCAAAGGGTAGTCAGAATTTGCCACCAAGGTGCTAAATGCATTCCCGACACGGAGTTCCCCTCCGCGGCAGCATCATACAATCGGCTGCTGTATGTACACACTTTCATTCTTTCAAAGTCTCTAAAGTTTTTTGGCTGCTCACCTGTCTCGATGCATACAGGTGTTATCCTCGGGGTTTAGGTTGCCCGCCTGGTCCAGACAGCAAGACGACCGTTCAGCCAAGCCGTCTCCTCCGGAACACAGCCCTCTTCACGAGCTGTCTTTTTTATCGACCAGCTCCGTCCTTATTCTTCCAAGGCTTCGGAACACCACCATAGGGGTCACCATTTGAGGAAACTGAGGCACGGACTCCCTGACCTGACTAGAAGACCCTTCATGAGTCCATATACGTCTCTTTCTGGGGACGAAGCCTGATTCCCCATTACGGATTTCCCACAGCTCACCTCTCAGCTCCGGAGGGATTTCTGGCCGGCTCCTGCTTCCTTTCAGCAGATCATTCAAAGTTCTGTGGGACTCGCTGCATGTCGCTCAGTCAGGCGATTCGAGAGCCCTTCACGTTAGATCCTTAAACGCATCACGTCGGGGTCACCAATTTGCGGCGAATGAAGAGACGGGACGCAGCTTGATGCAAGCAAATGTCAATTTATTGTACAGAAGCACGAGGTTTTATAGACTTTCAGAAGCTGCGCGTTTTAAACAGATTGGTTCTTGAAGCTAAGCCTTGCATACTAGGCAATCCCTGATTGGTGGTTAACTACCATCAATTAACTGCAAGGTGTTATCTTTCCTTGGCGCCATCCGTCTCCCACTCCCCTGTGCTCTGTAAACATGCCTCATCATGTTAATTGTTGTGTCTATTCACACTCCTCGTCCTCCCAGGGTTCGTGACCTACAAGCTCGAGCACATTCCCCTCAGCTAACTGATTGCCATGAACGGTCCTAGTTTGCAGACCGCTCCTGCATCCCCCCTTCCTGTTGCACAAAAAGAACCTTTGAAACCGAACGAGTAAAAACAAGGTATAAGTAATAGAACAAATAAAAAAGCAACTAAGACATATTATCAGTGTCAAAATAACCCACTGTCTCTGTTCCGTACAATTTTACAATTTCCCCTTTTTGTTTTTGAACAGCTAGTACCAGGTTTGCCATGTTCTGCAGGGCCCTTGCAAACATGACAGCAACCAAGGTAATAGCAAACAAACAATACTGCCAATTGATTGAATGGATGCCAAAAAAGGCTGACATTTTCTCAGATTTTGACAACATGTTGTTGCCATGGGGCGCCTAAAATCCACGCAGCACATACCATCAAAATCCTCACAGCCATGTCCTTGAACCAACAACAAAAAGCAGTGGCAATTTTGACCCACATTCTTAACTGCCTACCAAACAAGGTGATTTAACTCTTTAATGCTTTCCCTGCTGTTACTCTGGATAAGAGAAGAACCGCTGCGACACGTTCCCATCATAGCCTCCTACTACATATAGCATCTACAGAAAGACAATTATCGACATTCAAAGTGTAAACAGTATCATCTTTTGGATTAACATTATACGTAGGTGGAAGGGCACACCAAACAAGAACTGGTTCAGTCAAAAAGTTCGAAACATAGCATGCCTTCTCTGAACATACCTCTGGGGTCATTCCCTTCATTCCCTCTCTTTTTTATGCAAAGAGAAACACTTTTACCGTAACAAAGAAGCCCCTATTTACATCTCTGAGCCAGGACACAAACCGCAGCTGTATGCGCCACCAGGCTCAGGGCAGAAATCATTCATGCAGTTACACAGCTATATATCACTACAAGCATGCAGACACCTATTAAACACTAGATAACCATGTTTATCTTTCCTATTCTCCTTCACAATACCTAGCTGTTCTCTCATCTCTTGTTAGGTCAGCCATTCCCCATTTTCCTCTCCTGTATATCTCTTCAGACATTCTCTATCCTCCCCTTTTTTGCTTGTTAGTTGCAAGGAGGCAAAGGGTGTATGTAGCTGGGTGACCATGACCTGCTTCAGCCAAGCCGTCTCCTCCGGAACACAGCCCTCTTCACGAGCTGTCTTTTTTATCGACCAGCTCCGTCCTATTCTTCCAAGGCTTCGGAACACCACCATAGGGGTCACCATTTGAGGAAACTGAGGCACGGACTCCCTGACCTGACTAGAAGACCCTTCATGAGTCCATATACGTCTCTTTCTGGGGACGAAGCCTGATTCCCCATTACGGATTTCCCACAGCTCACCTCTCAGCTCCGGAGGGATTTCTGGCCGGCTCCTGCTTCCTTTCAGCAGATCATTCAAAGTTCTGTGGGACTCGCTGCATGTCGCTCAGTCAGGCGATTCGAGAGCCCTTCACGTTAGATCCTTAAACGCATCACGTCGGGGTCACCAATTTGCGGCGAATGAAGAGACGGGACGCAGCTTGATGCAAGCAAATGTCAATTTATTGTACAGAAGCACGAGGTTTTATAGACTTTCAGAAGCTGCGCGTTTTAAACAGATTGGTTCTTGAAGCTAAGCCTTGCATACTAGGCAATCCCTGATTGGTGGTTAACTACCATCAATTAACTGCAAGGTGTTATCTTTCCTTGGCGCCATCCGTCTCCCACTCCCCTGTGCTCTGTAAACATGCCTCATCATGTTAATTGTTGTGTCTATTCACACTCCTCGTCCTCCCAGGGTTCGTGACCTACAAGCTCGAGCACATTCCCCTCAGCTAACTGATTGCCATGAACGGTCCTAGTTTGCAGACCGCTCCTGCATCCCCCCTTCCTGTTGCACAAAAAGAACCTTTGAAACCGAACGAGTAAAAACAAGGTATAAGTAATAGAACAAATAAAAAAGCAACTAAGACATATTATCAGTGTCAAAATAACCCACTGTCTCTGTTCCGTACAATTTTACAATTTCCCCTTTTTGTTTTTGAACAGCTAGTACCAGGTTTGCCATGTTCTGCAGGGCCCTTGCAAACATGACAGCAACCAAGGTAATAGCAAACAAACAATACTGCCAATTGATTGAATGGATGCCAAAAAAGGCTGACATTTTCTCAGATTTTGACAACATGTTGTTGCCATGGGGCGCCTAAAATCCACGCAGCACATACCATCAAAATCCTCACAGCCATGTCCTTGAACCAACAACAAAAAGCAGTGGCAATTTTGACCCACATTCTTAACTGCCTACCAAACAAGGTGATTTAACTCTTTAATGCTTTCCCTGCTGTTACTCTGGATAAGAGAAGAACCGCTGCGACACGTTCCCATCATAGCCTCCTACTACATATAGCATCTACAGAAAGACAATTATCGACATTCAAAGTGTAAACAGTATCATCTTTTGGATTAACATTATACGTAGGTGGAAGGGCACACCAAACAAGAACTGGTTCAGTCAAAAAGTTCGAAACATAGCATGCCTTCTCTGAACATACCTCTGGGGTCATTCCCTTCATTCCCTCTCTTTTTTATGCAAAGAGAAACACTTTTACCGTAACAAAGAAGCCCCTATTTACATCTCTGAGCCAGGACACAAACCGCAGCTGTATGCGCCACCAGGCTCAGGGCAGAAATCATTCATGCAGTTACACAGCTATATATCACTACAAGCATGCAGACACCTATTAAACACTAGATAACCATGTTTATCTTTCCTATTCTCCTTCACAATACCTAGCTGTTCTCTCATCTCTTGTTAGGTCAGCCATTCCCCATTTTCCTCTCCTGTATATCTCTTCAGACATTCTCTATCCTCCCCTTTTTTGCTTGTTAGTTGCAAGGAGGCAAAGGGTGTATGTAGCTGGGTGACCATGACCTGCTTTACGTTACAATCAACTAAACACTGAATACAGGAAAAAAAAAGCATGGGAGACATAAGGCAAACATCAATAAGGTGGTTAAAGATAATTATAATAAATCCTGTAATACTTTTGAGTCATGGCCCAAAGTTTCCCAGCCGTGAGAAGAGACCAAAGGCATCCCGCCCCTGGCTCTGTTGCAGATCTTTGTTTTAAGGCTTTTGAGTTTTGTATACTTTTGTAAATTAATTCACAGTGGTCACTCAGATTCACGTAACACATCCTATCAAAGTCTTCACACTTGTGTCCCTGTGCTAATAATAAAAATCAATAGCAACTCGGTTCTGTAGCAACATATGATGGACAGAATCAACATCTGTTAATAAGCCAGAAAAAAAAAGAACAGTATTTGTAGTATTACTTTGTTTAGCAAGCTAGCAGCCTAATTTACTAAGCAAGTTAAAAGCGTGTACTGTTCTTACAGAAGAGATTAGAGAAGCAAAAATCTGTTATGCTGCATTCCAGAACTCAGCCTGAGAATTACAGTCTTCTCCGAGTTCTGCGTTACAATCATTTGACACATGTTGGGGTTGCGATTGTGAAAGTTGCCCATTTACAATTTTCATTGGCATTATCACAGCTAGTTGTTTTAAAAGCAACCCTTGAGCTTCCTGATGTTCGACTTGTTGCAAAATATTCTGAAGCCAATCAATCAAGTTAGTATTACAGTTAGTGACTCTCTAGGACCCTGCAAGACTGTGGCAAGACTCCCGCATCCGGACTGCCTTAATAGCCGTCTCATTCATTTGCAAACAGTTGTCCCTGGGATACCTTGCCTGAGTCACAGAATCGGCACAATTAATTTTCTCCAGCCAACTGCTCATAGTTAACAGCAATTCCCCGATTAAGGTTTTCAATCAAGGCCACTATACATAGCTCACAAAAATCAGATAACCACATCATATACTGTATCAGTTAGTACCATACAAAGCAATAACTTCCAATCATGCAGTGTGAGCGTATAAGGCTCTGCCATCACTTCAAGAAGGGACATAGCAAATGTATTATGAATCCTCCCTTCCCGCACTGCTTTGCTTAACTCTTTAACAGCCTCGTATTGCACAGGCTGCCACTCTGGAGGTTGATTTGTCTGACAAAATACTGAACATGCCATAGCGACTCCCAAAACCCATCACTGAAGTGTTTCCCACTTGCATTCCTGTCACCAATCCCTCAGACTCCCTTTCACCCTCCCCAAAAATACAATCAATGCATCAGGAGAGACAAGGGGGTGGGGGAAAGGTCTAGCCCCTTTTCCAGATCTATAGGACCTGGATCAAAAGGTTTATCAGTGTCAATAAAATCATTGTCCGAGTTGCCCTGTTCCCGTGCTTGGTCCTGTGTTGTGAGGGTCACTGCAATCAGTGACAGAAGCTTTGGGGGCAGAGGAGGTGTGGACAGAATCGCCATCGCTGACGGCGTCTTGAGAAGAGTCGCGCTGTCAGTGGAATTTACAGCTTCCTCTGGTTTAGCACCGTTAGTAGAATTAGTCCACACTTGGCAAAGGGTAGTCAGAATTTGCCACCAAGGTGCTAAATGCATTCCCGACACGGAGTTCCCCTCCGCGGCAGCATCATACAATCGGCTGCTGTATGTACACACTTTCATTCTTTCAAAGTCTCTAAAGTTTTTTGGCTGCTCACCTGTCTCGATGCATACAGGTGTTATCCTCGGGGTTTAGGTTGCCCGCCTGGTCCAGACAGCAAGACGACCGTTCAGCCAAGCCGTCTCCTCCGGAACACAGCCCTCTTCACGAGCTGTCTTTTTTATCGACCAGCTCCGTCCTTATTCTTCCAAGGCTTCGGAACACCACCATAGGGGTCACCATTTGAGGAAACTGAGGCACGGACTCCCTGACCTGACTAGAAGACCCTTCATGAGTCCATATACGTCTCTTTCTGGGGACGAAGCCTGATTCCCCATTACGGATTTCCCACAGCTCACCTCTCAGCTCCGGAGGGATTTCTGGCCGGCTCCTGCTTCCTTTCAGCAGATCATTCAAAGTTCTGTGGGACTCGCTGCATGTCGCTCAGTCAGGCGATTCGAGAGCCCTTCACGTTAGATCCTTAAACGCATCACGTCGGGGTCACCAATTTGCGGCGAATGAAGAGACGGGACGCAGCTTGATGCAAGCAAATGTCAATTTATTGTACAGAAGCACGAGGTTTTATAGACTTTCAGAAGCTGCGCGTTTTAAACAGATTGGTTCTTGAAGCTAAGCCTTGCATACTAGGCAATCCCTGATTGGTGGTTAACTACCATCAATTAACTGCAAGGTGTTATCTTTCCTTGGCGCCATCCGTCTCCCACTCCCCTGTGCTCTGTAAACATGCCTCATCATGTTAATTGTTGTGTCTATTCACACTCCTCGTCCTCCCAGGGTTCGTGACCTACAAGCTCGAGCACATTCCCCTCAGCTAACTGATTGCCATGCACGGTCCTAGTTTGCAGACCGCTCCTGCATCCCCCCTTCCTGTTGCACAAAAAGAACCTTTGAAACCGAACGAGTAAAAACAAGGTATAAGTAATAGAACAAATAAAAAAGCAACTAAGACATATTATCAGTGTCAAAATAACCCA
This sequence comes from Falco punctatus, assembly GCF_963210335.1. NCBI lineage: Eukaryota > Metazoa > Chordata > Aves > Falconiformes > Falconidae > Falco > Falco punctatus. Next base: position 257,709 of record NW_027660149.1, read on the forward strand.
CTGTCTCTGTTCCGTACAATTTTACAATTTCCCCTTTTTGTTTTTGAACAGCTAGTACCAGGTTTGCCATGTTCTGCAGGGCCCTTGCAAACATGACAGCAACCAAGGTAATAGCAAACAAACAATACTGCCAATTGATTGAATGGATGCCAAAAAAGGCTGACATTTTCTCAGATTTTGACAACATGTTGTTGCCATGGGGCGCCTAAAATCCACGCAGCACATACCATCAAAATCCTCACAGCCATGTCCTTGAACCAACAACAAAAAGCAGTGGCAATTTTGACCCACATTCTTAACTGCCTACCAAACAAGGTGATTTAACTCTTTAATGCTTTCCCTGCTGTTACTCTGGATAAGAGAAGAACCGCTGCGACACGTTCCCATCATAGCCTCCTACTACATATAGCATCTACAGAAAGACAATTATCGACATTCAAAGTGTAAACAGTATCATCTTTTGGATTAACATTATACGTAGGTGGAAGGGCACACCAAACAAGAACTGGTTCAGTCAAAAAGTTCGAAACATAGCATGCCTTCTCTGAACATACCTCTGGGGTCATTCCCTTCATTCCCTCTCTTTTTTATGCAAAGAGAAACACTTTTACCGTAACAAAGAAGCCCCTATTTACATCTCTGAGCCAGGACACAAACCGCAGCTGTATGCGCCACCAGGCTCAGGGCAGAAATCATTCATGCAGTTACACAGCTATATATCACTACAAGCATGCAGACACCTATTAAACACTAGATAACCATGTTTATCTTTCCTATTCTCCTTCACAATACCTAGCTGTTCTCTCATCTCTTGTTAGGTCAGCCATTCCCCATTTTCCTCTCCTGTATATCTCTTCAGACATTCTCTATCCTCCCCTTTTTTGCTTGTTAGTTGCAAGGAGGCAAAGGGTGTATGTAGCTGGGTGACCATGACCTGCTTTACGTTACAATCAACTAAACACTGAATACAGGAAAAAAAAAGCATGGGAGACATAAGGCAAACATCAATAAGGTGGTTAAAGATAATTATAATAAATCCTGTAATACTTTTGAGTCATGGCCCAAAGTTTCCCAGCCGTGAGAAGAGACCAAAGGCATCCCGCCCCTGGCTCTGTTGCAGATCTTTGTTTTAAGGCTTTTGAGTTTTGTATACTTTTGTAAATTAATTCACAGTGGTCACTCAGATTCACGTAACACATCCTATCAAAGTCTTCACACTTGTGTCCCTGTGCTAATAATAAAAATCAATAGCAACTCGGTTCTGTAGCAACATATGATGGACAGAATCAACATCTGTTAATAAGCCAGAAAAAAAAAGAACAGTATTTGTAGTATTACTTTGTTTAGCAAGCTAGCAGCCTAATTTACTAAGCAAGTTAAAAGCGTGTACTGTTCTTACAGAAGAGATTAGAGAAGCAAAAATCTGTTATGCTGCATTCCAGAACTCAGCCTGAGAATTACAGTCTTCTCCGAGTTCTGCGTTACAATCATTTGACACATGTTGGGGTTGCGATTGTGAAAGTTGCCCATTTACAATTTTCATTGGCATTATCACAGCTAGTTGTTTTAAAAGCAACCCTTGAGCTTCCTGATGTTCGACTTGTTGCAAAATATTCTGAAGCCAATCAATCAAGTTAGTATTACAGTTAGTGACTCTCTAGGACCCTGCAAGACTGTGGCAAGACTCCCGCATCCGGACTGCCTTAATAGCCGTCTCATTCATTTGCAAACAGTTGTCCCTGGGATACCTTGCCTGAGTCACAGAATCGGCACAATTAATTTTCTCCAGCCAACTGCTCATAGTTAACAGCAATTCCCCGATTAAGGTTTTCAATCAAGGCCACTATACATAGCTCACAAAAATCAGATAACCACATCATATACTGTATCAGTTAGTACCATACAAAGCAATAACTTCCAATCATGCAGTGTGAGCGTATAAGGCTCTGCCATCACTTCAAGAAGGGACATAGCAAATGTATCATGAATCCTCCCTTCCCGCACTGCTTTGCTTAACTCTTTAACAGCCTCGTATTGCACAGGCTGCCACTCTGGAGGTTGATTTGTCTGACAAAATACTGAACATGCCATAGCGACTCCCAAAACCCATCACTGAAGTGTTTCCCACTTGCATTCCTGTCACCAATCCCTCAGACTCCCTTTCACCCTCCCCAAAAATACAATCAATGCATCAGGAGAGACAAGGGGGTGGGGGAAAGGTCTAGCCCCTTTTCCAGATCTATAGGACCTGGATCAAAAGGTTTATCAGTGTCAATAAAATCATTGTCCGAGTTGCCCTGTTCCCGTGCTTGGTCCTGTGTTGTGAGGGTCACTGCAATCAGTGACAGAAGCTTTGGGGGCAGAGGAGGTGTGGACAGAATCGCCATCGCTGACGGCGTCTTGAGAAGAGTCGCGCTGTCAGTGGAATTTACAGCTTCCTCTGGTTTAGCACCGTTAGTAGAATTAGTCCACACTTGGCAAAGGGTAGTCAGAATTTGCCACCAAGGTGCTAAATGCATTCCCGACACGGAGTTCCCCTCCGCGGCAGCATCATACAATCGGCTGCTGTATGTACACACTTTCATTCTTTCAAAGTCTCTAAAGTTTTTTGGCTGCTCACCTGTCTCGATGCATACAGGTGTTATCCTCGGGGTTTAGGTTGCCCGCCTGGTCCAGACAGCAAGACGACCGTTCAGCCAAGCCGTCTCCTCCGGAACACAGCCCTCTTCACGAGCTGTCTTTTTTATCGACCAGCTCCGTCCTTATTCTTCCAAGGCTTCGGAACACCACCATAGGGGTCACCATTTGAGGAAACTGAGGCACGGACTCCCTGACCTGACTAGAAGACCCTTCATGAGTCCATATACGTCTCTTTCTGGGGACGAAGCCTGATTCCCCATTACGGATTTCCCACAGCTCACCTCTCAGCTCCGGAGGGATTTCTGGCCGGCTCCTGCTTCCTTTCAGCAGATCATTCAAAGTTCTGTGGGACTCGCTGCATGTCGCTCAGTCAGGCGATTCGAGAGCCCTTCACGTTAGATCCTTAAACGCATCACGTCGGGGTCACCAATTTGCGGCGAATGAAGAGACGGGACGCAGCTTGATGCAAGCAAATGTCAATTTATTGTACAGAAGCACGAGGTTTTATAGACTTTCAGAAGCTGCGCGTTTTAAACAGATTGGTTCTTGAAGCTAAGCCTTGCATACTAGGCAATCCCTGATTGGTGGTTAACTACCATCAATTAACTGCAAGGTGTTATCTTTCCTTGGCGCCATCCGTCTCCCACTCCCCTGTGCTCTGTAAACATGCCTCATCATGTTAATTGTTGTGTCTATTCACACTCCTCGTCCTCCCAGGGTTCGTGACCTACAAGCTCGAGCACATTCCCCTCAGCTAACTGATTGCCATGCACGGTCCTAGTTTGCAGACCGCTCCTGCATCCCCCCTTCCTGTTGCACAAAAAGAACCTTTGAAACCGAACGAGTAAAAACAAGGTATAAGTAATAGAACAAATAAAAAAGCAACTAAGACATATTATCAGTGTCAAAATAACCCACTGTCTCTGTTCCGTACAATTTTACAATTTCCCCTTTTTGTTTTTGAACAGCTAGTACCAGGTTTGCCATGTTCTGCAGGGCCCTTGCAAACATGACAGCAACCAAGGTAATAGCAAACAAACAATACTGCCAATTGATTGAATGGATGCCAAAAAAGGCTGACATTTTCTCAGATTTTGACAACATGTTGTTGCCATGGGGCGCCTAAAATCCACGCAGCACATACCATCAAAATCCTCACAGCCATGTCCTTGAACCAACAACAAAAAGCAGTGGCAATTTTGACCCACATTCTTAACTGCCTACCAAACAAGGTGATTTAACTCTTTAATGCTTTCCCTGCTGTTACTCTGGATAAGAGAAGAACCGCTGCGACACGTTCCCATCATAGCCTCCTACTACATATAGCATCTACAGAAAGACAATTATCGACATTCAAAGTGTAAACAGTATCATCTTTTGGATTAACATTATACGTAGGTGGAAGGGCACACCAAACAAGAACTGGTTCAGTCAAAAAGTTCGAAACATAGCATGCCTTCTCTGAACATACCTCTGGGGTCATTCCCTTCATTCCCTCTCTTTTTTATGCAAAGAGAAACACTTTTACCGTAACAAAGAAGCCCCTATTTACATCTCTGAGCCAGGACACAAACCGCAGCTGTATGCGCCACCAGGCTCAGGGCAGAAATCATTCATGCAGTTACACAGCTATATATCACTACAAGCATGCAGACACCTATTAAACACTAGATAACCATGTTTATCTTTCCTATTCTCCTTCACAATACCTAGCTGTTCTCTCATCTCTTGTTAGGTCAGCCATTCCCCATTTTCCTCTCCTGTATATCTCTTCAGACATTCTCTATCCTCCCCTTTTTTGCTTGTTAGTTGCAAGGAGGCAAAGGGTGTATGTAGCTGGGTGACCATGACCTGCTTTACGTTACAATCAACTAAACACTGAATACAGGAAAAAAAAAGCATGGGAGACATAAGGCAAACATCAATAAGGTGGTTAAAGATAATTATAATAAATCCTGTAATACTTTTGAGTCATGGCCCAAAGTTTCCCAGCCGTGAGAAGAGACCAAAGGCATCCCGCCCCTGGCTCTGTTGCAGATCTTTGTTTTAAGGCTTTTGAGTTTTGTATACTTTTGTAAATTAATTCACAGTGGTCACTCAGATTCACGTAACACATCCTATCAAAGTCTTCACACTTGTGTCCCTGTGCTAATAATAAAAATCAATAGCAACTCGGTTCTGTAGCAACATATGATGGACAGAATCAACATCTGTTAATAAGCCAGAAAAAAAAAGAACAGTATTTGTAGTATTACTTTGTTTAGCAAGCTAGCAGCCTAATTTACTAAGCAAGTTAAAAGCGTGTACTGTTCTTACAGAAGAGATTAGAGAAGCAAAAATCTGTTATGCTGCATTCCAGAACTCAGCCTGAGAATTACAGTCTTCTCCGAGTTCTGCGTTACAATCATTTGACACATGTTGGGGTTGCGATTGTGAAAGTTGCCCATTTACAATTTTCATTGGCATTATCACAGCTAGTTGTTTTAAAAGCAACCCTTGAGCTTCCTGATGTTCGACTTGTTGCAAAATATTCTGAAGCCAATCAATCAAGTTAGTATTACAGTTAGTGACTCTCTAGGACCCTGCAAGACTGTGGCAAGACTCCCGCATCCGGACTGCCTTAATAGCCGTCTCATTCATTTGCAAACAGTTGTCCCTGGGATACCTTGCCTGAGTCACAGAATCGGCACAATTAATTTTCTCCAGCCAACTGCTCATAGTTAACAGCAATTCCCCGATTAAGGTTTTCAATCAAGGCCACTATACATAGCTCACAAAAATCAGATAACCACATCATATACTGTATCAGTTAGTACCATACAAAGCAATAACTTCCAATCATGCAGTGTGAGCGTATAAGGCTCTGCCATCACTTCAAGAAGGGACATAGCAAATGTATCATGAATCCTCCCTTCCCGCACTGCTTTGCTTAACTCTTTAACAGCCTCGTATTGCACAGGCTGCCACTCTGGAGGTTGATTTGTCTGACAAAATACTGAACATGCCATAGCGACTCCCAAAACCCATCACTGAAGTGTTTCCCACTTGCATTCCTGTCACCAATCCCTCAGACTCCCTTTCACCCTCCCCAAAAATACAATCAATGCATCAGGAGAGACAAGGGGGTGGGGGAAAGGTCTAGCCCCTTTTCCAGATCTATAGGACCTGGATCAAAAGGTTTATCAGTGTCAATAAAATCATTGTCCGAGTTGCCCTGTTCCCGTGCTTGGTCCTGTGTTGTGAGGGTCACTGCAATCAGTGACAGAAGCTTTGGGGGCAGAGGAGGTGTGGACAGAATCGCCATCGCTGACGGCGTCTTGAGAAGAGTCGCGCTGTCAGTGGAATTTACAGCTTCCTCTGGTTTAGCACCGTTAGTAGAATTAGTCCACACTTGGCAAAGGGTAGTCAGAATTTGCCACCAAGGTGCTAAATGCATTCCCGACACGGAGTTCCCCTCCGCGGCAGCATCATACAATCGGCTGCTGTATGTACACACTTTCATTCTTTCAAAGTCTCTAAAGTTTTTTGGCTGCTCACCTGTCTCGATGCATACAGGTGTTATCCTCGGGGTTTAGGTTGCCCGCCTGGTCCAGACAGCAAGACGACCGTTCAGCCAAGCCGTCTCCTCCGGAACACAGCCCTCTTCACGAGCTGTCTTTTTTATCGACCAGCTCCGTCCTTATTCTTCCAAGGCTTCGGAACACCACCATAGGGGTCACCATTTGAGGAAACTGAGGCACGGACTCCCTGACCTGACTAGAAGACCCTTCATGAGTCCATATACGTCTCTTTCTGGGGACGAAGCCTGATTCCCCATTACGGATTTCCCACAGCTCACCTCTCAGCTCCGGAGGGATTTCTGGCCGGCTCCTGCTTCCTTTCAGCAGATCATTCAAAGTTCTGTGGGACTCGCTGCATGTCGCTCAGTCAGGCGATTCGAGAGCCCTTCACGTTAGATCCTTAAACGCATCACGTCGGGGTCACCAATTTGCGGCGAATGAAGAGACGGGACGCAGCTTGATGCAAGCAAATGTCAATTTATTGTACAGAAGCACGAGGTTTTATAGACTTTCAGAAGCTGCGCGTTTTAAACAGATTGGTTCTTGAAGCTAAGCCTTGCATACTAGGCAATCCCTGATTGGTGGTTAACTACCATCAATTAACTGCAAGGTGTTATCTTTCCTTGGCGCCATCCGTCTCCCACTCCCCTGTGCTCTGTAAACATGCCTCATCATGTTAATTGTTGTGTCTATTCACACTCCTCGTCCTCCCAGGGTTCGTGACCTACAAGCTCGAGCACATTCCCCTCAGCTAACTGATTGCCATGCACGGTCCTAGTTTGCAGACCGCTCCTGCATCCCCCCTTCCTGTTGCACAAAAAGAACCTTTGAAACCGAACGAGTAAAAACAAGGTATAAGTAATAGAACAAATAAAAAAGCAACTAAGACATATTATCAGTGTCAAAATAACCCACTGTCTCTGTTCCGTACAATTTTACAATTTCCCCTTTTTGTTTTTGAACAGCTAGTACCAGGTTTGCCATGTTCTGCAGGGCCCTTGCAAACATGACAGCAACCAAGGTAATAGCAAACAAACAATACTGCCAATTGATTGAATGGATGCCAAAAAAGGCTGACATTTTCTCAGATTTTGACAACATGTTGTTGCCATGGGGCGCCTAAAATCCACGCAGCACATACCATCAAAATCCTCACAGCCATGTCCTTGAACCAACAACAAAAAGCAGTGGCAATTTTGACCCACATTCTTAACTGCCTACCAAACAAGGTGATTTAACTCTTTAATGCTTTCCCTGCTGTTACTCTGGATAAGAGAAGAACCGCTGCGACACGTTCCCATCATAGCCTCCTACTACATATAGCATCTACAGAAAGACAATTATCGACATTCAAAGTGTAAACAGTATCATCTTTTGGATTAACATTATACGTAGGTGGAAGGGCACACCAAACAAGAACTGGTTCAGTCAAAAAGTTCGAAACATAGCATGCCTTCTCTGAACATACCTCTGGGGTCATTCCCTTCATTCCCTCTCTTTTTTATGCAAAGAGAAACACTTTTACCGTAACAAAGAAGCCCCTATTTACATCTCTGAGCCAGGACACAAACCGCAGCTGTATGCGCCACCAGGCTCAGGGCAGAAATCATTCATGCAGTTACACAGCTATATATCACTACAAGCATGCAGACACCTATTAAACACTAGATAACCATGTTTATCTTTCCTATTCTCCTTCACAATACCTAGCTGTTCTCTCATCTCTTGTTAGGTCAGCCATTCCCCATTTTCCTCTCCTGTATATCTCTTCAGACATTCTCTATCCTCCCCTTTTTTGCTTGTTAGTTGCAAGGAGGCAAAGGGTGTATGTAGCTGGGTGACCATGACCTGCTTTACGTTACAATCAACTAAACACTGAATACAGGAAAAAAAAAGCATGGGAGACATAAGGCAAACATCAATAAGGTGGTTAAAGATAATTATAATAAATCCTGTAATACTTTTGAGTCATGGCCCAAAGTTTCCCAGCCGTGAGAAGAGACCAAAGGCATCCCGCCCCTGGCTCTGTTGCAGATCTTTGTTTTAAGGCTTTTGAGTTTTGTATACTTTTGTAAATTAATTCACAGTGGTCACTCAGATTCACGTAACACATCCTATCAAAGTCTTCACACTTGTGTCCCTGTGCTAATAATAAAAATCAATAGCAACTCGGTTCTGTAGCAACATATGATGGACAGAATCAACATCTGTTAATAAGCCAGAAAAAAAAAGAACAGTATTTGTAGTATTACTTTGTTTAGCAAGCTAGCAGCCTAATTTACTAAGCAAGTTAAAAGCGTGTACTGTTCTTACAGAAGAGATTAGAGAAGCAAAAATCTGTTATGCTGCATTCCAGAACTCAGCCTGAGAATTACAGTCTTCTCCGAGTTCTGCGTTACAATCATTTGACACATGTTGGGGTTGCGATTGTGAAAGTTGCCCATTTACAATTTTCATTGGCATTATCACAGCTAGTTGTTTTAAAAGCAACCCTTGAGCTTCCTGATGTTCGACTTGTTGCAAAATATTCTGAAGCCAATCAATCAAGTTAGTATTACAGTTAGTGACTCTCTAGGACCCTGCAAGACTGTGGCAAGACTCCCGCATCCGGACTGCCTTAATAGCCGTCTCATTCATTTGCAAACAGTTGTCCCTGGGATACCTTGCCTGAGTCACAGAATCGGCACAATTAATTTTCTCCAGCCAACTGCTCATAGTTAACAGCAATTCCCCGATTAAGGTTTTCAATCAAGGCCACTATACATAGCTCACAAAAATCAGATAACCACATCATATACTGTATCAGTTAGTACCATACAAAGCAATAACTTCCAATCATGCAGTGTGAGCGTATAAGGCTCTGCCATCACTTCAAGAAGGGACATAGCAAATGTATCATGAATCCTCCCTTCCCGCACTGCTTTGCTTAACTCTTTAACAGCCTCGTATGGCACAGGCTGCCACTCTGGAGGTTGATTTGTCTGACAAAATACTGAACATGCCATAGCGACTCCCAAAACCCATCACTGAAGTGTTTCCCACTTGCATTCCTGTCACCAATCCCTCAGACTCCCTTTCACCCTCCCCAAAAATACAATCAATGCATCAGGAGAGACAAGGGGGTGGGGGAAAGGTCTAGCCCCTTTTCCAGATCTATAGGACCTGGATCAAAAGGTTTATCAGTGTCAATAAAATCATTGTCCGAGTTGCCCTGTTCCCGTGCTTGGTCCTGTGTTGTGAGGGTCACTGCAATCAGTGACAGAAGCTTTGGGGGCAGAGGAGGTGTGGACAGAATCGCCATCGCTGACGGCGTCTTGAGAAGAGTCGCGCTGTCAGTGGAATTTACAGCTTCCTCTGGTTTAGCACCGTTAGTAGAATTAGTCCACACTTGGCAAAGGGTAGTCAGAATTTGCCACCAAGGTGCTAAATGCATTCCCGACACGGAGTTCCCCTCCGCGGCAGCATCATACAATCGGCTGCTGTATGTACACACTTTCATTCTTTCAAAGTCTCTAAAGTTTTTTGGCTGCTCACCTGTCTCGATGCATACAGGTGTTATCCTCGGGGTTTAGGTTGCCCGCCTGGTCCAGACAGCAAGACGACCGTTCAGCCAAGCCGTCTCCTCCGGAACACAGCCCTCTTCACGAGCTGTCTTTTTTATCGACCAGCTCCGTCCTTATTCTTCCAAGGCTTCGGAACACCACCATAGGGGTCACCATTTGAGGAAACTGAGGCACGGACTCCCTGACCTGACCAGAAGACCCTTCATGAGTCCATATACGTCTCTTTCTGGGGACGAAGCCTGATTCCCCATTACGGATTTCCCACAGCTCACCTCTCAGCTCCGGAGGGATTTCTGGCCGGCTCCTGCTTCCTTTCAGCAGATCATTCAAAGTTCTGTGGGACTCGCTGCATGTCGCTCAGTCAGGCGATTCGAGAGCCCTTCACGTTAGATCCTTAAACGCATCACGTCGGGGTCACCAATTTGCGGCGAATGAAGAGACGGGACGCAGCTTGATGCAAGCAAATGTCAATTTATTGTACAGAAGCACGAGGTTTTATAGACTTTCAGAAGCTGCGCGTTTTAAACAGATTGGTTCTTGAAGCTAAGCCTTGCATACTAGGCAATCCCTGATTGGTGGTTAACTACCATCAATTAACTGCAAGGTGTTATCTTTCCTTGGCGCCATCCGTCTCCCACTCCCCTGTGCTCTGTAAACATGCCTCATCATGTTAATTGTTGTGTCTATTCACACTCCTCGTCCTCCCAGGGTTCGTGACCTACAAGCTCGAGCACATTCCCCTCAGCTAACTGATTGCCATGCACGGTCCTAGTTTGCAGACCGCTCCTGCATCCCCCCTTCCTGTTGCACAAAAAGAACCTTTGAAACCGAACGAGTAAAAACAAGGTATAAGTAATAGAACAAATAAAAAAGCAACTAAGACATATTATCAGTGTCAAAATAACCCACTGTCTCTGTTCCGTACAATTTTACAATTTCCCCTTTTTGTTTTTGAACAGCTAGTACCAGGTTTGCCATGTTCTGCAGGGCCCTTGCAAACATGACAGCAACCAAGGTAATAGCAAACAAACAATACTGCCAATTGATTGAATGGATGCCAAAAAAGGCTGACATTTTCTCAGATTTTGACAACATGTTGTTGCCATGGGGCGCCTAAAATCCACGCAGCACATACCATCAAAATCCTCACAGCCATGTCCTTGAACCAACAACAAAAAGCAGTGGCAATTTTGACCCACATTCTTAACTGCCTACCAAACAAGGTGATTTAACTCTTTAATGCTTTCCCTGCTGTTACTCTGGATAAGAGAAGAACCGCTGCGACACGTTCCCATCATAGCCTCCTACTACATATAGCATCTACAGAAAGACAATTATCGACATTCAAAGTGTAAACAGTATCATCTTTTGGATTAACATTATACGTAGGTGGAAGGGCACACCAAACAAGAACTGGTTCAGTCAAAAAGTTCGAAACATAGCATGCCTTCTCTGAACATACCTCTGGGGTCATTCCCTTCATTCCCTCTCTTTTTTATGCAAAGAGAAACACTTTTACCGTAACAAAGAAGCCCCTATTTACATCTCTGAGCCAGGACACAAACCGCAGCTGTATGCGCCACCAGGCTCAGGGCAGAAATCATTCATGCAGTTACACAGCTATATATCACTACAAGCATGCAGACACCTATTAAACACTAGATAACCATGTTTATCTTTCCTATTCTCCTTCACAATACCTAGCTGTTCTCTCATCTCTTGTTAGGTCAGCCATTCCCCATTTTCCTCTCCTGTATATCTCTTCAGACATTCTCTATCCTCCCCTTTTTTGCTTGTTAGTTGCAAGGAGGCAAAGGGTGTATGTAGCTGGGTGACCATGACCTGCTTTACGTTACAATCAACTAAACACTGAATACAGGAAAAAAAAGCATGAGAGACATAAGGCAAACATCAATAAGGTGGTTAAAGATAATTATAATAAATCCTGTAATACTTTTGAGTCATGGCCCAAAGTTTCCCAGCCGTGAGAAGAGACCAAAGGCATCCCGCCCCTGGCTCTGTTGCAGATCTTTGTTTTAAGGCTTTTGAGTTTTGTATACTTTTGTAAATTAATTCACAGTGGTCACTCAGATTCACGTAACACATCCTATCAAAGTCTTCACACTTGTGTCCCTGTGCTAATAATAAAAATCAATAGCAACTCGGTTCTGTAGCAACATATGATGGACAGAATCAACATCTGTTAATAAGCCAGAAAAAAAAAGAACAGTATTTGTAGTATTACTTTGTTTAGCAAGCTAGCAGCCTAATTTACTAAGCAAGTTAAAAGCGTGTACTGTTCTTACAGAAGAGATTAGAGAAGCAAAAATCTGTTATGCTGCATTCCAGAACTCAGCCTGAGAATTACAGTCTTCTCCGAGTTCTGCGTTACAATCATTTGACACATGTTGGGGTTGCGATTGTGAAAGTTGCCCATTTACAATTTTCATTGGCATTATCACAGCTAGTTGTTTTAAAAGCAACCCTTGAGCTTCCTGATGTTCGACTTGTTGCAAAATATTCTGAAGCCAATCAATCAAGTTAGTATTACAGTTAGTGACTCTCTAGGACCCTGCAAGACTGTGGCAAGACTCCCGCATCCGGACTGCCTTAATAGCCGTCTCATTCATTTGCAAACAGTTGTCCCTGGGATACCTTGCCTGAGTCACAGAATCGGCACAATTAATTTTCTCCAGCCAACTGCTCATAGTTAACAGCAATTCCCCGATTAAGGTTTTCAATCAAGGCCACTATACATAGCTCACAAAAATCAGATAACCACATCATATACTGTATCAGTTAGTACCATACAAAGCAATAACTTCCAATCATGCAGTGTGAGCGTATAAGGCTCTGCCATCACTTCAAGAAGGGACATAGCAAATGTATTATGAATCCTCCCTTCCCGCACTGCTTTGCTTAACTCTTTAACAGCCTCGTATTGCACAGGCTGCCACTCTGGAGGTTGATTTGTCTGACAAAATACTGAACATGCCATAGCGACTCCCAAAACCCATCACTGAAGTGTTTCCCACTTGCATTCCTGTCACCAATCCCTCAGACTCCCTTTCACCCTCCCCAAAAATACAATCAATGCATCAGGAGAGACAAGGGGGTGGGGGAAAGGTCTAGCCCCTTTTCCAGATCTATAGGACCTGGATCAAAAGGTTTATCAGTGTCAATAAAATCATTGTCCGAGTTGCCCTGTTCCCGTGCTTGGTCCTGTGTTGTGAGGGTCACTGCAATCAGTGACAGAAGCTTTGGGGGCAGAGGAGGTGTGGACAGAATCGCCATCGCTGACGGCGTCTTGAGAAGAGTCGCGCTGTCAGTGGAATTTACAGCTTCCTCTGGTTTAGCACCGTTAGTAGAATTAGTCCACACTTGGCAAAGGGTAGTCAGAATTTGCCACCAAGGTGCTAAATGCATTCCCGACACGGAGTTCCCCTCCGCGGCAGCATCATACAATCGGCTGCTGTATGTACACACTTTCATTCTTTCAAAGTCTCTAAAGTTTTTTGGCTGCTCACCTGTCTCGATGCATACAGGTGTTATCCTCGGGGTTTAGGTTGCCCGCCTGGTCCAGACAGCAAGACGACCGTTCAGCCAAGCCGTCTCCTCCGGAACACAGCCCTCTTCACAAGCTGTCTTTTTTATCGACCAGCTCCGTCCTTATTCTTCCAAGGCTTCGGAACACCACCATAGGGGTCACCATTTGAGGAAACTGAGGCACGGACTCCCTGACCTGACTAGAAGACCCTTCATGAGTCCATATACGTCTCTTTCTGGGGACGAAGCCTGATTCCCCATTACGGATTTCCCACAGCTCACCTCTCAGCTCCGGAGGGATTTCTGGCCGGCTCCTGCTTCCTTTCAGCAGATCATTCAAAGTTCTGTGGGACTCGCTGCATGTCGCTCAGTCAGGCGATTCGAGAGCCCTTCACGTTAGATCCTTAAACGCATCACGTCGGGGTCACCAATTTGCGGCGAATGAAGAGACGGGACGCAGCTTGATGCAAGCAAATGTCAATTTATTGTACAGAAGCACGAGGTTTTATAGACTTTCAGAAGCTGCGCGTTTTAAACAGATTGGTTCTTGAAGCTAAGCCTTGCATACTAGGCAATCCCTGATTGGTGGTTAACTACCATCAATTAACTGCAAGGTGTTATCTTTCCTTGGCGCCATCCGTCTCCCACTCCCCTGTGCTCTGTAAACATGCCTCATCATGTTAATTGTTGTGTCTATTCACACTCCTCGTCCTCCCAGGGTTCGTGACCTACAAGCTCGAGCACATTCCCCTCAGCTAACTGATTGCCATGCACGGTCCTAGTTTGCAGACCGCTCCTGCATCCCCCCTTCCTGTTGCACAAAAAGAACCTTTGAAACCGAACGAGTAAAAACAAGGTATAAGTAATAGAACAAATAAAAAAGCAACTAAGACATATTATCAGTGTCAAAATAACCCACTGTCTCTGTTCCGTACAATTTTACAATTTCCCCTTTTTGTTTTTGAACAGCTAGTACCAGGTTTGCCATGTTCTGCAGGGCCCTTGCAAACATGACAGCAACCAAGGTAATAGCAAACAAACAATACTGCCAATTGATTGAATGGATGCCAAAAAAGGCTGACATTTTCTCAGATTTTGACAACATGTTGTTGCCATGGGGCGCCTAAAATCCACGCAGCACATACCATCAAAATCCTCACAGCCATGTCCTTGAACCAACAACAAAAAGCAGTGGCAATTTTGACCCACATTCTTAACTGCCTACCAAACAAGGTGATTTAACTCTTTAATGCTTTCCCTGCTGTTACTCTGGATAAGAGAAGAACCGCTGCGACACGTTCCCATCATAGCCTCCTACTACATATAGCATCTACAGAAAGACAATTATCGACATTCAAAGTGTAAACAGTATCATCTTTTGGATTAACATTATACGTAGGTGGAAGGGCACACCAAACAAGAACTGGTTCAGTCAAAAAGTTCGAAACATAGCATGCCTTCTCTGAACATACCTCTGGGGTCATTCCCTTCATTCCCTCTCTTTTTTATGCAAAGAGAAACACTTTTACCGTAACAAAGAAGCCCCTATTTACATCTCTGAGCCAGGACACAAACCGCAGCTGTATGCGCCACCAGGCTCAGGGCAGAAATCATTCATGCAGTTACACAGCTATATATCACTACAAGCATGCAGACACCTATTAAACACTAGATAACCATGTTTATCTTTCCTATTCTCCTTCACAATACCTAGCTGTTCTCTCATCTCTTGTTAGGTCAGCCATTCCCCATTTTCCTCTCCTGTATATCTCTTCAGACATTCTCTATCCTCCCCTTTTTTGCTTGTTAGTTGCAAGGAGGCAAAGGGTGTATGTAGCTGGGTGACCATGACCTGCTTTACGTTACAATCAACTAAACACTGAATACAGGAAAAAAAAAGCATGGGAGACATAAGGCAAACATCAATAAGGTGGTTA
Source organism: Falco punctatus (assembly GCF_963210335.1). Lineage (NCBI taxonomy): Eukaryota > Metazoa > Chordata > Aves > Falconiformes > Falconidae > Falco > Falco punctatus. The sequence goes on from NW_027660149.1 coordinate 272,955, forward strand.
AAGATAATTATAATAAATCCTGTAATACTTTTGAGTCATGGCCCAAAGTTTCCCAGCCGTGAGAAGAGACCAAAGGCATCCCGCCCCTGGCTCTGTTGCAGATCTTTGTTTTAAGGCTTTTGAGTTTTGTATACTTTTGTAAATTAATTCACAGTGGTCACTCAGATTCACGTAACACATCCTATCAAAGTCTTCACACTTGTGTCCCTGTGCTAATAATAAAAATCAATAGCAACTCGGTTCTGTAGCAACATATGATGGACAGAATCAACATCTGTTAATAAGCCAGAAAAAAAAAGAACAGTATTTGTAGTATTACTTTGTTTAGCAAGCTAGCAGGCTAATTTACTAAGCAAGTTAAAAGCGTGTACTGTTCTTACAGAAGAGATTAGAGAAGCAAAAATCTGTTATGCTGCATTCCAGAACTCAGCCTGAGAATTACAGTCTTCTCCGAGTTCTGCGTTACAATCATTTGACACATGTTGGGGTTGCGATTGTGAAAGTTGCCCATTTACAATTTTCATTGGCATTATCACAGCTAGTTGTTTTAAAAGCAACCCTTGAGCTTCCTGATGTTCGACTTGTTGCAAAATATTCTGAAGCCAATCAATCAAGTTAGTATTACAGTTAGTGACTCTCTAGGACCCTGCAAGACTGTGGCAAGACTCCCGCATCCGGACTGCCTTAATAGCCGTCTCATTCATTTGCAAACAGTTGTCCCTGGGATACCTTGCCTGAGTCACAGAATCGGCACAATTAATTTTCTCCAGCCAACTGCTCATAGTTAACAGCAATTCCCCGATTAAGGTTTTCAATCAAGGCCACTATACATAGCTCACAAAAATCAGATAACCACATCATATACTGTATCAGTTAGTACCATACAAAGCAATAACTTCCAATCATGCAGTGTGAGCGTATAAGGCTCTGCCATCACTTCAAGAAGGGACATAGCAAATGTATTATGAATCCTCCCTTCCCGCACTGCTTTGCTTAACTCTTTAACAGCCTCGTATTGCACAGGCTGCCACTCTGGAGGTTGATTTGTCTGACAAAATACTGAACATGCCATAGCGACTCCCAAAACCCATCACTGAAGTGTTTCCCACTTGCATTCCTGTCACCAATCCCTCAGACTCCCTTTCACCCTCCCCAAAAATACAATCAATGCATCAGGAGAGACAAGGGGGTGGGGGAAAGGTCTAGCCCCTTTTCCAGATCTATAGGACCTGGATCAAAAGGTTTATCAGTGTCAATAAAATCATTGTCCGAGTTGCCCTGTTCCCGTGCTTGGTCCTGTCTTGTGAGGGTCACTGCAATCAGTGACAGAAGCTTTGGGGGCAGAGGAGGTGTGGACAGAATCGCCATCGCTGACGGCGTCTTGAGAAGAGTCGCGCTGTCAGTGGAATTTACAGCTTCCTCTGGTTTAGCACCGTTAGTAGAATTAGTCCACACTTGGCAAAGGGTAGTCAGAATTTGCCACCAAGGTGCTAAATGCATTCCCGACACGGAGTTCCCCTCCGCGGCAGCATCATACAATCGGCTGCTGTATGTACACACTTTCATTCTTTCAAAGTCTCTAAAGTTTTTTGGCTGCTCACCTGTCTCGATGCATACAGGTGTTATCCTCGGGGTTTAGGTTGCCCGCCTGGTCCAGACAGCAAGACGACCGTTCAGCCAAGCCGTCTCCTCCGGAACACAGCCCTCTTCACGAGCTGTCTTTTTTATCGACCAGCTCCGTCCTCATTCTTCCAAGGCTTCGGAACACCACCATAGGGGTCACCATTTGAGGAAACTGAGGCACGGACTCCCTGACCTGACTAGAAGACCCTTCATGAGTCCATATACGTCTCTTTCTGGGGACGAAGCCTGATTCCCCATTACGGATTTCCCACAGCTCACCTCTCAGCTCCGGAGGGATTTCTGGCCGGCTCCTGCTTCCTTTCAGCAGATCATTCAAAGTTCTGTGGGACTCGCTGCATGTCGCTCAGTCAGGCGATTCGAGAGCCCTTCACGTTAGATCCTTAAACGCATCACGTCGGGGTCACCAATTTGCGGCGAATGAAGAGACGGGACGCAGCTTGATGCAAGCAAATGTCAATTTATTGTACAGAAGCACGAGGTTTTATAGACTTTCAGAAGCTGCGCGTTTTAAACAGATTGGTTCTTGAAGCTAAGCCTTGCATACTAGGCAATCCCTGATTGGTGGTTAACTACCATCAATTAACTGCAAGGTGTTATCTTTCCTTGGCGCCATCCGTCTCCCACTCCCCTGTGCTCTGTAAACATGCCTCATCATGTTAATTGTTGTGTCTATTCACACTCCTCGTCCTCCCAGGGTTCGTGACCTACAAGCTCGAGCACATTCCCCTCAGCTAACTGATTGCCATGCACGGTCCTAGTTTGCAGACCGCTCCTGCATCCCCCCTTCCTGTTGCACAAAAAGAACCTTTGAAACCGAACGAGTAAAAACAAGGTATAAGTAATAGAACAAATAAAAAAGCAACTAAGACATATTATCAGTGTCAAAATAACCCACCGTCTCTGTTCCGTACAATTTTACAATTTCCCCTTTTTGTTTTTGAACAGCTAGTACCAGGTTTGCCATGTTCTGCAGGGCCCTTGCAAACATGACAGCAACCAAGGTAATAGCAAACAAACAATACTGCCAATTGATTGAATGGATGCCAAAAAAGGCTGACATTTTCTCAGATTTTGACAACATGTTGTTGCCATGGGGCGCCTAAAATCCACGCAGCACATACCATCAAAATCCTCACAGCCATGTCCTTGAACCAACAACAAAAAGCAGTGGCAATTTTGACCCACATTCTTAACTGCCTACCAAACAAGGTGATTTAACTCTTTAATGCTTTCCCTGCTGTTACTCTGGATAAGAGAAGAACCGCTGCGACACGTTCCCATCATAGCCTCCTACTACATATAGCATCTACAGAAAGACAATTATCGACATTCAAAGTGTAAACAGTATCATCTTTTGGATTAACATTATACGTAGGTGGAAGGGCACACCAAACAAGAACTGGTTCAGTCAAAAAGTTCGAAACATAGCATGCCTTCTCTGAACATACCTCTGGGGTCATTCCCTTCATTCCCTCTCTTTTTTATGCAAAGAGAAACACTTTTACCGTAACAAAGAAGCCCCTATTTACATCTCTGAGCCAGGACACAAACCGCAGCTGTATGCGCCACCAGGCTCAGGGCAGAAATCATTCATGCAGTTACACAGCTATATATCACTACAAGCATGCAGACACTATTAAACACTAGATAACCATGTTTATCTTTCCTATTCTCCTTCACAATACCTAGCTGTTCTCTCATCTCTTGTTAGGTCAGCCATTCCCCATTTTCCTCTCCTGTATATCTCTTCAGACATTCTCTATCCTCCCCTTTTTTGCTTGTTAGTTGCAAGGAGGCAAAGGGTGTATGTAGCTGGGTGACCATGACCTGCTTTACGTTACAATCAACTAAACACTGAATACAGGAAAAAAAAGCATGGGAGACATAAGGCAAACATCAATAAGGTGGTTAAAGATAATTATAATAAATCCTGTAATACTTTTGAGTCATGGCCCAAAGTTTCCCAGCCGTGAGAAGAGACCAAAGGCATCCCGCCCCTGGCTCTGTTGCAGATCTTTGTTTTAAGGCTTTTGAGTTTTGTATACTTTTGTAAATTAATTCACAGTGGTCACTCAGATTCACGTAACACATCCTATCAAAGTCTTCACACTTGTGTCCCTGTGCTAATAATAAAAATCAATAGCAACTCGGTTCTGTAGCAACATATGATGGACAGAATCAACATCTGTTAATAAGCCAGAAAAAAAAAGAACAGTATTTGTAGTATTACTTTGTTTAGCAAGCTAGCAGCCTAATTTACTAAGCAAGTTAAAAGCGTGTACTGTTCTTACAGAAGAGATTAGAGAAGCAAAAATCTGTTATGCTGCATTCCAGAACTCAGCCTGAGAATTACAGTCTTCTCCGAGTTCTGCGTTACAATCATTTGACACATGTTGGGGTTGCGATTGTGAAAGTTGCCCATTTACAATTTTCATTGGCATTATCACAGCTAGTTGTTTTAAAAGCAACCCTTGAGCTTCCTGATGTTCGACTTGTTGCAAAATATTCTGAAGCCAATCAATCAAGTTAGTATTACAGTTAGTGACTCTCTAGGACCCTGCAAGACTGTGGCAAGACTCCCGCATCCGGACTGCCTTAATAGCCGTCTCATTCATTTGCAAACAGTTGTCCCTGGGATACCTTGCCTGAGTCACAGAATCGGCACAATTAATTTTCTCCAGCCAACTGCTCATAGTTAACAGCAATTCCCCGATTAAGGTTTTCAATCAAGGCCACTATACATAGCTCACAAAAATCAGATAACCACATCATATACTGTATCAGTTAGTACCATACAAAGCAATAACTTCCAATCATGCAGTGTGAGCGTATAAGGCTCTGCCATCACTTCAAGAAGGGACATAGCAAATGTATTATGAATCCTCCCTTCCCGCACTGCTTTGCTTAACTCTTTAACAGCCTCGTATTGCACAGGCTGCCACTCTGGAGGTTGATTTGTCTGACAAAATACTGAACATGCCATAGCGACTCCCAAAACCCATCACTGAAGTGTTTCCCACTTGCATTCCTGTCACCAATCCCTCAGACTCCCTTTCACCCTCCCCAAAAATACAATCAATGCATCAGGAGAGACAAGGGGGTGGGGGAAAGGTCTAGCCCCTTTTCCAGATCTATAGGACCTGGATCAAAAGGTTTATCAGTGTCAATAAAATCATTGTCCGAGTTGCCCTGTTCCCGTGCTTGGTCCTGTGTTGTGAGGGTCACTGCAATCAGTGACAGAAGCTTTGGGGGCAGAGGAGGTGTGGACAGAATCGCCATCGCTGACGGCGTCTTGAGAAGAGTCGCGCTGTCAGTGGAATTTACAGCTTCCTCTGGTTTAGCACCGTTAGTAGAATTAGTCCACACTTGGCAAAGGGTAGTCAGAATTTGCCACCAAGGTGCTAAATGCATTCCCGACACGGAGTTCCCCTCCGCGGCAGCATCATACAATCGGCTGCTGTATGTACACACTTTCATTCTTTCAAAGTCTCTAAAGTTTTTTGGCTGCTCACCTGTCTCGATGCATACAGGTGTTATCCTCGGGGTTTAGGTTGCCCGCCTGGTCCAGACAGCAAGACGACCGTTCAGCCAAGCCGTCTCCTCCGGAACACAGCCCTCTTCACAAGCTGTCTTTTTTATCGACCAGCTCCGTCCTTATTCTTCCAAGGCTTCGGAACACCACCATAGGGGTCACCATTTGAGGAAACTGAGGCACGGACTCCCTGACCTGACTAGAAGACCCTTCATGAGTCCATATACGTCTCTTTCTGGGGACGAAGCCTGATTCCCCATTACGGATTTCCCACAGCTCACCTCTCAGCTCCGGAGGGATTTCTGGCCGGCTCCTGCTTCCTTTCAGCAGATCATTCAAAGTTCTGTGGGACTCGCTGCATGTCGCTCAGTCAGGCGATTCGAGAGCCCTTCACGTTAGATCCTTAAACGCATCACGTCGGGGTCACCAATTTGCGGCGAATGAAGAGACGGGACGCAGCTTGATGCAAGCAAATGTCAATTTATTGTACAGAAGCACGAGGTTTTATAGACTTTCAGAAGCTGCGCGTTTTAAACAGATTGGTTCTTGAAGCTAAGCCTTGCATACTAGGCAATCCCTGATTGGTGGTTAACTACCATCAATTAACTGCAAGGTGTTATCTTTCCTTGGCGCCATCCGTCTCCCACTCCCCTGTGCTCTGTAAACATGCCTCATCATGTTAATTGTTGTGTCTATTCACACTCCTCGTCCTCCCAGGGTTCGTGACCTACAAGCTCGAGCACATTCCCCTCAGCTAACTGATTGCCATGCACGGTCCTAGTTTGCAGACCGCTCCTGCATCCCCCCTTCCTGTTGCACAAAAAGAACCTTTGAAACCGAACGAGTAAAAACAAGGTATAAGTAATAGAACAAATAAAAAAGCAACTAAGACATATTATCAGTGTCAAAATAACCCACTGTCTCTGTTCCGTACAATTTTACAATTTCCCCTTTTTGTTTTTGAACAGCTAGTACCAGGTTTGCCATGTTCTGCAGGGCCCTTGCAAACATGACAGCAACCAAGGTAATAGCAAACAAACAATACTGCCAATTGATTGAATGGATGCCAAAAAAGGCTGACATTTTCTCAGATTTTGACAACATGTTGTTGCCATGGGGCGCCTAAAATCCACGCAGCACATACCATCAAAATCCTCACAGCCATGTCCTTGAACCAACAACAAAAAGCAGTGGCAATTTTGACCCACATTCTTAACTGCCTACCAAACAAGGTGATTTAACTCTTTAATGCTTTCCCTGCTGTTACTCTGGATAAGAGAAGAACCGCTGCGACACGTTCCCATCATAGCCTCCTACTACATATAGCATCTACAGAAAGACAATTATCGACATTCAAAGTGTAAACAGTATCATCTTTTGGATTAACATTATACGTAGGTGGAAGGGCACACCAAACAAGAACTGGTTCAGTCAAAAAGTTCGAAACATAGCATGCCTTCTCTGAACATACCTCTGGGGTCATTCCCTTCATTCCCTCTCTTTTTTATGCAAAGAGAAACACTTTTACCGTAACAAAGAAGCCCCTATTTACATCTCTGAGCCAGGACACAAACCGCAGCTGTATGCGCCACCAGGCTCAGGGCAGAAATCATTCATGCAGTTACACAGCTATATATCACTACAAGCATGCAGACACCTATTAAACACTAGATAACCATGTTTATCTTTCCTATTCTCCTTCACAATACCTAGCTGTTCTCTCATCTCTTGTTAGGTCAGCCATTCCCCATTTTCCTCTCCTGTATATCTCTTCAGACATTCTCTATCCTCCCCTTTTTTGCTTGTTAGTTGCAAGGAGGCAAAGGGTGTATGTAGCTGGGTGACCATGACCTGCTTTACGTTACAATCAACTAAACACTGAATACAGGAAAAAAAAGCATGGGAGACATAAGGCAAACATCAATAAGGTGGTTAAAGATAATTATAATAAATCCTGTAATACTTTTGAGTCATGGCCCAAAGTTTCCCAGCCGTGAGAAGAGACCAAAGGCATCCCGCCCCTGGCTCTGTTGCAGATCTTTGTTTTAAGGCTTTTGAGTTTTGTATACTTTTGTAAATTAATTCACAGTGGTCACTCAGATTCACGTAACACATCCTATCAAAGTCTTCACACTTGTGTCCCTGTGCTAATAATAAAAATCAATAGCAACTCGGTTCTGTAGCAACATATGATGGACAGAATCAACATCTGTTAATAAGCCAGAAAAAAAAAGAACAGTATTTGTAGTATTACTTTGTTTAGCAAGCTAGCAGCCTAATTTACTAAGCAAGTTAAAAGCGTGTACTGTTCTTACAGAAGAGATTAGAGAAGCAAAAATCTGTTATGCTGCATTCCAGAACTCAGCCTGAGAATTACAGTCTTCTCCGAGTTCTGCGTTACAATCATTTGACACATGTTGGGGTTGCGATTGTGAAAGTTGCCCATTTACAATTTTCATTGGCATTATCACAGCTAGTTGTTTTAAAAGCAACCCTTGAGCTTCCTGATGTTCGACTTGTTGCAAAATATTCTGAAGCCAATCAATCAAGTTAGTATTACAGTTAGTGACTCTCTAGGACCCTGCAAGACTGTGGCAAGACTCCCGCATCCGGACTGCCTTAATAGCCGTCTCATTCATTTGCAAACAGTTGTCCCTGGGATACCTTGCCTGAGTCACAGAATCGGCACAATTAATTTTCTCCAGCCAACTGCTCATAGTTAACAGCAATTCCCCGATTAAGGTTTTCAATCAAGGCCACTATACATAGCTCACAAAAATCAGATAACCACATCATATACTGTATCAGTTAGTACCATACAAAGCAATAACTTCCAATCATGCAGTGTGAGCGTATAAGGCTCTGCCATCACTTCAAGAAGGGACATAGCAAATGTATTATGAATCCTCCCTTCCCGCACTGCTTTGCTTAACTCTTTAACAGCCTCGTATTGCACAGGCTGCCACTCTGGAGGTTGATTTGTCTGACAAAATACTGAACATGCCATAGCGACTCCCAAAACCCATCACTGAAGTGTTTCCCACTTGCATTCCTGTCACCAATCCCTCAGACTCCCTTTCACCCTCCCCAAAAATACAATCAATGCATCAGGAGAGACAAGGGGGTGGGGGAAAGGTCTAGCCCCTTTTCCAGATCTATAGGACCTGGATCAAAAGGTTTATCAGTGTCAATAAAATCATTGTCCGAGTTGCCCTGTTCCCGTGCTTGGTCCTGTGTTGTGAGGGTCACTGCAATCAGTGACAGAAGCTTTGGGGGCAGAGGAGGTGTGGACAGAATCGCCATCGCTGACGGCGTCTTGAGAAGAGTCGCGCTGTCAGTGGAATTTACAGCTTCCTCTGGTTTAGCACCGTTAGTAGAATTAGTCCACACTTGGCAAAGGGTAGTCAGAATTTGCCACCAAGGTGCTAAATGCATTCCCGACACGGAGTTCCCCTCCGCGGCAGCATCATACAATCGGCTGCTGTATGTACACACTTTCATTCTTTCAAAGTCTCTAAAGTTTTTTGGCTGCTCACCTGTCTCGATGCATACAGGTGTTATCCTCGGGGTTTAGGTTGCCCGCCTGGTCCAGACAGCAAGACGACCGTTCAGCCAAGCCGTCTCCTCCGGAACACAGCCCTCTTCACGAGCTGTCTTTTTTATCGACCAGCTCCGTCCTTATTCTTCCAAGGCTTCGGAACACCACCATAGGGGTCACCATTTGAGGAAACTGAGGCACGGACTCCCTGACCTGACTAGAAGACCCTTCATGAGTCCATATACGTCTCTTTCTGGGGACGAAGCCTGATTCCCCATTACGGATTTCCCACAGCTCACCTCTCAGCTCCGGAGGGATTTCTGGCCGGCTCCTGCTTCCTTTCAGCAGATCATTCAAAGTTCTGTGGGACTCGCTGCATGTCGCTCAGTCAGGCGATTCGAGAGCCCTTCACGTTAGATCCTTAAACGCATCACGTCGGGGTCACCAATTTGCGGCGAATGAAGAGACGGGACGCAGCTTGATGCAAGCAAATGTCAATTTATTGTACAGAAGCACGAGGTTTTATAGACTTTCAGAAGCTGCGCGTTTTAAACAGATTGGTTCTTGAAGCTAAGCCTTGCATACTAGGCAATCCCTGATTGGTGGTTAACTACCATCAATTAACTGCAAGGTGTTATCTTTCCTTGGCGCCATCCGTCTCCCACTCCCCTGTGCTCTGTAAACATGCCTCATCATGTTAATTGTTGTGTCTATTCACACTCCTCGTCCTCCCAGGGTTCGTGACCTACAAGCTCGAGCACATTCCCCTCAGCTAACTGATTGCCATGCACGGTCCTAGTTTGCAGACCGCTCCTGCATCCCCCCTTCCTGTTGCACAAAAAGAACCTTTGAAACCGAACGAGTAAAAACAAGGTATAAGTAATAGAACAAATAAAAAAGCAACTAAGACATATTATCAGTGTCAAAATAACCCACTGTCTCTGTTCCGTACAATTTTACAATTTCCCCTTTTTGTTTTTGAACAGCTAGTACCAGGTTTGCCATGTTCTGCAGGGCCCTTGCAAACATGACAGCAACCAAGGTAATAGCAAACAAACAATACTGCCAATTGATTGAATGGATGCCAAAAAAGGCTGACATTTTCTCAGATTTTGACAACATGTTGTTGCCATGGGGCGCCTAAAATCCACGCAGCACATACCATCAAAATCCTCACAGCCATGTCCTTGAACCAACAACAAAAAGCAGTGGCAATTTTGACCCACATTCTTAACTGCCTACCAAACAAGGTGATTTAACTCTTTAATGCTTTCCCTGCTGTTACTCTGGATAAGAGAAGAACCGCTGCGACACGTTCCCATCATAGCCTCCTACTACATATAGCATCTACAGAAAGACAATTATCGACATTCAAAGTGTAAACAGTATCATCTTTTGGATTAACATTATACGTAGGTGGAAGGGCACACCAAACAAGAACTGGTTCAGTCAAAAAGTTCGAAACATAGCATGCCTTCTCTGAACATACCTCTGGGGTCATTCCCTTCATTCCCTCTCTTTTTTATGCAAAGAGAAACACTTTTACCGTAACAAAGAAGCCCCTATTTACATCTCTGAGCCAGGACACAAACCGCAGCTGTATGCGCCACCAGGCTCAGGGCAGAAATCATTCATGCAGTTACACAGCTATATATCACTACAAGCATGCAGACACCTATTAAACACTAGATAACCATGTTTATCTTTCCTATTCTCCTTCACAATACCTAGCTGTTCTCTCATCTCTTGTTAGGTCAGCCATTCCCCATTTTCCTCTCCTGTATATCTCTTCAGACATTCTCTATCCTCCCCTTTTTTGCTTGTTAGTTGCAAGGAGGCAAAGGGTGTATGTAGCTGGGTGACCATGACCTGCTTTACGTTACAATCAACTAAACACTGAATACAGGAAAAAAAAGCATGGGAGACATAAGGCAAACATCAATAAGGTGGTTAAAGATAATTATAATAAATCCTGTAATACTTTTGAGTCATGGCCCAAAGTTTCCCAGCCGTGAGAAGAGACCAAAGGCATCCCGCCCCTGGCTCTGTTGCAGATCTTTGTTTTAAGGCTTTTGAGTTTTGTATACTTTTGTAAATTAATTCACAGTGGTCACTCAGATTCACGTAACACATCCTATCAAAGTCTTCACACTTGTGTCCCTGTGCTAATAATAAAAATCAATAGCAACTCGGTTCTGTAGCAACATATGATGGACAGAATCAACATCTGTTAATAAGCCAGAAAAAAAAAGAACAGTATTTGTAGTATTACTTTGTTTAGCAAGCTAGCAGCCTAATTTACTAAGCAAGTTAAAAGCGTGTACTGTTCTTACAGAAGAGATTAGAGAAGCAAAAATCTGTTATGCTGCATTCCAGAACTCAGCCTGAGAATTACAGTCTTCTCCGAGTTCTGCGTTACAATCATTTGACACATGTTGGGGTTGCGATTGTGAAAGTTGCCCATTTACAATTTTCATTGGCATTATCACAGCTAGTTGTTTTAAAAGCAACCCTTGAGCTTCCTGATGTTCGACTTGTTGCAAAATATTCTGAAGCCAATCAATCAAGTTAGTATTACAGTTAGTGACTCTCTAGGACCCTGCAAGACTGTGGCAAGACTCCCGCATCCGGACTGCCTTAATAGCCGTCTCATTCATTTGCAAACAGTTGTCCCTGGGATACCTTGCCTGAGTCACAGAATCGGCACAATTAATTTTCTCCAGCCAACTGCTCATAGTTAACAGCAATTCCCCGATTAAGGTTTTCAATCAAGGCCACTATACATAGCTCACAAAAATCAGATAACCACATCATATACTGTATCAGTTAGTACCATACAAAGCAATAACTTCCAATCATGCAGTGTGAGCGTATAAGGCTCTGCCATCACTTCAAGAAGGGACATAGCAAATGTATCATGAATCCTCCCTTCCCGCACTGCTTTGCTTAACTCTTTAACAGCCTCGTATGGCACAGGCTGCCACTCTGGAGGTTGATTTGTCTGACAAAATACTGAACATGCCATAGCGACTCCCAAAACCCATCACTGAAGTGTTTCCCACTTGCATTCCTGTCACCAATCCCTCAGACTCCCTTTCACCCTCCCCAAAAATACAATCAATGCATCAGGAGAGACAAGGGGGTGGGGGAAAGGTCTAGCCCCTTTTCCAGATCTATAGGACCTGGATCAAAAGGTTTATCAGTGTCAATAAAATCATTGTCCGAGTTGCCCTGTTCCCGTGCTTGGTCCTGTGTTGTGAGGGTCACTGCAATCAGTGACAGAAGCTTTGGGGGCAGAGGAGGTGTGGACAGAATCGCCATCGCTGACGGCGTCTTGAGAAGAGTCGCGCTGTCAGTGGAATTTACAGCTTCCTCTGGTTTAGCACCGTTAGTAGAATTAGTCCACACTTGGCAAAGGGTAGTCAGAATTTGCCACCAAGGTGCTAAATGCATTCCCGACACGGAGTTCCCCTCCGCGGCAGCATCATACAATCGGCTGCTGTATGTACACACTTTCATTCTTTCAAAGTCTCTAAAGTTTTTTGGCTGCTCACCTGTCTCGATGCATACAGGTGTTATCCTCGGGGTTTAGGTTGCCCGCCTGGTCCAGACAGCAAGACGACCGTTCAGCCAAGCCGTCTCCTCCGGAACACAGCCCTCTTCACAAGCTGTCTTTTTTATCGACCAGCTCCGTCCTTATTCTTCCAAGGCTTCGGAACACCACCATAGGGGTCACCATTTGAGGAAACTGAGGCACGGACTCCCTGACCTGACTAGAAGACCCTTCATGAGTCCATATACGTCTCTTTCTGGGGACGAAGCCTGATTCCCCATTACGGATTTCCCACAGCTCACCTCTCAGCTCCGGAGGGATTTCTGGCCGGCTCCTGCTTCCTTTCAGCAGATCATTCAAAGTTCTGTGGGACTCGCTGCATGTCGCTCAGTCAGGCGATTCGAGAGCCCTTCACGTTAGATCCTTAAACGCATCACGTCGGGGTCACCAATTTGCGGCGAATGAAGAGACGGGACGCAGCTTGATGCAAGCAAATGTCAATTTATTGTACAGAAGCACGAGGTTTTATAGACTTTCAGAAGCTGCGCGTTTTAAACAGATTGGTTCTTGAAGCTAAGCCTTGCATACTAGGCATTCCCTGATTGGTGGTTAACTACCATCAATTAACTGCAAGGTGTTATCTTTCCTTGGCGCCATCCGTCTCCCACTCCCCTGTGCTCTGTAAACATGCCTCATCATGTTAATTGTTGTGTCTATTCACACTCCTCGTCCTCCCAGGGTTCGTGACCTACAAGCTCGAGCACATTCCCCTCAGCTAACTGATTGCCATGCACGGTCCTAGTTTGCAGACCGCTCCTGCATCCCCCCTTCCTGTTGCACAAAAAGAACCTTTGAAACCGAACGAGTAAAAACAAGGTATAAGTAATAGAACAAATAAAAAAGCAACTAAGACATATTATCAGTGTCAAAATAACCCACTGTCTCTGTTCCGTACAATTTTACAATTTCCCCTTTTTGTTTTTGAACAGCTAGTACCAGGTTTGCCATGTTCTGCAGGGCCCTTGCAAACATGACAGCAACCAAGGTAATAGCAAACAAACAATACTGCCAATTGATTGAATGGATGCCAAAAAAGGCTGACATTTTCTCAGATTTTGACAACATGTTGTTGCCATGGGGCGCCTAAAATCCACGCAGCACATACCATCAAAATCCTCACAGCCATGTCCTTGAACCAACAACAAAAAGCAGTGGCAATTTTGACCCACATTCTTAACTGCCTACCAAACAAGGTGATTTAACTCTTTAATGCTTTCCCTGCTGTTACTCTGGATAAGAGAAGAACCGCTGCGACACGTTCCCATCATAGCCTCCTACTACATATAGCATCTACAGAAAGACAATTATCGACATTCAAAGTGTAAACAGTATCATCTTTTGGATTAACATTATACGTAGGTGGAAGGGCACACCAAACAAGAACTGGTTCAGTCAAAAAGTTCGAAACATAGCATGCCTTCTCTGAACATACCTCTGGGGTCATTCCCTTCATTCCCTCTCTTTTTTATGCAAAGAGAAACACTTTTACCGTAACAAAGAAGCCCCTATTTACATCTCTGAGCCAGGACACAAACCGCAGCTGTATGCGCCACCAGGCTCAGGGCAGAAATCATTCATGCAGTTACACAGCTATATATCACTACAAGCATGCAGACACCTATTAAACACTAGATAACCATGTTTATCTTTCCTATTCTCCTTCACAATACCTAGCTGTTCTCTCATCTCTTGTTAGGTCAGCCATTCCCCATTTTCCTCTCCTGTATATCTCTTCAGACATTCTCTATCCTCCCCTTTTTTGCTTGTTAGTTGCAAGGAGGCAAAGGGTGTATGTAGCTGGGTGACCATGACCTGCTTTACGTTACAATCAACTAAACACTGAATACAGGAAAAAAAAAGCATGGGAGACATAAGGCAAACATCAATAAGGTGGTTAAAGATAATTATAATAAATCCTGTAATACTTTTGAGTCATGGCCCAAAGTTTCCCAGCCGTGAGAAGAGACCAAAGGCATCCCGCCCCTGGCTCTGTTGCAGATCTTTGTTTTAAGGCTTTTGAGTTTTGTATACTTTTGTAAATTAATTCACAGTGGTCACTCAGATTCACGTAACACATCCTATCAAAGTCTTCACACTTGTGTCCCTGTGCTAATAATAAAAATCAATAGCAACTCGGTTCTGTAGCAACATATGATGGACAGAATCAACATCTGTTAATAAGCCAGAAAAAAAAAGAACAGTATTTGTAGTATTACTTTGTTTAGCAAGCTAGCAGGCTAATTTACTAAGCAAGTTAAAAGCGTGTACTGTTCTTACAGAAGAGATTAGAGAAGCAAAAATCTGTTATGCTGCATTCCAGAACTCAGCCTGAGAATTACAGTCTTCTCCGAGTTCTGCGTTACAATCATTTGACACATGTTGGGGTTGCGATTGTGAAAGTTGCCCATTTACAATTTTCATTGGCATTATCACAGCTAGTTGTTTTAAAAGCAACCCTTGAGCTTCCTGATGTTCGACTTGTTGCAAAATATTCTGAAGCCAATCAATCAAGTTAGTATTACAGTTAGTGACTCTCTAGGACCCTGCAAGACTGTGGCAAGACTCCCGCATCCGGACTGCCTTAATAGCCGTCTCATTCATTTGCAAACAGTTGTCCCTGGGATACCTTGCCTGAGTCACAGAATCGGCACAATTAATTTTCTCCAGCCAACTGCTCATAGTTAACAGCAATTCCCCGATTAAGGTTTTCAATCAAGGCCACTATACATAGCTCACAAAAATCAGATAACCACATCATATACTGTATCAGTTAGTACCATACAAAGCAATAACTTCCAATCATGCAGTGTGAGCGTATAAGGCTCTGCCATCACTTCAAGAAGGGACATAGCAAATGTATCATGAATCCTCCCTTCCCGCACTGCTTTGCTTAACTCTTTAACAGCCTCGTATTGCACAGGCTGCCACTCTGGAGGTTGATTTGTCTGACAAAATACTGAACATGCCATAGCGACTCCCAAAACCCATCACTGAAGTGTTTCCCACTTGCATTCCTGTCACCAATCCCTCAGACTCCCTTTCACCCTCCCCAAAAATACAATCAATGCATCAGGAGAGACAAGGGGGTGGGGGAAAGGTCTAGCCCCTTTTCCAGATCTATAGGACCTGGATCAAAAGGTTTATCAGTGTCAATAAAATCATTGTCCGAGTTGCCCTGTTCCCGTGCTTGGTCCTGTGTTGTGAGGGTCACTGCAATCAGTGACAGAAGCTTTGGGGGCAGAGGAGGTGTGGACAGAATCGCCATCGCTGACGGCGTCTTGAGAAGAGTCGCGCTGTCAGTGGAATTTACAGCTTCCTCTGGTTTAGCACCGTTAGTAGAATTAGTCCACACTTGGCAAAGGGTAGTCAGAATTTGCCACCAAGGTGCTAAATGCATTCCCGACACGGAGTTCCCCTCCGCGGCAGCATCATACAATCGGCTGCTGTATGTACACACTTTCATTCTTTCAAAGTCTCTAAAGTTTTTTGGCTGCTCACCTGTCTCGATGCATACAGGTGTTATCCTCGGGGTTTAGGTTGCCCGCCTGGTCCAGACAGCAAGACGACCGTTCAGCCAAGCCGTCTCCTCCGGAACACAGCCCTCTTCACGAGCTGTCTTTTTTATCGACCAGCTCCGTCCTTATTCTTCCAAGGCTTCGGAACACCACCATAGGGGTCACCATTTGAGGAAACTGAGGCACGGACTCCCTGACCTGACTAGAAGACCCTTCATGAGTCCATATACGTCTCTTTCTGGGGACGAAGCCTGATTCCCCATTACGGATTTCCCACAGCTCACCTCTCAGCTCCGGAGGGATTTCTGGCCGGCTCCTGCTTCCTTTCAGCAGATCATTCAAAGTTCTGTGGGACTCGCTGCATGTCGCTCAGTCAGGCGATTCGAGAGCCCTTCACGTTAGATCCTTAAACGCATCACGTCGGGGTCACCAATTTGCGGCGAATGAAGAGACGGGACGCAGCTTGATGCAAGCAAATGTCAATTTATTGTACAGAAGCACGAGGTTTTATAGACTTTCAGAAGCTGCGCGTTTTAAACAGATTGGTTCTTGAAGCTAAGCCTTGCATACTAGGCAATCCCTGATTGGTGGTTAACTACCATCAATTAACTGCAAGGTGTTATCTTTCCTTGGCGCCATCCGTCTCCCACTCCCCTGTGCTCTGTAAACATGCCTCATCATGTTAATTGTTGTGTCTATTCACACTCCTCGTCCTCCCAGGGTTCGTGACCTACAAGCTCGAGCACATTCCCCTCAGCTAACTGATTGCCATGCACGGTCCTAGTTTGCAGACCGCTCCTGCATCCCCCCTTCCTGTTGCACAAAAAGAACCTTTGAAACCGAACGAGTAAAAACAAGGTATAAGTAATAGAACAAATAAAAAAGCAACTAAGACATATTATCAGTGTCAAAATAACCCACTGTCTCTGTTCCGTACAATTTTACAATTTCCCCTTTTTGTTTTTGAACAGCTAGTACCAGGTTTGCCATGTTCTGCAGGGCCCTTGCAAACATGACAGCAACCAAGGTAATAGCAAACAAACAATACTGCCAATTGATTGAATGGATGCCAAAAAAGGCTGACATTTTCTCAGATTTTGACAACATGTTGTTGCCATGGGGCGCCTAAAATCCACGCAGCACATACCATCAAAATCCTCACAGCCATGTCCTTGAACCAACAACAAAAAGCAGTGGCAATTTTGACCCACATTCTTAACTGCCTACCAAACAAGGTGATTTAACTCTTTAATGCTTTCCCTGCTGTTACTCTGGATAAGAGAAGAACCGCTGCGACACGTTCCCATCATAGCCTCCTACTACATATAGCATCTACAGAAAGACAATTATCGACATTCAAAGTGTAAACAGTATCATCTTTTGGATTAACATTATACGTAGGTGGAAGGGCACACCAAACAAGAACTGGTTCAGTCAAAAAGTTCGAAACATAGCATGCCTTCTCTGAACATACCTCTGGGGTCATTCCCTTCATTCCCTCTCTTTTTTATGCAAAGAGAAACACTTTTACCGTAACAAAGAAGCCCCTATTTACATCTCTGAGCCAGGACACAAACCGCAGCTGTATGCGCCACCAAGCTCAGGGCAGAAATCATTCATGCAGTTACACAGCTATATATCACTACAAGCATGCAGACACCTATTAAACACTAGATAACCATGTTTATCTTTCCTATTCTCCTTCACAATACCTAGCTGTTCTCTCATCTCTTGTTAGGTCAGCCATTCCCCATTTTCCTCTCCTGTATATCTCTTCAGACATTCTCTATCCTCCCCTTTTTTGCTTGTTAGTTGCAAGGAGGCAAAGGGTGTATGTAGCTGGGTGACCATGACCTGCTTTACGTTACAATCAACTAAACACTGAATACAGGAAAAAAAAAGCATGGGAGACATAAGGCAAACATCAATAAGGTGGTTAAAGATAATTATAATAAATCCTGTAATACTTTTGAGTCATGGCCCAAAGTTTCCCAGCCGTGAGAAGAGACCAAAGGCATCCCGCCCCTGGCTCTGTTGCAGATCTTTGTTTTAAGGCTTTTGAGTTTTGTATACTTTTGTAAATTAATTCACAGTGGTCACTCAGATTCACGTAACACATCCTATCAAAGTCTTCACACTTGTGTCCCTGTGCTAATAATAAAAATCAATAGCAACTCGGTTCTGTAGCAACATATGATGGACAGAATCAACATCTGTTAATAAGCCAGAAAAAAAAAGAACAGTATTTGTAGTATTACTTTGTTTAGCAAGCTAGCAGGCTAATTTACTAAGCAAGTTAAAAGCGTGTACTGTTCTTACAGAAGAGATTAGAGAAGCAAAAATCTGTTATGCTGCATTCCAGAACTCAGCCTGAGAATTACAGTCTTCTCCGAGTTCTGCGTTACAATCATTTGACACATGTTGGGGTTGCGATTGTGAAAGTTGCCCATTTACAATTTTCATTGGCATTATCACAGCTAGTTGTTTTAAAAGCAACCCTTGAGCTTCCTGATGTTCGACTTGTTGCAAAATATTCTGAAGCCAATCAATCAAGTTAGTATTACAGTTAGTGACTCTCTAGGACCCTGCAAGACTGTGGCAAGACTCCCGCATCCGGACTGCCTTAATAGCCGTCTCATTCATTTGCAAACAGTTGTCCCTGGGATACCTTGCCTGAGTCACAGAATCGGCACAATTAATTTTCTCCAGCCAACTGCTCATAGTTAACAGCAATTCCCCGATTAAGGTTTTCAATCAAGGCCACTATACATAGCTCACAAAAATCAGATAACCACATCATATACTGTATCAGTTAGTACCATACAAAGCAATAACTTCCAATCATGCAGTGTGAGCGTATAAGGCTCTGCCATCACTTCAAGAAGGGACATAGCAAATGTATTATGAATCCTCCCTTCCCGCACTGCTTTGCTTAACTCTTTAACAGCCTCGTATTGCACAGGCTGCCACTCTGGAGGTTGATTTGTCTGACAAAATACTGAACATGCCATAGCGACTCCCAAAACCCATCACTGAAGTGTTTCCCACTTGCATTCCTGTCACCAATCCCTCAGACTCCCTTTCACCCTCCCCAAAAATACAATCAATGCATCAGGAGAGACAAGGGGGTGGGGGAAAGGTCTAGCCCCTTTTCCAGATCTATAGGACCTGGATCAAAAGGTTTATCAGTGTCAATAAAATCATTGTCCGAGTTGCCCTGTTCCCGTGCTTGGTCCTGTGTTGTGAGGGTCACTGCAATCAGTGACAGAAGCTTTGGGGGCAGAGGAGGTGTGGACAGAATCGCCATCGCTGACGGCGTCTTGAGAAGAGTCGCGCTGTCAGTGGAATTTACAGCTTCCTCTGGTTTAGCACCGTTAGTAGAATTAGTCCACACTTGGCAAAGGGTAGTCAGAATTTGCCACCAAGGTGCTAAATGCATTCCCGACACGGAGTTCCCCTCCGCGGCAGCATCATACAATCGGCTGCTGTATGTACACACTTTCATTCTTTCAAAGTCTCTAAAGTTTTTTGGCTGCTCACCTGTCTCGATGCATACAGGTGTTATCCTCGGGGTTTAGGTTGCCCGCCTGGTCCAGACAGCAAGACGACCGTTCAGCCAAGCCGTCTCCTCCGGAACACAGCCCTCTTCACGAGCTGTCTTTTTTATCGACCAGCTCCGTCCTTATTCTTCCAAGGCTTCGGAACACCACCATAGGGGTCACCATTTGAGGAAACTGAGGCACGGACTCCCTGACCTGACTAGAAGACCCTTCATGAGTCCATATACGTCTCTTTCTGGGGACGAAGCCTGATTCCCCATTACGGATTTCCCACAGCTCACCTCTCAGCTCCGGAGGGATTTCTGGCCGGCTCCTGCTTCCTTTCAGCAGATCATTCAAAGTTCTGTGGGACTCGCTGCATGTCGCTCAGTCAGGCGATTCGAGAGCCCTTCACGTTAGATCCTTAAACGCATCACGTCGGGGTCACCAATTTGCGGCGAATGAAGAGACGGGACGCAGCTTGATGCAAGCAAATGTCAATTTATTGTACAGAAGCACGAGGTTTTATAGACTTTCAGAAGCTGCGCGTTTTAAACAGATTGGTTCTTGAAGCTAAGCCTTGCATACTAGGCAATCCCTGATTGGTGGTTAACTACCATCAATTAACTGCAAGGTGTTATCTTTCCTTGGCGCCATCCGTCTCCCACTCCCCTGTGCTCTGTAAACATGCCTCATCATGTTAATTGTTGTGTCTATTCACACTCCTCGTCCTCCCAGGGTTCGTGACCTACAAGCTCGAGCACATTCCCCTCAGCTAACTGATTGCCATGCACGGTCCTAGTTTGCAGACCGCTCCTGCATCCCCCCTTCCTGTTGCACAAAAAGAACCTTTGAAACCGAACGAGTAAAAACAAGGTATAAGTAATAGAACAAATAAAAAAGCAACTAAGACATATTATCAGTGTCAAAATAACCCACTGTCTCTGTTCCGTACAATTTTACAATTTCCCCTTTTTGTTTTTGAACAGCTAGTACCAGGTTTGCCATGTTCTGCAGGGCCCTTGCAAACATGACAGCAACCAAGGTAATAGCAAACAAACAATACTGCCAATTGATTGAATGGATGCCAAAAAAGGCTGACATTTTCTCAGATTTTGACAACATGTTGTTGCCATGGGGCGCCTAAAATCCACGCAGCACATACCATCAAAATCCTCACAGCCATGTCCTTGAACCAACAACAAAAAGCAGTGGCAATTTTGACCCACATTCTTAACTGCCTACCAAACAAGGTGATTTAACTCTTTAATGCTTTCCCTGCTGTTACTCTGGATAAGAGAAGAACCGCTGCGACACGTTCCCATCATAGCCTCCTACTACATATAGCATCTACAGAAAGACAATTATCGACATTCAAAGTGTAAACAGTATCATCTTTTGGATTAACATTATACGTAGGTGGAAGGGCACACCAAACAAGAACTGGTTCAGTCAAAAAGTTCGAAACATAGCATGCCTTCTCTGAACATACCTCTGGGGTCATTCCCTTCATTCCCTCTCTTTTTTATGCAAAGAGAAACACTTTTACCGTAACAAAGAAGCCCCTATTTACATCTCTGAGCCAGGACACAAACCGCAGCTGTATGCGCCACCAAGCTCAGGGCAGAAATCATTCATGCAGTTACACAGCTATATATCACTACAAGCATGCAGACACCTATTAAACACTAGATAACCATGTTTATCTTTCCTATTCTCCTTCACAATACCTAGCTGTTCTCTCATCTCTTGTTAGGTCAGCCATTCCCCATTTTCCTCTCCTGTATATCTCTTCAGACATTCTCTATCCTCCCCTTTTTTGCTTGTTAGTTGCAAGGAGGCAAAGGGTGTATGTAGCTGGGTGACCATGACCTGCTTTACGTTACAATCAACTAAACACTGAATACAGGAAAAAAAAAGCATGGGAGACATAAGGCAAACATCAATAAGGTGGTTAAAGATAATTATAATAAATCCTGTAATACTTTTGAGTCATGGCCCAAAGTTTCCCAGCCGTGAGAAGAGACCAAAGGCATCCCGCCCCTGGCTCTGTTGCAGATCTTTGTTTTAAGGCTTTTGAGTTTTGTATACTTTTGTAAATTAATTCACAGTGGTCACTCAGATTCACGTAACACATCCTATCAAAGTCTTCACACTTGTGTCCCTGTGCTAATAATAAAAATCAATAGCAACTCGGTTCTGTAGCAACATATGATGGACAGAATCAACATCTGTTAATAAGCCAGAAAAAAAAAGAACAGTATTTGTAGTATTACTTTGTTTAGCAAGCTAGCAGGCTAATTTACTAAGCAAGTTAAAAGCGTGTACTGTTCTTACAGAAGAGATTAGAGAAGCAAAAATCTGTTATGCTGCATTCCAGAACTCAGCCTGAGAATTACAGTCTTCTCCGAGTTCTGCGTTACAATCATTTGACACATGTTGGGGTTGCGATTGTGAAAGTTGCCCATTTACAATTTTCATTGGCATTATCACAGCTAGTTGTTTTAAAAGCAACCCTTGAGCTTCCTGATGTTCGACTTGTTGCAAAATATTCTGAAGCCAATCAATCAAGTTAGTATTACAGTTAGTGACTCTCTAGGACCCTGCAAGACTGTGGCAAGACTCCCGCATCCGGACTGCCTTAATAGCCGTCTCATTCATTTGCAAACAGTTGTCCCTGGGATACCTTGCCTGAGTCACAGAATCGGCACAATTAATTTTCTCCAGCCAACTGCTCATAGTTAACAGCAATTCCCCGATTAAGGTTTTCAATCAAGGCCACTATACATAGCTCACAAAAATCAGATAACCACATCATATACTGTATCAGTTAGTACCATACAAAGCAATAACTTCCAATCATGCAGTGTGAGCGTATAAGGCTCTGCCATCACTTCAAGAAGGGACATAGCAAATGTATTATGAATCCTCCCTTCCCGCACTGCTTTGCTTAACTCTTTAACAGCCTCGTATTGCACAGGCTGCCACTCTGGAGGTTGATTTGTCTGACAAAATACTGAACATGCCATAGCGACTCCCAAAACCCATCACTGAAGTGTTTCCCACTTGCATTCCTGTCACCAATCCCTCAGACTCCCTTTCACCCTCCCCAAAAATACAATCAATGCATCAGGAGAGACAAGGGGGTGGGGGAAAGGTCTAGCCCCTTTTCCAGATCTATAGGACCTGGATCAAAAGGTTTATCAGTGTCAATAAAATCATTGTCCGAGTTGCCCTGTTCCCGTGCTTGGTCCTGTGTTGTGAGGGTCACTGCAATCAGTGACAGAAGCTTTGGGGGCAGAGGAGGTGTGGACAGAATCGCCATCGCTGACGGCGTCTTGAGAAGCGTCGCGCTGTCAGTGGAATTTACAGCTTCCTCTGGTTTAGCACCGTTAGTAGAATTAGTCCACACTTGGCAAAGGGTAGTCAGAATTTGCCACCAAGGTGCTAAATGCATTCCCGACACGGAGTTCCCCTCCGCGGCAGCATCATACAATCGGCTGCTGTATGTACACACTTTCATTCTTTCAAAGTCTCTAAAGTTTTTTGGCTGCTCACCTGTCTCGATGCATACAGGTGTTATCCTCGGGGTTTAGGTTGCCCGCCTGGTCCAGACAGCAAGACGACCGTTCAGCCAAGCCGTCTCCTCCGGAACACAGCCCTCTTCACGAGCTGTCTTTTTTATCGACCAGCTCCGTCCTTATTCTTCCAAGGCTTTGGAACACCACCATAGGGGTCACCATTTGAGGAAACTGAGGCACGGACTCCCTGATCTGACTAGAAGACCCTTCATGAGTCCATATACGTCTCTTTCTGGGGACGAAGCCTGATTCCCCATTACGGATTTCCCACAGCTCACCTCTCAGCTCCGGAGGGATTTCTGGCCGGCTCCTGCTTCCTTTCAGCAGATCATTCAAAGTTCTGTGGGACGCGCTGCATGTCGCTCAGTCAGGCGATTCGAGAGCCCTTCACGTTAGATCCTTAAACGCATCACGTCGGGGTCACCAATTTGCGGCGAATGAAGAGACGGGACGCAGCTTGATGCAAGCAAATGTCAATTTATTGTACAGAAGCACGAGGTTTTATAGACTTTCAGAAGCTGCGCGTTTTAAACAGATTGGTTCTTGAAGCTAAGCCTTGCATACTAGGCAATCCCTGATTGGTGGTTAACTACCATCAATTAACTGCAAGGTGTTATCTTTCCTTGGCGCCATCCGTCTCCCACTCCCCTGTGCTCTGTAAACATGCCTCATCATGTTAATTGTTGTGTCTATTCACACTCCTCGTCCTCCCAGGGTTCGTGACCTACAAGCTCGAGCACATTCCCCTCAGCTAACTGATTGCCATGCACGGTCCTAGTTTGCAGACCGCTCCTGCATCCCCCCTTCCTGTTGCACAAAAAGAACCTTTGAAACCGAACGAGTAAAAACAAGGTATAAGTAATAGAACAAATAAAAAAGCAACTAAGACATATTATCAGTGTCAAAATAACCCACTGTCTCTGTTCCGTACAATTTTACAATTTCCCCTTTTTGTTTTTGAACAGCTAGTACCAGGTTTGCCATGTTCTGCAGGGCCCTTGCAAACATGACAGCAACCAAGGTAATAGCAAACAAACAATACTGCCAATTGATTGAATGGATGCCAAAAAAGGCTGACATTTTCTCAGATTTTGACAACATGTTGTTGCCATGGGGCGCCTAAAATCCACGCAGCACATACCATCAAAATCCTCACAGCCATGTCCTTGAACCAACAACAAAAAGCAGTGGCAATTTTGACCCACATTCTTAACTGCCTACCAAACAAGGTGATTTAACTCTTTAATGCTTTCCCTGCTGTTACTCTGGATAAGAGAAGAACCGCTGCGACACGTTCCCATCATAGCCTCCTACTACATATAGCATCTACAGAAAGACAATTATCGACATTCAAAGTGTAAACAGTATCATCTTTTGGATTAACATTATACGTAGGTGGAAGGGCACACCAAACAAGAACTGGTTCAGTCAAAAAGTTCGAAACATAGCATGCCTTCTCTGAACATACCTCTGGGGTCATTCCCTTCATTCCCTCTCTTTTTTATGCAAAGAGAAACACTTTTACCGTAACAAAGAAGCCCCTATTTACATCTCTGAGCCAGGACACAAACCGCAGCTGTATGCGCCACCAGGCTCAGGGCAGAAATCATTCATGCAGTTACACAGCTATATATCACTACAAGCATGCAGACACCTATTAAACACTAGATAACCATGTTTATCTTTCCTATTCTCCTTCACAATACCTAGCTGTTCTCTCATCTCTTGTTAGGTCAGCCATTCCCCATTTTCCTCTCCTGTATATCTCTTCAGACATTCTCTATCCTCCCCTTTTTTGCTTGTTAGTTGCAAGGAGGCAAAGGGTGTATGTAGCTGGGTGACCATGACCTGCTTTACGTTACAATCAACTAAACACTGAATACAGGAAAAAAAAAGCATGGGAGACATAAGGCAAACATCAATAAGGTGGTTAAAGATAATTATAATAAATCCTGTAATACTTTTGAGTCATGGCCCAAAGTTTCCCAGCCGTGAGAAGAGACCAAAGGCATCCCGCCCCTGGCTCTGTTGCAGATCTTTGTTTTAAGGCTTTTGAGTTTTGTATACTTTTGTAAATTAATTCACAGTGGTCACTCAGATTCACGTAACACATCCTATCAAAGTCTTCACACTTGTGTCCCTGTGCTAATAATAAAAATCAATAGCAACTCGGTTCTGTAGCAACATATGATGGACAGAATCAACATCTGTTAATAAGCCAGAAAAAAAAAGAACAGTATTTGTAGTATTACTTTGTTTAGCAAGCTAGCAGCCTAATTTACTAAGCAAGTTAAAAGCGTGTACTGTTCTTACAGAAGAGATTAGAGAAGCAAAAATCTGTTATGCTGCATTCCAGAACTCAGCCTGAGAATTACAGTCTTCTCCGAGTTCTGCGTTACAATCATTTGACACATGTTGGGGTTGCGATTGTGAAAGTTGCCCATTTACAATTTTCATTGGCATTATCACAGCTAGTTGTTTTAAAAGCAACCCTTGAGCTTCCTGATGTTCGACTTGTTGCAAAATATTCTGAAGCCAATCAATCAAGTTAGTATTACAGTTAGTGACTCTCTAGGACCCTGCAAGACTGTGGCAAGACTCCCGCATCCGGACTGCCTTAATAGCCGTCTCATTCATTTGCAAACAGTTGTCCCTGGGATACCTTGCCTGAGTCACAGAATCGGCACAATTAATTTTCTCCAGCCAACTGCTCATAGTTAACAGCAATTCCCCGATTAAGGTTTTCAATCAAGGCCACTATACATAGCTCACAAAAATCAGATAACCACATCATATACTGTATCAGTTAGTACCATACAAAGCAATAACTTCCAATCATGCAGTGTGAGCGTATAAGGCTCTGCCATCACTTCAAGAAGGGACATAGCAAATGTATTATGAATCCTCCCTTCCCGCACTGCTTTGCTTAACTCTTTAACAGCCTCGTATTGCACAGGCTGCCACTCTGGAGGTTGATTTGTCTGACAAAATACTGAACATGCCATAGCGACTCCCAAAACCCATCACTGAAGTGTTTCCCACTTGCATTCCTGTCACCAATCCCTCAGACTCCCTTTCACCCTCCCCAAAAATACAATCAATGCATCAGGAGAGACAAGGGGGTCGGGGAAAGGTCTAGCCCCTTTTCCAGATCTATAGGACCTGGATCAAAAGGTTTATCAGTGTCAATAAAATCATTGTCCGAGTTGCCCTGTTCCCGTGCTTGGTCCTGTGTTGTGAGGGTCACTGCAATCAGTGACAGAAGCTTTGGGGGCAGAGGAGGTGTGGACAGAATCGCCATCGCTGACGGCGTCTTGAGAAGAGTCGCGCTGTCAGTGGAATTTACAGCTTCCTCTGGTTTAGCACCGTTAGTAGAATTAGTCCACACTTGGCAAAGGGTAGTCAGAATTTGCCACCAAGGTGCTAAATGCATTCCCGACACGGAGTTCCCCTCCGCGGCAGCATCATACAATCGGCTGCTGTATGTACACACTTTCATTCTTTCAAAGTCTCTAAAGTTTTTTGGCTGCTCACCTGTCTCGATGCATACAGGTGTTATCCTCGGGGTTTAGGTTGCCCGCCTGGTCCAGACAGCAAGACGACCGTTCAGCCAAGCCGTCTCCTCCGGAACACAGCCCTCTTCACGAGCTGTCTTTTTTATCGACCAGCTCCGTCCTTATTCTTCCAAGGCTTCGGAACACCACCATAGGGGTCACCATTTGAGGAAACTGAGGCACGGACTCCCTGATCTGACTAGAAGACCCTTCATGAGTCCATATACGTCTCTTTCTGGGGACGAAGCCTGATTCCCCATTACGGATTTCCCACAGCTCACCTCTCAGCTCCGGAGGGATTTCTGGCCGGCTCCTGCTTCCTTTCAGCAGATCATTCAAAGTTCTGTGGGACGCGCTGCATGTCGCTCAGTCAGGCGATTCGAGAGCCCTTCACGTTAGATCCTTAAACGCATCACGTCGGGGTCACCAATTTGCGGCGAATGAAGAGACGGGACGCAGCTTGATGCAAGCAAATGTCAATTTATTGTACAGAAGCACGAGGTTTTATAGACTTTCAGAAGCTGCGCGTTTTAAACAGATTGGTTCTTGAAGCTAAGCCTTGCATACTAGGCAATCCCTGATTGGTGGTTAACTACCATCAATTAACTGCAAGGTGTTATCTTTCCTTGGCGCCATCCGTCTCCCACTCCCCTGTGCTCTGTAAACATGCCTCATCATGTTAATTGTTGTGTCTATTCACACTCCTCGTCCTCCCAGGGTTCGTGACCTACAAGCTCGAGCACATTCCCCTCAGCTAACTGATTGCCATGCACGGTCCTAGTTTGCAGACCGCTCCTGCATCCCCCCTTCCTGTTGCACAAAAAGAACCTTTGAAACCAAACGAGTAAAAACAAGGTATAAGTAATAGAACAAATAAAAAAGCAACTAAGACATATTATCAGTGTCAAAATAACCCACTGTCTCTGTTCCGTACAATTTTACAATTTCCCCTTTTTGTTTTTGAACAGCTAGTACCAGGTTTGCCATGTTCTGCAGGGCCCTTGCAAACATGACAGCAACCAAGGTAATAGCAAACAAACAATACTGCCAATTGATTGAATGGATGCCAAAAAAGGCTGACATTTTCTCAGATTTTGACAACATGTTGTTGCCATGGGGCGCCTAAAATCCACGCAGCACATACCATCAAAATCCTCACAGCCATGTCCTTGAACCAACAACAAAAAGCAGTGGCAATTTTGACCCACATTCTTAACTGCCTACCAAACAAGGTGATTTAACTCTTTAATGCTTTCCCTGCTGTTACTCTGGATAAGAGAAGAACCGCTGCGACACGTTCCCATCATAGCCTCCTACTACATATAGCATCTACAGAAAGACAATTATCGACATTCAAAGTGTAAACAGTATCATCTTTTGGATTAACATTATACGTAGGTGGAAGGGCACACCAAACAAGAACTGGTTCAGTCAAAAAGTTCGAAACATAGCATGCCTTCTCTGAACATACCTCTGGGGTCATTCCCTTCATTCCCTCTCTTTTTTATGCAAAGAGAAACACTTTTACCGTAACAAAGAAGCCCCTATTTACATCTCTGAGCCAGGACACAAACCGCAGCTGTATGCGCCACCAGGCTCAGGGCAGAAATCATTCATGCAGTTACACAGCTATATATCACTACAAGCATGCAGACACCTATTAAACACTAGATAACCATGTTTATCTTTCCTATTCTCCTTCACAATACCTAGCTGTTCTCTCATCTCTTGTTAGGTCAGCCATTCCCCATTTTCCTCTCCTGTATATCTCTTCAGACATTCTCTATCCTCCCCTTTTTTGCTTGTTAGTTGCAAGGAGGCAAAGGGTGTATGTAGCTGGGTGACCATGACCTGCTTTACGTTACAATCAACTAAACACTGAATACAGGAAAAAAAAGCATGAGAGACATAAGGCAAACATCAATAAGGTGGTTAAAGATAATTATAATAAATCCTGTAATACTTTTGAGTCATGGCCCAAAGTTTCCCAGCCGTGAGAAGAGACCAAAGGCATCCCGCCCCTGGCTCTGTTGCAGATCTTTGTTTTAAGGCTTTTGAGTTTTGTATACTTTTGTAAATTAATTCACAGTGGTCACTCAGATTCACGTAACACATCCTATCAAAGTCTTCACACTTGTGTCCCTGTGCTAATAATAAAAATCAATAGCAACTCGGTTCTGTAGCAACATATGATGGACAGAATCAACATCTGTTAATAAGCCAGAAAAAAAAAGAACAGTATTTGTAGTATTACTTTGTTTAGCAAGCTAGCAGCCTAATTTACTAAGCAAGTTAAAAGCGTGTACTGTTCTTACAGAAGAGATTAGAGAAGCAAAAATCTGTTATGCTGCATTCCAGAACTCAGCCTGAGAATTACAGTCTTCTCCGAGTTCTGCGTTACAATCATTTGACACATGTTGGGGTTGCGATTGTGAAAGTTGCCCATTTACAATTTTCATTGGCATTATCACAGCTAGTTGTTTTAAAAGCAACCCTTGAGCTTCCTGATGTTCGACTTGTTGCAAAATATTCTGAAGCCAATCAATCAAGTTAGTATTACAGTTAGTGACTCTCTAGGACCCTGCAAGACTGTGGCAAGACTCCCGCATCCGGACTGCCTTAATAGCCGTCTCATTCATTTGCAAACAGTTGTCCCTGGGATACCTTGCCTGAGTCACAGAATCGGCACAATTAATTTTCTCCAGCCAACTGCTCATAGTTAACAGCAATTCCCCGATTAAGGTTTTCAATCAAGGCCACTATACATAGCTCACAAAAATCAGATAACCACATCATATACTGTATCAGTTAGTACCATACAAAGCAATAACTTCCAATCATGCAGTGTGAGCGTATAAGGCTCTGCCATCACTTCAAGAAGGGACATAGCAAATGTATTATGAATCCTCCCTTCCCGCACTGCTTTGCTTAACTCTTTAACAGCCTCGTATTGCACAGGCTGCCACTCTGGAGGTTGATTTGTCTGACAAAATACTGAACATGCCATAGCGACTCCCAAAACCCATCACTGAAGTGTTTCCCACTTGCATTCCTGTCACCAATCCCTCAGACTCCCTTTCACCCTCCCCAAAAATACAATCAATGCATCAGGAGAGACAAGGGGGTGGGGAAAAGGTCTAGCCCCTTTTCCAGATCTATAGGACCTGGATCAAAAGGTTTATCAGTGTCAATAAAATCATTGTCCGAGTTGCCCTGTTCCCGTGCTTGGTCCTGTGTTGTGAGGGTCACTGCAATCAGTGACAGAAGCTTTGGGGGCAGAGGAGGTGTGGACAGAATCGCCATCGCTGACGGCGTCTTGAGAAGAGTCGCGCTGTCAGTGGAATTTACAGCTTCCTCTGGTTTAGCACCGTTAGTAGAATTAGTCCACACTTGGCAAAGGGTAGTCAGAATTTGCCACCAAGGTGCTAAATGCATTCCCGACACGGAGTTCCCCTCCGCGGCAGCATCATACAATCGGCTGCTGTATGTACACACTTTCATTCTTTCAAAGTCTCTAAAGTTTTTTGGCTGCTCACCTGTCTCGATGCATACAGGTGTTATCCTCGGGGTTTAGGTTGCCCGCCTGGTCCAGACAGCAAGACGACCGTTCAGCCAAGCCGTCTCCTCCGGAACACAGCCCTCTTCACGAGCTGTCTTTTTTATCGACCAGCTCCGTCCTTATTCTTCCAAGGCTTCGGAACACCACCATAGGGGTCACCATTTGAGGAAACTGAGGCACGGACTCCCTGACCTGACTAGAAGACCCTTCATGAGTCCATATACGTCTCTTTCTGGGGACGAAGCCTGATTCCCCATTACGGATTTCCCACAGCTCACCTCTCAGCTCCGGAGGGATTTCTGGCCGGCTCCTGCTTCCTTTCAGCAGATCATTCAAAGTTCTGTGGGACTCGCTGCATGTCGCTCAGTCAGGCGATTCGAGAGCCCTTCACGTTAGATCCTTAAACGCATCACGTCGGGGTCACCAATTTGCGGCGAATGAAGAGACGGGACGCAGCTTGATGCAAGCAAATGTCAATTTATTGTACAGAAGCACGAGGTTTTATAGACTTTCAGAAGCTGCGCGTTTTAAACAGATTGGTTCTTGAAGCTAAGCCTTGCATACTAGGCAATCCCTGATTGGTGGTTAACTACCATCAATTAACTGCAAGGTGTTATCTTTCCTTGGCGCCATCCGTCTCCCACTCCCCTGTGCTCTGTAAACATGCCTCATCATGTTAATTGTTGTGTCTATTCACACTCCTCGTCCTCCCAGGGTTCGTGACCTACAAGCTCGAGCACATTCCCCTCAGCTAACTGATTGCCATGCACGGTCCTAGTTTGCAGACCGCTCCTGCATCCCCCCTTCCTGTTGCACAAAAAGAACCTTTGAAACCGAACGAGTAAAAACAAGGTATAAGTAATAGAACAAATAAAAAAGCAACTAAGACATATTATCAGTGTCAAAATAACCCACTGTCTCTGTTCCGTACAATTTTACAATTTCCCCTTTTTGTTTTTGAACAGCTAGTACCAGGTTTGCCATGTTCTGCAGGGCCCTTGCAAACATGACAGCAACCAAGGTAATAGCAAACAAACAATACTGCCAATTGATTGAATGGATGCCAAAAAAGGCTGACATTTTCTCAGATTTTGACAACATGTTGTTGCCATGGGGCGCCTAAAATCCACGCAGCACATACCATCAAAATCCTCACAGCCATGTCCTTGAACCAACAACAAAAAGCAGTGGCAATTTTGACCCACATTCTTAACTGCCTACCAAACAAGGTGATTTAACTCTTTAATGCTTTCCCTGCTGTTACTCTGGATAAGAGAAGAACCGCTGCGACACGTTCCCATCATAGCCTCCTACTACATATAGCATCTACAGAAAGACAATTATCGACATTCAAAGTGTAAACAGTATCATCTTTTGGATTAACATTATACGTAGGTGGAAGGGCACACCAAACAAGAACTGGTTCAGTCAAAAAGTTCGAAACATAGCATGCCTTCTCTGAACATACCTCTGGGGTCATTCCCTTCATTCCCTCTCTTTTTTATGCAAAGAGAAACACTTTTACCGTAACAAAGAAGCCCCTATTTACATCTCTGAGCCAGGACACAAACCGCAGCTGTATGCGCCACCAGGCTCAGGGCAGAAATCATTCATGCAGTTACACAGCTATATATCACTACAAGCATGCAGACACCTATTAAACACTAGATAACCATGTTTATCTTTCCTATTCTCCTTCACAATACCTAGCTGTTCTCTCATCTCTTGTTAGGTCAGCCATTCCCCATTTTCCTCTCCTGTATATCTCTTCAGACATTCTCTATCCTCCCCTTTTTTGCTTGTTAGTTGCAAGGAGGCAAAGGGTGTATGTAGCTGGGTGACCATGACCTGCTTCAGCCAAGCCGTCTCCTCCGGAACACAGCCCTCTTCACGAGCTGTCTTTTTTATCGACCAGCTCCGTCCTATTCTTCCAAGGCTTCGGAACACCACCATAGGGGTCACCATTTGAGGAAACTGAGGCACGGACTCCCTGACCTGACTAGAAGACCCTTCATGAGTCCATATACGTCTCTTTCTGGGGACGAAGCCTGATTCCCCATTACGGATTTCCCACAGCTCACCTCTCAGCTCCGGAGGGATTTCTGGCCGGCTCCTGCTTCCTTTCAGCAGATCATTCAAAGTTCTGTGGGACTCGCTGCATGTCGCTCAGTCAGGCGATTCGAGAGCCCTTCACGTTAGATCCTTAAACGCATCACGTCGGGGTCACCAATTTGCGGCGAATGAAGAGACGGGACGCAGCTTGATGCAAGCAAATGTCAATTTATTGTACAGAAGCACGAGGTTTTATAGACTTTCAGAAGCTGCGCGTTTTAAACAGATTGGTTCTTGAAGCTAAGCCTTGCATACTAGGCAATCCCTGATTGGTGGTTAACTACCATCAATTAACTGCAAGGTGTTATCTTTCCTTGGCGCCATCCGTCTCCCACTCCCCTGTGCTCTGTAAACATGCCTCATCATGTTAATTGTTGTGTCTATTCACACTCCTCGTCCTCCCAGGGTTCGTGACCTACAAGCTCGAGCACATTCCCCTCAGCTAACTGATTGCCATGCACGGTCCTAGTTTGCAGACCGCTCCTGCATCCCCCCTTCCTGTTGCACAAAAAGAACCTTTGAAACCGAACGAGTAAAAACAAGGTATAAGTAATAGAACAAATAAAAAAGCAACTAAGACATATTATCAGTGTCAAAATAACCCACTGTCTCTGTTCCGTACAATTTTACAATTTCCCCTTTTTGTTTTTGAACAGCTAGTACCAGGTTTGCCATGTTCTGCAGGGCCCTTGCAAACATGACAGCAACCAAGGTAATAGCAAACAAACAATACTGCCAATTGATTGAATGGATGCCAAAAAAGGCTGACATTTTCTCAGATTTTGACAACATGTTGTTGCCATGGGGCGCCTAAAATCCACGCAGCACATACCATCAAAATCCTCACAGCCATGTCCTTGAACCAACAACAAAAAGCAGTGGCAATTTTGACCCACATTCTTAACTGCCTACCAAACAAGGTGATTTAACTCTTTAATGCTTTCCCTGCTGTTACTCTGGATAAGAGAAGAACCGCTGCGACACGTTCCCATCATAGCCTCCTACTACATATAGCATCTACAGAAAGACAATTATCGACATTCAAAGTGTAAACAGTATCATCTTTTGGATTAACATTATACGTAGGTGGAAGGGCACACCAAACAAGAACTGGTTCAGTCAAAAAGTTCGAAACATAGCATGCCTTCTCTGAACATACCTCTGGGGTCATTCCCTTCATTCCCTCTCTTTTTTATGCAAAGAGAAACACTTTTACCGTAACAAAGAAGCCCCTATTTACATCTCTGAGCCAGGACACAAACCGCAGCTGTATGCGCCACCAGGCTCAGGGCAGAAATCATTCATGCAGTTACACAGCTATATATCACTACAAGCATGCAGACACCTATTAAACACTAGATAACCATGTTTATCTTTCCTATTCTCCTTCACAATACCTAGCTGTTCTCTCATCTCTTGTTAGGTCAGCCATTCCCCATTTTCCTCTCCTGTATATCTCTTCAGACATTCTCTATCCTCCCCTTTTTTGCTTGTTAGTTGCAAGGAGGCAAAGGGTGTATGTAGCTGGGTGACCATGACCTGCTTTACGTTACAATCAACTAAACACTGAATACAGGAAAAAAAAAGCATGGGAGACATAAGGCAAACATCAATAAGGTGGTTAAAGATAATTATAATAAATCCTGTAATACTTTTGAGTCATGGCCCAAAGTTTCCCAGCCGTGAGAAGAGACCAAAGGCATCCCGCCCCTGGCTCTGTTGCAGA
Organism: Falco punctatus; assembly: GCF_963210335.1. Lineage (NCBI taxonomy): Eukaryota > Metazoa > Chordata > Aves > Falconiformes > Falconidae > Falco > Falco punctatus. Next base: position 306,868 of record NW_027660149.1, read on the forward strand.
TCTTTGTTTTAAGGCTTTTGAGTTTTGTATACTTTTGTAAATTAATTCACAGTGGTCACTCAGATTCACGTAACACATCCTATCAAAGTCTTCACACTTGTGTCCCTGTGCTAATAATAAAAATCAATAGCAACTCGGTTCTGTAGCAACATATGATGGACAGAATCAACATCTGTTAATAAGCCAGAAAAAAAAAGAACAGTATTTGTAGTATTACTTTGTTTAGCAAGCTAGCAGCCTAATTTACTAAGCAAGTTAAAAGCGTGTACTGTTCTTACAGAAGAGATTAGAGAAGCAAAAATCTGTTATGCTGCATTCCAGAACTCAGCCTGAGAATTACAGTCTTCTCCGAGTTCTGCGTTACAATCATTTGACACATGTTGGGGTTGCGATTGTGAAAGTTGCCCATTTACAATTTTCATTGGCATTATCACAGCTAGTTGTTTTAAAAGCAACCCTTGAGCTTCCTGATGTTCGACTTGTTGCAAAATATTCTGAAGCCAATCAATCAAGTTAGTATTACAGTTAGTGACTCTCTAGGACCCTGCAAGACTGTGGCAAGACTCCCGCATCCGGACTGCCTTAATAGCCGTCTCATTCATTTGCAAACAGTTGTCCCTGGGATACCTTGCCTGAGTCACAGAATCGGCACAATTAATTTTCTCCAGCCAACTGCTCATAGTTAACAGCAATTCCCCGATTAAGGTTTTCAATCAAGGCCACTATACATAGCTCACAAAAATCAGATAACCACATCATATACTGTATCAGTTAGTACCATACAAAGCAATAACTTCCAATCATGCAGTGTGAGCGTATAAGGCTCTGCCATCACTTCAAGAAGGGACATAGCAAATGTATTATGAATCCTCCCTTCCCGCACTGCTTTGCTTAACTCTTTAACAGCCTCGTATTGCACAGGCTGCCACTCTGGAGGTTGATTTGTCTGACAAAATACTGAACATGCCATAGCGACTCCCAAAACCCATCACTGAAGTGTTTCCCACTTGCATTCCTGTCACCAATCCCTCAGACTCCCTTTCACCCTCCCCAAAAATACAATCAATGCATCAGGAGAGACAAGGGGGTGGGGGAAAGGTCTAGCCCCTTTTCCAGATCTATAGGACCTGGATCAAAAGGTTTATCAGTGTCAATAAAATCATTGTCCGAGTTGCCCTGTTCCCGTGCTTGGTCCTGTGTTGTGAGGGTCACTGCAATCAGTGACAGAAGCTTTGGGGGCAGAGGAGGTGTGGACAGAATCGCCATCGCTGACGGCGTCTTGAGAAGAGTCGCGCTGTCAGTGGAATTTACAGCTTCCTCTGGTTTAGCACCGTTAGTAGAATTAGTCCACACTTGGCAAAGGGTAGTCAGAATTTGCCACCAAGGTGCTAAATGCATTCCCGACACGGAGTTCCCCTCCGCGGCAGCATCATACAATCGGCTGCTGTATGTACACACTTTCATTCTTTCAAAGTCTCTAAAGTTTTTTGGCTGCTCACCTGTCTCGATGCATACAGGTGTTATCCTCGGGGTTTAGGTTGCCCGCCTGGTCCAGACAGCAAGACGACCGTTCAGCCAAGCCGTCTCCTCCGGAACACAGCCCTCTTCACGAGCTGTCTTTTTTATCGACCAGCTCCGTCCTTATTCTTCCAAGGCTTCGGAACACCACCATAGGGGTCACCATTTGAGGAAACTGAGGCACGGACTCCCTGACCTGACTAGAAGACCCTTCATGAGTCCATATACGTCTCTTTCTGGGGACGAAGCCTGATTCCCCATTACGGATTTCCCACAGCTCACCTCTCAGCTCCGGAGGGATTTCTGGCCGGCTCCTGCTTCCTTTCAGCAGATCATTCAAAGTTCTGTGGGACTCGCTGCATGTCGCTCAGTCAGGCGATTCGAGAGCCCTTCACGTTAGATCCTTAAACGCATCACGTCGGGGTCACCAATTTGCGGCGAATGAAGAGACGGGACGCAGCTTGATGCAAGCAAATGTCAATTTATTGTACAGAAGCACGAGGTTTTATAGACTTTCAGAAGCTGCGCGTTTTAAACAGATTGGTTCTTGAAGCTAAGCCTTGCATACTAGGCAATCCCTGATTGGTGGTTAACTACCATCAATTAACTGCAAGGTGTTATCTTTCCTTGGCGCCATCCGTCTCCCACTCCCCTGTGCTCTGTAAACATGCCTCATCATGTTAATTGTTGTGTCTATTCACACTCCTCGTCCTCCCAGGGTTCGTGACCTACAAGCTCGAGCACATTCCCCTCAGCTAACTGATTGCCATGCACGGTCCTAGTTTGCAGACCGCTCCTGCATCCCCCCTTCCTGTTGCACAAAAAGAACCTTTGAAACCGAACGAGTAAAAACAAGGTATAAGTAATAGAACAAATAAAAAAGCAACTAAGACATATTATCAGTGTCAAAATAACCCACTGTCTCTGTTCCGTACAATTTTACAATTTCCCCTTTTTGTTTTTGAACAGCTAGTACCAGGTTTGCCATGTTCTGCAGGGCCCTTGCAAACATGACAGCAACCAAGGTAATAGCAAACAAACAATACTGCCAATTGATTGAATGGATGCCAAAAAAGGCTGACATTTTCTCAGATTTTGACAACATGTTGTTGCCATGGGGCGCCTAAAATCCACGCAGCACATACCATCAAAATCCTCACAGCCATGTCCTTGAACCAACAACAAAAAGCAGTGGCAATTTTGACCCACATTCTTAACTGCCTACCAAACAAGGTGATTTAACTCTTTAATGCTTTCCCTGCTGTTACTCTGGATAAGAGAAGAACCGCTGCGACACGTTCCCATCATAGCCTCCTACTACATATAGCATCTACAGAAAGACAATTATCGACATTCAAAGTGTAAACAGTATCATCTTTTGGATTAACATTATACGTAGGTGGAAGGGCACACCAAACAAGAACTGGTTCAGTCAAAAAGTTCGAAACATAGCATGCCTTCTCTGAACATACCTCTGGGGTCATTCCCTTCATTCCCTCTCTTTTTTATGCAAAGAGAAACACTTTTACCGTAACAAAGAAGCCCCTATTTACATCTCTGAGCCAGGACACAAACCGCAGCTGTATGCGCCACCAGGCTCAGGGCAGAAATCATTCATGCAGTTACACAGCTATATATCACTACAAGCATGCAGACACCTATTAAACACTAGATAACCATGTTTATCTTTCCTATTCTCCTTCACAATACCTAGCTGTTCTCTCATCTCTTGTTAGGTCAGCCATTCCCCATTTTCCTCTCCTGTATATCTCTTCAGACATTCTCTATCCTCCCCTTTTTTGCTTGTTAGTTGCAAGGAGGCAAAGGGTGTATGTAGCTGGGTGACCATGACCTGCTTTACGTTACAATCAACTAAACACTGAATACAGGAAAAAAAAAGCATGGGAGACATAAGGCAAACATCAATAAGGTGGTTAAAGATAATTATAATAAATCCTGTAATACTTTTGAGTCATGGCCCAAAGTTTCCCAGCCGTGAGAAGAGACCAAAGGCATCCCGCCCCTGGCTCTGTTGCAGATCTTTGTTTTAAGGCTTTTGAGTTTTGTATACTTTTGTAAATTAATTCACAGTGGTCACTCAGATTCACGTAACACATCCTATCAAAGTCTTCACACTTGTGTCCCTGTGCTAATAATAAAAATCAATAGCAACTCGGTTCTGTAGCAACATATGATGGACAGAATCAACATCTGTTAATAAGCCAGAAAAAAAAAGAACAGTATTTGTAGTATTACTTTGTTTAGCAAGCTAGCAGCCTAATTTACTAAGCAAGTTAAAAGCGTGTACTGTTCTTACAGAAGAGATTAGAGAAGCAAAAATCTGTTATGCTGCATTCCAGAACTCAGCCTGAGAATTACAGTCTTCTCCGAGTTCTGCGTTACAATCATTTGACACATGTTGGGGTTGCGATTGTGAAAGTTGCCCATTTACAATTTTCATTGGCATTATCACAGCTAGTTGTTTTAAAAGCAACCCTTGAGCTTCCTGATGTTCGACTTGTTGCAAAATATTCTGAAGCCAATCAATCAAGTTAGTATTACAGTTAGTGACTCTCTAGGACCCTGCAAGACTGTGGCAAGACTCCCGCATCCGGACTGCCTTAATAGCCGTCTCATTCATTTGCAAACAGTTGTCCCTGGGATACCTTGCCTGAGTCACAGAATCGGCACAATTAATTTTCTCCAGCCAACTGCTCATAGTTAACAGCAATTCCCCGATTAAGGTTTTCAATCAAGGCCACTATACATAGCTCACAAAAATCAGATAACCACATCATATACTGTATCAGTTAGTACCATACAAAGCAATAACTTCCAATCATGCAGTGTGAGCGTATAAGGCTCTGCCATCACTTCAAGAAGGGACATAGCAAATGTATCATGAATCCTCCCTTCCCGCACTGCTTTGCTTAACTCTTTAACAGCCTCGTATTGCACAGGCTGCCACTCTGGAGGTTGATTTGTCTGACAAAATACTGAACATGCCATAGCGACTCCCAAAACCCATCACTGAAGTGTTTCCCACTTGCATTCCTGTCACCAATCCCTCAGACTCCCTTTCACCCTCCCCAAAAATACAATCAATGCATCAGGAGAGACAAGGGGGTGGGGGAAAGGTCTAGCCCCTTTTCCAGATCTATAGGACCTGGATCAAAAGGTTTATCAGTGTCAATAAAATCATTGTCCGAGTTGCCCTGTTCCCGTGCTTGGTCCTGTGTTGTGAGGGTCACTGCAATCAGTGACAGAAGCTTTGGGGGCAGAGGAGGTGTGGACAGAATCGCCATCGCTGACGGCGTCTTGAGAAGAGTCGCGCTGTCAGTGGAATTTACAGCTTCCTCTGGTTTAGCACCGTTAGTAGAATTAGTCCACACTTGGCAAAGGGTAGTCAGAATTTGCCACCAAGGTGCTAAATGCATTCCCGACACGGAGTTCCCCTCCGCGGCAGCATCATACAATCGGCTGCTGTATGTACACACTTTCATTCTTTCAAAGTCTCTAAAGTTTTTTGGCTGCTCACCTGTCTCGATGCATACAGGTGTTATCCTCGGGGTTTAGGTTGCCCGCCTGGTCCAGACAGCAAGACGACCGTTCAGCCAAGCCGTCTCCTCCGGAACACAGCCCTCTTCACGAGCTGTCTTTTTTATCGACCAGCTCCGTCCTTATTCTTCCAAGGCTTCGGAACACCACCATAGGGGTCACCATTTGAGGAAACTGAGGCACGGACTCCCTGACCTGACTAGAAGACCCTTCATGAGTCCATATACGTCTCTTTCTGGGGACGAAGCCTGATTCCCCATTACGGATTTCCCACAGCTCACCTCTCAGCTCCGGAGGGATTTCTGGCCGGCTCCTGCTTCCTTTCAGCAGATCATTCAAAGTTCTGTGGGACTCGCTGCATGTCGCTCAGTCAGGCGATTCGAGAGCCCTTCACGTTAGATCCTTAAACGCATCACGTCGGGGTCACCAATTTGCGGCGAATGAAGAGACGGGACGCAGCTTGATGCAAGCAAATGTCAATTTATTGTACAGAAGCACGAGGTTTTATAGACTTTCAGAAGCTGCGCGTTTTAAACAGATTGGTTCTTGAAGCTAAGCCTTGCATACTAGGCAATCCCTGATTGGTGGTTAACTACCATCAATTAACTGCAAGGTGTTATCTTTCCTTGGCGCCATCCGTCTCCCACTCCCCTGTGCTCTGTAAACATGCCTCATCATGTTAATTGTTGTGTCTATTCACACTCCTCGTCCTCCCAGGGTTCGTGACCTACAAGCTCGAGCACATTCCCCTCAGCTAACTGATTGCCATGCACGGTCCTAGTTTGCAGACCGCTCCTGCATCCCCCCTTCCTGTTGCACAAAAAGAACCTTTGAAACCGAACGAGTAAAAACAAGGTATAAGTAATAGAACAAATAAAAAAGCAACTAAGACATATTATCAGTGTCAAAATAACCCACTGTCTCTGTTCCGTACAATTTTACAATTTCCCCTTTTTGTTTTTGAACAGCTAGTACCAGGTTTGCCATGTTCTGCAGGGCCCTTGCAAACATGACAGCAACCAAGGTAATAGCAAACAAACAATACTGCCAATTGATTGAATGGATGCCAAAAAAGGCTGACATTTTCTCAGATTTTGACAACATGTTGTTGCCATGGGGCGCCTAAAATCCACGCAGCACATACCATCAAAATCCTCACAGCCATGTCCTTGAACCAACAACAAAAAGCAGTGGCAATTTTGACCCACATTCTTAACTGCCTACCAAACAAGGTGATTTAACTCTTTAATGCTTTCCCTGCTGTTACTCTGGATAAGAGAAGAACCGCTGCGACACGTTCCCATCATAGCCTCCTACTACATATAGCATCTACAGAAAGACAATTATCGACATTCAAAGTGTAAACAGTATCATCTTTTGGATTAACATTATACGTAGGTGGAAGGGCACACCAAACAAGAACTGGTTCAGTCAAAAAGTTCGAAACATAGCATGCCTTCTCTGAACATACCTCTGGGGTCATTCCCTTCATTCCCTCTCTTTTTTATGCAAAGAGAAACACTTTTACCGTAACAAAGAAGCCCCTATTTACATCTCTGAGCCAGGACACAAACCGCAGCTGTATGCGCCACCAGGCTCAGGGCAGAAATCATTCATGCAGTTACACAGCTATATATCACTACAAGCATGCAGACACCTATTAAACACTAGATAACCATGTTTATCTTTCCTATTCTCCTTCACAATACCTAGCTGTTCTCTCATCTCTTGTTAGGTCAGCCATTCCCCATTTTCCTCTCCTGTATATCTCTTCAGACATTCTCTATCCTCCCCTTTTTTGCTTGTTAGTTGCAAGGAGGCAAAGGGTGTATGTAGCTGGGTGACCATGACCTGCTTTACGTTACAATCAACTAAACACTGAATACAGGAAAAAAAAAGCATGGGAGACATAAGGCAAACATCAATAAGGTGGTTAAAGATAATTATAATAAATCCTGTAATACTTTTGAGTCATGGCCCAAAGTTTCCCAGCCGTGAGAAGAGACCAAAGGCATCCCGCCCCTGGCTCTGTTGCAGATCTTTGTTTTAAGGCTTTTGAGTTTTGTATACTTTTGTAAATTAATTCACAGTGGTCACTCAGATTCACGTAACACATCCTATCAAAGTCTTCACACTTGTGTCCCTGTGCTAATAATAAAAATCAATAGCAACTCGGTTCTGTAGCAACATATGATGGACAGAATCAACATCTGTTAATAAGCCAGAAAAAAAAAGAACAGTATTTGTAGTATTACTTTGTTTAGCAAGCTAGCAGCCTAATTTACTAAGCAAGTTAAAAGCGTGTACTGTTCTTACAGAAGAGATTAGAGAAGCAAAAATCTGTTATGCTGCATTCCAGAACTCAGCCTGAGAATTACAGTCTTCTCCGAGTTCTGCGTTACAATCATTTGACACATGTTGGGGTTGCGATTGTGAAAGTTGCCCATTTACAATTTTCATTGGCATTATCACAGCTAGTTGTTTTAAAAGCAACCCTTGAGCTTCCTGATGTTCGACTTGTTGCAAAATATTCTGAAGCCAATCAATCAAGTTAGTATTACAGTTAGTGACTCTCTAGGACCCTGCAAGACTGTGGCAAGACTCCCGCATCCGGACTGCCTTAATAGCCGTCTCATTCATTTGCAAACAGTTGTCCCTGGGATACCTTGCCTGAGTCACAGAATCGGCACAATTAATTTTCTCCAGCCAACTGCTCATAGTTAACAGCAATTCCCCGATTAAGGTTTTCAATCAAGGCCACTATACATAGCTCACAAAAATCAGATAACCACATCATATACTGTATCAGTTAGTACCATACAAAGCAATAACTTCCAATCATGCAGTGTGAGCGTATAAGGCTCTGCCATCACTTCAAGAAGGGACATAGCAAATGTATCATGAATCCTCCCTTCCCGCACTGCTTTGCTTAACTCTTTAACAGCCTCGTATTGCACAGGCTGCCACTCTGGAGGTTGATTTGTCTGACAAAATACTGAACATGCCATAGCGACTCCCAAAACCCATCACTGAAGTGTTTCCCACTTGCATTCCTGTCACCAATCCCTCAGACTCCCTTTCACCCTCCCCAAAAATACAATCAATGCATCAGGAGAGACAAGGGGGTGGGGGAAAGGTCTAGCCCCTTTTCCAGATCTATAGGACCTGGATCAAAAGGTTTATCAGTGTCAATAAAATCATTGTCCGAGTTGCCCTGTTCCCGTGCTTGGTCCTGTGTTGTGAGGGTCACTGCAATCAGTGACAGAAGCTTTGGGGGCAGAGGAGGTGTGGACAGAATCGCCATCGCTGACGGCGTCTTGAGAAGAGTCGCGCTGTCAGTGGAATTTACAGCTTCCTCTGGTTTAGCACCGTTAGTAGAATTAGTCCACACTTGGCAAAGGGTAGTCAGAATTTGCCACCAAGGTGCTAAATGCATTCCCGACACGGAGTTCCCCTCCGCGGCAGCATCATACAATCGGCTGCTGTATGTACACACTTTCATTCTTTCAAAGTCTCTAAAGTTTTTTGGCTGCTCACCTGTCTCGATGCATACAGGTGTTATCCTCGGGGTTTAGGTTGCCCGCCTGGTCCAGACAGCAAGACGACCGTTCAGCCAAGCCGTCTCCTCCGGAACACAGCCCTCTTCACGAGCTGTCTTTTTTATCGACCAGCTCCGTCCTTATTCTTCCAAGGCTTCGGAACACCACCATAGGGGTCACCATTTGAGGAAACTGAGGCACGGACTCCCTGACCTGACTAGAAGACCCTTCATGAGTCCATATACGTCTCTTTCTGGGGACGAAGCCTGATTCCCCATTACGGATTTCCCACAGCTCACCTCTCAGCTCCGGAGGGATTTCTGGCCGGCTCCTGCTTCCTTTCAGCAGATCATTCAAAGTTCTGTGGGACTCGCTGCATGTCGCTCAGTCAGGCGATTCGAGAGCCCTTCACGTTAGATCCTTAAACGCATCACGTCGGGGTCACCAATTTGCGGCGAATGAAGAGACGGGACGCAGCTTGATGCAAGCAAATGTCAATTTATTGTACAGAAGCACGAGGTTTTATAGACTTTCAGAAGCTGCGCGTTTTAAACAGATTGGTTCTTGAAGCTAAGCCTTGCATACTAGGCAATCCCTGATTGGTGGTTAACTACCATCAATTAACTGCAAGGTGTTATCTTTCCTTGGCGCCATCCGTCTCCCACTCCCCTGTGCTCTGTAAACATGCCTCATCATGTTAATTGTTGTGTCTATTCACACTCCTCGTCCTCCCAGGGTTCGTGACCTACAAGCTCGAGCACATTCCCCTCAGCTAACTGATTGCCATGCACGGTCCTAGTTTGCAGACCGCTCCTGCATCCCCCCTTCCTGTTGCACAAAAAGAACCTTTGAAACCGAACGAGTAAAAACAAGGTATAAGTAATAGAACAAATAAAAAAGCAACTAAGACATATTATCAGTGTCAAAATAACCCACTGTCTCTGTTCCGTACAATTTTACAATTTCCCCTTTTTGTTTTTGAACAGCTAGTACCAGGTTTGCCATGTTCTGCAGGGCCCTTGCAAACATGACAGCAACCAAGGTAATAGCAAACAAACAATACTGCCAATTGATTGAATGGATGCCAAAAAAGGCTGACATTTTCTCAGATTTTGACAACATGTTGTTGCCATGGGGCGCCTAAAATCCACGCAGCACATACCATCAAAATCCTCACAGCCATGTCCTTGAACCAACAACAAAAAGCAGTGGCAATTTTGACCCACATTCTTAACTGCCTACCAAACAAGGTGATTTAACTCTTTAATGCTTTCCCTGCTGTTACTCTGGATAAGAGAAGAACCGCTGCGACACGTTCCCATCATAGCCTCCTACTACATATAGCATCTACAGAAAGACAATTATCGACATTCAAAGTGTAAACAGTATCATCTTTTGGATTAACATTATACGTAGGTGGAAGGGCACACCAAACAAGAACTGGTTCAGTCAAAAAGTTCGAAACATAGCATGCCTTCTCTGAACATACCTCTGGGGTCATTCCCTTCATTCCCTCTCTTTTTTATGCAAAGAGAAACACTTTTACCGTAACAAAGAAGCCCCTATTTACATCTCTGAGCCAGGACACAAACCGCAGCTGTATGCACCACCAGGCTCAGGGCAGAAATCATTCATGCAGTTACACAGCTATATATCACTACAAGCATGCAGACACCTATTAAACACTAGATAACCATGTTTATCTTTCCTATTCTCCTTCACAATACCTAGCTGTTCTCTCATCTCTTGTTAGGTCAGCCATTCCCCATTTTCCTCTCCTGTATATCTCTTCAGACATTCTCTATCCTCCCCTTTTTTGCTTGTTAGTTGCAAGGAGGCAAAGGGTGTATGTAGCTGGGTGACCATGACCTGCTTTACGTTACAATCAACTAAACACTGAATACAGGAAAAAAAAAGCATGGGAGACATAAGGCAAACATCAATAAGGTGGTTAAAGATAATTATAATAAATCCTGTAATACTTTTGAGTCATGGCCCAAAGTTTCCCAGCCGTGAGAAGAGACCAAAGGCATCCCGCCCCTGGCTCTGTTGCAGATCTTTGTTTTAAGGCTTTTGAGTTTTGTATACTTTTGTAAATTAATTCACAGTGGTCACTCAGATTCACGTAACACATCCTATCAAAGTCTTCACACTTGTGTCCCTGTGCTAATAATAAAAATCAATAGCAACTCGGTTCTGTAGCAACATATGATGGACAGAATCAACATCTGTTAATAAGCCAGAAAAAAAAAGAACAGTATTTGTAGTATTACTTTGTTTAGCAAGCTAGCAGCCTAATTTACTAAGCAAGTTAAAAGCGTGTACTGTTCTTACAGAAGAGATTAGAGAAGCAAAAATCTGTTATGCTGCATTCCAGAACTCAGCCTGAGAATTACAGTCTTCTCCGAGTTCTGCGTTACAATCATTTGACACATGTTGGGGTTGCGATTGTGAAAGTTGCCCATTTACAATTTTCATTGGCATTATCACAGCTAGTTGTTTTAAAAGCAACCCTTGAGCTTCCTGATGTTCGACTTGTTGCAAAATATTCTGAAGCCAATCAATCAAGTTAGTATTACAGTTAGTGACTCTCTAGGACCCTGCAAGACTGTGGCAAGACTCCCGCATCCGGACTGCCTTAATAGCCGTCTCATTCATTTGCAAACAGTTGTCCCTGGGATACCTTGCCTGAGTCACAGAATCGGCACAATTAATTTTCTCCAGCCAACTGCTCATAGTTAACAGCAATTCCCCGATTAAGGTTTTCAATCAAGGCCACTATACATAGCTCACAAAAATCAGATAACCACATCATATACTGTATCAGTTAGTACCATACAAAGCAATAACTTCCAATCATGCAGTGTGAGCGTATAAGGCTCTGCCATCACTTCAAGAAGGGACATAGCAAATGTATCATGAATCCTCCCTTCCCGCACTGCTTTGCTTAACTCTTTAACAGCCTCGTATGGCACAGGCTGCCACTCTGGAGGTTGATTTGTCTGACAAAATACTGAACATGCCATAGCGACTCCCAAAACCCATCACTGAAGTGTTTCCCACTTGCATTCCTGTCACCAATCCCTCAGACTCCCTTTCACCCTCCCCAAAAATACAATCAATGCATCAGGAGAGACAAGGGGGTGGGGGAAAGGTCTAGCCCCTTTTCCAGATCTATAGGACCTGGATCAAAAGGTTTATCAGTGTCAATAAAATCATTGTCCGAGTTGCCCTGTTCCCGTGCTTGGTCCTGTGTTGTGAGGGTCACTGCAATCAGTGACAGAAGCTTTGGGGGCAGAGGAGGTGTGGACAGAATCGCCATCGCTGACGGCGTCTTGAGAAGAGTCGCGCTGTCAGTGGAATTTACAGCTTCCTCTGGTTTAGCACCGTTAGTAGAATTAGTCCACACTTGGCAAAGGGTAGTCAGAATTTGCCACCAAGGTGCTAAATGCATTCCCGACACGGAGTTCCCCTCCGCGGCAGCATCATACAATCGGCTGCTGTATGTACACACTTTCATTCTTTCAAAGTCTCTAAAGTTTTTTGGCTGCTCACCTGTCTCGATGCATACAGGTGTTATCCTCGGGGTTTAGGTTGCCCGCCTGGTCCAGACAGCAAGACGACCGTTCAGCCAAGCCGTCTCCTCCGGAACACAGCCCTCTTCACGAGCTGTCTTTTTTATCGACCAGCTCCGTCCTTATTCTTCCAAGGCTTCGGAACACCACCATAGGGGTCACCATTTGAGGAAACTGAGGCACGGACTCCCTGACCTGACCAGAAGACCCTTCATGAGTCCATATACGTCTCTTTCTGGGGACGAAGCCTGATTCCCCATTACGGATTTCCCACAGCTCACCTCTCAGCTCCGGAGGGATTTCTGGCCGGCTCCTGCTTCCTTTCAGCAGATCATTCAAAGTTCTGTGGGACTCGCTGCATGTCGCTCAGTCAGGCGATTCGAGAGCCCTTCACGTTAGATCCTTAAACGCATCACGTCGGGGTCACCAATTTGCGGCGAATGAAGAGACGGGACGCAGCTTGATGCAAGCAAATGTCAATTTATTGTACAGAAGCACGAGGTTTTATAGACTTTCAGAAGCTGCGCGTTTTAAACAGATTGGTTCTTGAAGCTAAGCCTTGCATACTAGGCAATCCCTGATTGGTGGTTAACTACCATCAATTAACTGCAAGGTGTTATCTTTCCTTGGCGCCATCCGTCTCCCACTCCCCTGTGCTCTGTAAACATGCCTCATCATGTTAATTGTTGTGTCTATTCACACTCCTCGTCCTCCCAGGGTTCGTGACCTACAAGCTCGAGCACATTCCCCTCAGCTAACTGATTGCCATGCACGGTCCTAGTTTGCAGACCGCTCCTGCATCCCCCCTTCCTGTTGCACAAAAAGAACCTTTGAAACCGAACGAGTAAAAACAAGGTATAAGTAATAGAACAAATAAAAAAGCAACTAAGACATATTATCAGTGTCAAAATAACCCACTGTCTCTGTTCCGTACAATTTTACAATTTCCCCTTTTTGTTTTTGAACAGCTAGTACCAGGTTTGCCATGTTCTGCAGGGCCCTTGCAAACATGACAGCAACCAAGGTAATAGCAAACAAACAATACTGCCAATTGATTGAATGGATGCCAAAAAAGGCTGACATTTTCTCAGATTTTGACAACATGTTGTTGCCATGGGGCGCCTAAAATCCACGCAGCACATACCATCAAAATCCTCACAGCCATGTCCTTGAACCAACAACAAAAAGCAGTGGCAATTTTGACCCACATTCTTAACTGCCTACCAAACAAGGTGATTTAACTCTTTAATGCTTTCCCTGCTGTTACTCTGGATAAGAGAAGAACCGCTGCGACACGTTCCCATCATAGCCTCCTACTACATATAGCATCTACAGAAAGACAATTATCGACATTCAAAGTGTAAACAGTATCATCTTTTGGATTAACATTATACGTAGGTGGAAGGGCACACCAAACAAGAACTGGTTCAGTCAAAAAGTTCGAAACATAGCATGCCTTCTCTGAACATACCTCTGGGGTCATTCCCTTCATTCCCTCTCTTTTTTATGCAAAGAGAAACACTTTTACCGTAACAAAGAAGCCCCTATTTACATCTCTGAGCCAGGACACAAACCGCAGCTGTATGCGCCACCAGGCTCAGGGCAGAAATCATTCATGCAGTTACACAGCTATATATCACTACAAGCATGCAGACACCTATTAAACACTAGATAACCATGTTTATCTTTCCTATTCTCCTTCACAATACCTAGCTGTTCTCTCATCTCTTGTTAGGTCAGCCATTCCCCATTTTCCTCTCCTGTATATCTCTTCAGACATTCTCTATCCTCCCCTTTTTTGCTTGTTAGTTGCAAGGAGGCAAAGGGTGTATGTAGCTGGGTGACCATGACCTGCTTTACGTTACAATCAACTAAACACTGAATACAGGAAAAAAAAGCATGAGAGACATAAGGCAAACATCAATAAGGTGGTTAAAGATAATTATAATAAATCCTGTAATACTTTTGAGTCATGGCCCAAAGTTTCCCAGCCGTGAGAAGAGACCAAAGGCATCCCGCCCCTGGCTCTGTTGCAGATCTTTGTTTTAAGGCTTTTGAGTTTTGTATACTTTTGTAAATTAATTCACAGTGGTCACTCAGATTCACGTAACACATCCTATCAAAGTCTTCACACTTGTGTCCCTGTGCTAATAATAAAAATCAATAGCAACTCGGTTCTGTAGCAACATATGATGGACAGAATCAACATCTGTTAATAAGCCAGAAAAAAAAAGAACAGTATTTGTAGTATTACTTTGTTTAGCAAGCTAGCAGGCTAATTTACTAAGCAAGTTAAAAGCGTGTACTGTTCTTACAGAAGAGATTAGAGAAGCAAAAATCTGTTATGCTGCATTCCAGAACTCAGCCTGAGAATTACAGTCTTCTCCGAGTTCTGCGTTACAATCATTTGACACATGTTGGGGTTGCGATTGTGAAAGTTGCCCATTTACAATTTTCATTGGCATTATCACAGCTAGTTGTTTTAAAAGCAACCCTTGAGCTTCCTGATGTTCGACTTGTTGCAAAATATTCTGAAGCCAATCAATCAAGTTAGTATTACAGTTAGTGACTCTCTAGGACCCTGCAAGACTGTGGCAAGACTCCCGCATCCGGACTGCCTTAATAGCCGTCTCATTCATTTGCAAACAGTTGTCCCTGGGATACCTTGCCTGAGTCACAGAATCGGCACAATTAATTTTCTCCAGCCAACTGCTCATAGTTAACAGCAATTCCCCGATTAAGGTTTTCAATCAAGGCCACTATACATAGCTCACAAAAATCAGATAACCACATCATATACTGTATCAGTTAGTACCATACAAAGCAATAACTTCCAATCATGCAGTGTGAGCGTATAAGGCTCTGCCATCACTTCAAGAAGGGACATAGCAAATGTATTATGAATCCTCCCTTCCCGCACTGCTTTGCTTAACTCTTTAACAGCCTCGTATTGCACAGGCTGCCACTCTGGAGGTTGATTTGTCTGACAAAATACTGAACATGCCATAGCGACTCCCAAAACCCATCACTGAAGTGTTTCCCACTTGCATTCCTGTCACCAATCCCTCAGACTCCCTTTCACCCTCCCCAAAAATACAATCAATGCATCAGGAGAGACAAGGGGGTGGGGGAAAGGTCTAGCCCCTTTTCCAGATCTATAGGACCTGGATCAAAAGGTTTATCAGTGTCAATAAAATCATTGTCCGAGTTGCCCTGTTCCCGTGCTTGGTCCTGTGTTGTGAGGGTCACTGCAATCAGTGACAGAAGCTTTGGGGGCAGAGGAGGTGTGGACAGAATCGCCATCGCTGACGGCGTCTTGAGAAGAGTCGCGCTGTCAGTGGAATTTACAGCTTCCTCTGGTTTAGCACCGTTAGTAGAATTAGTCCACACTTGGCAAAGGGTAGTCAGAATTTGCCACCAAGGTGCTAAATGCATTCCCGACACGGAGTTCCCCTCCGCGGCAGCATCATACAATCGGCTGCTGTATGTACACACTTTCATTCTTTCAAAGTCTCTAAAGTTTTTTGGCTGCTCACCTGTCTCGATGCATACAGGTGTTATCCTCGGGGTTTAGGTTGCCCGCCTGGTCCAGACAGCAAGACGACCGTTCAGCCAAGCCGTCTCCTCCGGAACACAGCCCTCTTCACAAGCTGTCTTTTTTATCGACCAGCTCCGTCCTTATTCTTCCAAGGCTTCGGAACACCACCATAGGGGTCACCATTTGAGGAAACTGAGGCACGGACTCCCTGACCTGACTAGAAGACCCTTCATGAGTCCATATACGTCTCTTTCTGGGGACGAAGCCTGATTCCCCATTACGGATTTCCCACAGCTCACCTCTCAGCTCCGGAGGGATTTCTGGCCGGCTCCTGCTTCCTTTCAGCAGATCATTCAAAGTTCTGTGGGACTCGCTGCATGTCGCTCAGTCAGGCGATTCGAGAGCCCTTCACGTTAGATCCTTAAACGCATCACGTCGGGGTCACCAATTTGCGGCGAATGAAGAGACGGGACGCAGCTTGATGCAAGCAAATGTCAATTTATTGTACAGAAGCACGAGGTTTTATAGACTTTCAGAAGCTGCGCGTTTTAAACAGATTGGTTCTTGAAGCTAAGCCTTGCATACTAGGCAATCCCTGATTGGTGGTTAACTACCATCAATTAACTGCAAGGTGTTATCTTTCCTTGGCGCCATCCGTCTCCCACTCCCCTGTGCTCTGTAAACATGCCTCATCATGTTAATTGTTGTGTCTATTCACACTCCTCGTCCTCCCAGGGTTCGTGACCTACAAGCTCGAGCACATTCCCCTCAGCTAACTGATTGCCATGCACGGTCCTAGTTTGCAGACCGCTCCTGCATCCCCCCTTCCTGTTGCACAAAAAGAACCTTTGAAACCGAACGAGTAAAAACAAGGTATAAGTAATAGAACAAATAAAAAAGCAACTAAGACATATTATCAGTGTCAAAATAACCCACTGTCTCTGTTCCGTACAATTTTACAATTTCCCCTTTTTGTTTTTGAACAGCTAGTACCAGGTTTGCCATGTTCTGCAGGGCCCTTGCAAACATGACAGCAACCAAGGTAATAGCAAACAAACAATACTGCCAATTGATTGAATGGATGCCAAAAAAGGCTGACATTTTCTCAGATTTTGACAACATGTTGTTGCCATGGGGCGCCTAAAATCCACGCAGCACATACCATCAAAATCCTCACAGCCATGTCCTTGAACCAACAACAAAAAGCAGTGGCAATTTTGACCCACATTCTTAACTGCCTACCAAACAAGGTGATTTAACTCTTTAATGCTTTCCCTGCTGTTACTCTGGATAAGAGAAGAACCGCTGCGACACGTTCCCATCATAGCCTCCTACTACATATAGCATCTACAGAAAGACAATTATCGACATTCAAAGTGTAAACAGTATCATCTTTTGGATTAACATTATACGTAGGTGGAAGGGCACACCAAACAAGAACTGGTTCAGTCAAAAAGTTCGAAACATAGCATGCCTTCTCTGAACATACCTCTGGGGTCATTCCCTTCATTCCCTCTCTTTTTTATGCAAAGAGAAACACTTTTACCGTAACAAAGAAGCCCCTATTTACATCTCTGAGCCAGGACACAAACCGCAGCTGTATGCGCCACCAGGCTCAGGGCAGAAATCATTCATGCAGTTACACAGCTATATATCACTACAAGCATGCAGACACCTATTAAACACTAGATAACCATGTTTATCTTTCCTATTCTCCTTCACAATACCTAGCTGTTCTCTCATCTCTTGTTAGGTCAGCCATTCCCCATTTTCCTCTCCTGTATATCTCTTCAGACATTCTCTATCCTCCCCTTTTTTGCTTGTTAGTTGCAAGGAGGCAAAGGGTGTATGTAGCTGGGTGACCATGACCTGCTTTACGTTACAATCAACTAAACACTGAATACAGGAAAAAAAAAGCATGGGAGACATAAGGCAAACATCAATAAGGTGGTTAAAGATAATTATAATAAATCCTGTAATACTTTTGAGTCATGGCCCAAAGTTTCCCAGCCGTGAGAAGAGACCAAAGGCATCCCGCCCCTGGCTCTGTTGCAGATCTTTGTTTTAAGGCTTTTGAGTTTTGTATACTTTTGTAAATTAATTCACAGTGGTCACTCAGATTCACGTAACACATCCTATCAAAGTCTTCACACTTGTGTCCCTGTGCTAATAATAAAAATCAATAGCAACTCGGTTCTGTAGCAACATATGATGGACAGAATCAACATCTGTTAATAAGCCAGAAAAAAAAAGAACAGTATTTGTAGTATTACTTTGTTTAGCAAGCTAGCAGGCTAATTTACTAAGCAAGTTAAAAGCGTGTACTGTTCTTACAGAAGAGATTAGAGAAGCAAAAATCTGTTATGCTGCATTCCAGAACTCAGCCTGAGAATTACAGTCTTCTCCGAGTTCTGCGTTACAATCATTTGACACATGTTGGGGTTGCGATTGTGAAAGTTGCCCATTTACAATTTTCATTGGCATTATCACAGCTAGTTGTTTTAAAAGCAACCCTTGAGCTTCCTGATGTTCGACTTGTTGCAAAATATTCTGAAGCCAATCAATCAAGTTAGTATTACAGTTAGTGACTCTCTAGGACCCTGCAAGACTGTGGCAAGACTCCCGCATCCGGACTGCCTTAATAGCCGTCTCATTCATTTGCAAACAGTTGTCCCTGGGATACCTTGCCTGAGTCACAGAATCGGCACAATTAATTTTCTCCAGCCAACTGCTCATAGTTAACAGCAATTCCCCGATTAAGGTTTTCAATCAAGGCCACTATACATAGCTCACAAAAATCAGATAACCACATCATATACTGTATCAGTTAGTACCATACAAAGCAATAACTTCCAATCATGCAGTGTGAGCGTATAAGGCTCTGCCATCACTTCAAGAAGGGACATAGCAAATGTATTATGAATCCTCCCTTCCCGCACTGCTTTGCTTAACTCTTTAACAGCCTCGTATTGCACAGGCTGCCACTCTGGAGGTTGATTTGTCTGACAAAATACTGAACATGCCATAGCGACTCCCAAAACCCATCACTGAAGTGTTTCCCACTTGCATTCCTGTCACCAATCCCTCAGACTCCCTTTCACCCTCCCCAAAAATACAATCAATGCATCAGGAGAGACAAGGGGGTGGGGGAAAGGTCTAGCCCCTTTTCCAGATCTATAGGACCTGGATCAAAAGGTTTATCAGTGTCAATAAAATCATTGTCCGAGTTGCCCTGTTCCCGTGCTTGGTCCTGTCTTGTGAGGGTCACTGCAATCAGTGACAGAAGCTTTGGGGGCAGAGGAGGTGTGGACAGAATCGCCATCGCTGACGGCGTCTTGAGAAGAGTCGCGCTGTCAGTGGAATTTACAGCTTCCTCTGGTTTAGCACCGTTAGTAGAATTAGTCCACACTTGGCAAAGGGTAGTCAGAATTTGCCACCAAGGTGCTAAATGCATTCCCGACACGGAGTTCCCCTCCGCGGCAGCATCATACAATCGGCTGCTGTATGTACACACTTTCATTCTTTCAAAGTCTCTAAAGTTTTTTGGCTGCTCACCTGTCTCGATGCATACAGGTGTTATCCTCGGGGTTTAGGTTGCCCGCCTGGTCCAGACAGCAAGACGACCGTTCAGCCAAGCCGTCTCCTCCGGAACACAGCCCTCTTCACGAGCTGTCTTTTTTATCGACCAGCTCCGTCCTCATTCTTCCAAGGCTTCGGAACACCACCATAGGGGTCACCATTTGAGGAAACTGAGGCACGGACTCCCTGACCTGACTAGAAGACCCTTCATGAGTCCATATACGTCTCTTTCTGGGGACGAAGCCTGATTCCCCATTACGGATTTCCCACAGCTCACCTCTCAGCTCCGGAGGGATTTCTGGCCGGCTCCTGCTTCCTTTCAGCAGATCATTCAAAGTTCTGTGGGACTCGCTGCATGTCGCTCAGTCAGGCGATTCGAGAGCCCTTCACGTTAGATCCTTAAACGCATCACGTCGGGGTCACCAATTTGCGGCGAATGAAGAGACGGGACGCAGCTTGATGCAAGCAAATGTCAATTTATTGTACAGAAGCACGAGGTTTTATAGACTTTCAGAAGCTGCGCGTTTTAAACAGATTGGTTCTTGAAGCTAAGCCTTGCATACTAGGCAATCCCTGATTGGTGGTTAACTACCATCAATTAACTGCAAGGTGTTATCTTTCCTTGGCGCCATCCGTCTCCCACTCCCCTGTGCTCTGTAAACATGCCTCATCATGTTAATTGTTGTGTCTATTCACACTCCTCGTCCTCCCAGGGTTCGTGACCTACAAGCTCGAGCACATTCCCCTCAGCTAACTGATTGCCATGCACGGTCCTAGTTTGCAGACCGCTCCTGCATCCCCCCTTCCTGTTGCACAAAAAGAACCTTTGAAACCGAACGAGTAAAAACAAGGTATAAGTAATAGAACAAATAAAAAAGCAACTAAGACATATTATCAGTGTCAAAATAACCCACCGTCTCTGTTCCGTACAATTTTACAATTTCCCCTTTTTGTTTTTGAACAGCTAGTACCAGGTTTGCCATGTTCTGCAGGGCCCTTGCAAACATGACAGCAACCAAGGTAATAGCAAACAAACAATACTGCCAATTGATTGAATGGATGCCAAAAAAGGCTGACATTTTCTCAGATTTTGACAACATGTTGTTGCCATGGGGCGCCTAAAATCCACGCAGCACATACCATCAAAATCCTCACAGCCATGTCCTTGAACCAACAACAAAAAGCAGTGGCAATTTTGACCCACATTCTTAACTGCCTACCAAACAAGGTGATTTAACTCTTTAATGCTTTCCCTGCTGTTACTCTGGATAAGAGAAGAACCGCTGCGACACGTTCCCATCATAGCCTCCTACTACATATAGCATCTACAGAAAGACAATTATCGACATTCAAAGTGTAAACAGTATCATCTTTTGGATTAACATTATACGTAGGTGGAAGGGCACACCAAACAAGAACTGGTTCAGTCAAAAAGTTCGAAACATAGCATGCCTTCTCTGAACATACCTCTGGGGTCATTCCCTTCATTCCCTCTCTTTTTTATGCAAAGAGAAACACTTTTACCGTAACAAAGAAGCCCCTATTTACATCTCTGAGCCAGGACACAAACCGCAGCTGTATGCGCCACCAGGCTCAGGGCAGAAATCATTCATGCAGTTACACAGCTATATATCACTACAAGCATGCAGACACTATTAAACACTAGATAACCATGTTTATCTTTCCTATTCTCCTTCACAATACCTAGCTGTTCTCTCATCTCTTGTTAGGTCAGCCATTCCCCATTTTCCTCTCCTGTATATCTCTTCAGACATTCTCTATCCTCCCCTTTTTTGCTTGTTAGTTGCAAGGAGGCAAAGGGTGTATGTAGCTGGGTGACCATGACCTGCTTTACGTTACAATCAACTAAACACTGAATACAGGAAAAAAAAGCATGGGAGACATAAGGCAAACATCAATAAGGTGGTTAAAGATAATTATAATAAATCCTGTAATACTTTTGAGTCATGGCCCAAAGTTTCCCAGCCGTGAGAAGAGACCAAAGGCATCCCGCCCCTGGCTCTGTTGCAGATCTTTGTTTTAAGGCTTTTGAGTTTTGTATACTTTTGTAAATTAATTCACAGTGGTCACTCAGATTCACGTAACACATCCTATCAAAGTCTTCACACTTGTGTCCCTGTGCTAATAATAAAAATCAATAGCAACTCGGTTCTGTAGCAACATATGATGGACAGAATCAACATCTGTTAATAAGCCAGAAAAAAAAAGAACAGTATTTGTAGTATTACTTTGTTTAGCAAGCTAGCAGCCTAATTTACTAAGCAAGTTAAAAGCGTGTACTGTTCTTACAGAAGAGATTAGAGAAGCAAAAATCTGTTATGCTGCATTCCAGAACTCAGCCTGAGAATTACAGTCTTCTCCGAGTTCTGCGTTACAATCATTTGACACATGTTGGGGTTGCGATTGTGAAAGTTGCCCATTTACAATTTTCATTGGCATTATCACAGCTAGTTGTTTTAAAAGCAACCCTTGAGCTTCCTGATGTTCGACTTGTTGCAAAATATTCTGAAGCCAATCAATCAAGTTAGTATTACAGTTAGTGACTCTCTAGGACCCTGCAAGACTGTGGCAAGACTCCCGCATCCGGACTGCCTTAATAGCCGTCTCATTCATTTGCAAACAGTTGTCCCTGGGATACCTTGCCTGAGTCACAGAATCGGCACAATTAATTTTCTCCAGCCAACTGCTCATAGTTAACAGCAATTCCCCGATTAAGGTTTTCAATCAAGGCCACTATACATAGCTCACAAAAATCAGATAACCACATCATATACTGTATCAGTTAGTACCATACAAAGCAATAACTTCCAATCATGCAGTGTGAGCGTATAAGGCTCTGCCATCACTTCAAGAAGGGACATAGCAAATGTATTATGAATCCTCCCTTCCCGCACTGCTTTGCTTAACTCTTTAACAGCCTCGTATTGCACAGGCTGCCACTCTGGAGGTTGATTTGTCTGACAAAATACTGAACATGCCATAGCGACTCCCAAAACCCATCACTGAAGTGTTTCCCACTTGCATTCCTGTCACCAATCCCTCAGACTCCCTTTCACCCTCCCCAAAAATACAATCAATGCATCAGGAGAGACAAGGGGGTGGGGGAAAGGTCTAGCCCCTTTTCCAGATCTATAGGACCTGGATCAAAAGGTTTATCAGTGTCAATAAAATCATTGTCCGAGTTGCCCTGTTCCCGTGCTTGGTCCTGTGTTGTGAGGGTCACTGCAATCAGTGACAGAAGCTTTGGGGGCAGAGGAGGTGTGGACAGAATCGCCATCGCTGACGGCGTCTTGAGAAGAGTCGCGCTGTCAGTGGAATTTACAGCTTCCTCTGGTTTAGCACCGTTAGTAGAATTAGTCCACACTTGGCAAAGGGTAGTCAGAATTTGCCACCAAGGTGCTAAATGCATTCCCGACACGGAGTTCCCCTCCGCGGCAGCATCATACAATCGGCTGCTGTATGTACACACTTTCATTCTTTCAAAGTCTCTAAAGTTTTTTGGCTGCTCACCTGTCTCGATGCATACAGGTGTTATCCTCGGGGTTTAGGTTGCCCGCCTGGTCCAGACAGCAAGACGACCGTTCAGCCAAGCCGTCTCCTCCGGAACACAGCCCTCTTCACAAGCTGTCTTTTTTATCGACCAGCTCCGTCCTTATTCTTCCAAGGCTTCGGAACACCACCATAGGGGTCACCATTTGAGGAAACTGAGGCACGGACTCCCTGACCTGACTAGAAGACCCTTCATGAGTCCATATACGTCTCTTTCTGGGGACGAAGCCTGATTCCCCATTACGGATTTCCCACAGCTCACCTCTCAGCTCCGGAGGGATTTCTGGCCGGCTCCTGCTTCCTTTCAGCAGATCATTCAAAGTTCTGTGGGACTCGCTGCATGTCGCTCAGTCAGGCGATTCGAGAGCCCTTCACGTTAGATCCTTAAACGCATCACGTCGGGGTCACCAATTTGCGGCGAATGAAGAGACGGGACGCAGCTTGATGCAAGCAAATGTCAATTTATTGTACAGAAGCACGAGGTTTTATAGACTTTCAGAAGCTGCGCGTTTTAAACAGATTGGTTCTTGAAGCTAAGCCTTGCATACTAGGCAATCCCTGATTGGTGGTTAACTACCATCAATTAACTGCAAGGTGTTATCTTTCCTTGGCGCCATCCGTCTCCCACTCCCCTGTGCTCTGTAAACATGCCTCATCATGTTAATTGTTGTGTCTATTCACACTCCTCGTCCTCCCAGGGTTCGTGACCTACAAGCTCGAGCACATTCCCCTCAGCTAACTGATTGCCATGCACGGTCCTAGTTTGCAGACCGCTCCTGCATCCCCCCTTCCTGTTGCACAAAAAGAACCTTTGAAACCGAACGAGTAAAAACAAGGTATAAGTAATAGAACAAATAAAAAAGCAACTAAGACATATTATCAGTGTCAAAATAACCCACTGTCTCTGTTCCGTACAATTTTACAATTTCCCCTTTTTGTTTTTGAACAGCTAGTACCAGGTTTGCCATGTTCTGCAGGGCCCTTGCAAACATGACAGCAACCAAGGTAATAGCAAACAAACAATACTGCCAATTGATTGAATGGATGCCAAAAAAGGCTGACATTTTCTCAGATTTTGACAACATGTTGTTGCCATGGGGCGCCTAAAATCCACGCAGCACATACCATCAAAATCCTCACAGCCATGTCCTTGAACCAACAACAAAAAGCAGTGGCAATTTTGACCCACATTCTTAACTGCCTACCAAACAAGGTGATTTAACTCTTTAATGCTTTCCCTGCTGTTACTCTGGATAAGAGAAGAACCGCTGCGACACGTTCCCATCATAGCCTCCTACTACATATAGCATCTACAGAAAGACAATTATCGACATTCAAAGTGTAAACAGTATCATCTTTTGGATTAACATTATACGTAGGTGGAAGGGCACACCAAACAAGAACTGGTTCAGTCAAAAAGTTCGAAACATAGCATGCCTTCTCTGAACATACCTCTGGGGTCATTCCCTTCATTCCCTCTCTTTTTTATGCAAAGAGAAACACTTTTACCGTAACAAAGAAGCCCCTATTTACATCTCTGAGCCAGGACACAAACCGCAGCTGTATGCGCCACCAGGCTCAGGGCAGAAATCATTCATGCAGTTACACAGCTATATATCACTACAAGCATGCAGACACCTATTAAACACTAGATAACCATGTTTATCTTTCCTATTCTCCTTCACAATACCTAGCTGTTCTCTCATCTCTTGTTAGGTCAGCCATTCCCCATTTTCCTCTCCTGTATATCTCTTCAGACATTCTCTATCCTCCCCTTTTTTGCTTGTTAGTTGCAAGGAGGCAAAGGGTGTATGTAGCTGGGTGACCATGACCTGCTTTACGTTACAATCAACTAAACACTGAATACAGGAAAAAAAAGCATGGGAGACATAAGGCAAACATCAATAAGGTGGTTAAAGATAATTATAATAAATCCTGTAATACTTTTGAGTCATGGCCCAAAGTTTCCCAGCCGTGAGAAGAGACCAAAGGCATCCCGCCCCTGGCTCTGTTGCAGATCTTTGTTTTAAGGCTTTTGAGTTTTGTATACTTTTGTAAATTAATTCACAGTGGTCACTCAGATTCACGTAACACATCCTATCAAAGTCTTCACACTTGTGTCCCTGTGCTAATAATAAAAATCAATAGCAACTCGGTTCTGTAGCAACATATGATGGACAGAATCAACATCTGTTAATAAGCCAGAAAAAAAAAGAACAGTATTTGTAGTATTACTTTGTTTAGCAAGCTAGCAGCCTAATTTACTAAGCAAGTTAAAAGCGTGTACTGTTCTTACAGAAGAGATTAGAGAAGCAAAAATCTGTTATGCTGCATTCCAGAACTCAGCCTGAGAATTACAGTCTTCTCCGAGTTCTGCGTTACAATCATTTGACACATGTTGGGGTTGCGATTGTGAAAGTTGCCCATTTACAATTTTCATTGGCATTATCACAGCTAGTTGTTTTAAAAGCAACCCTTGAGCTTCCTGATGTTCGACTTGTTGCAAAATATTCTGAAGCCAATCAATCAAGTTAGTATTACAGTTAGTGACTCTCTAGGACCCTGCAAGACTGTGGCAAGACTCCCGCATCCGGACTGCCTTAATAGCCGTCTCATTCATTTGCAAACAGTTGTCCCTGGGATACCTTGCCTGAGTCACAGAATCGGCACAATTAATTTTCTCCAGCCAACTGCTCATAGTTAACAGCAATTCCCCGATTAAGGTTTTCAATCAAGGCCACTATACATAGCTCACAAAAATCAGATAACCACATCATATACTGTATCAGTTAGTACCATACAAAGCAATAACTTCCAATCATGCAGTGTGAGCGTATAAGGCTCTGCCATCACTTCAAGAAGGGACATAGCAAATGTATTATGAATCCTCCCTTCCCGCACTGCTTTGCTTAACTCTTTAACAGCCTCGTATTGCACAGGCTGCCACTCTGGAGGTTGATTTGTCTGACAAAATACTGAACATGCCATAGCGACTCCCAAAACCCATCACTGAAGTGTTTCCCACTTGCATTCCTGTCACCAATCCCTCAGACTCCCTTTCACCCTCCCCAAAAATACAATCAATGCATCAGGAGAGACAAGGGGGTGGGGGAAAGGTCTAGCCCCTTTTCCAGATCTATAGGACCTGGATCAAAAGGTTTATCAGTGTCAATAAAATCATTGTCCGAGTTGCCCTGTTCCCGTGCTTGGTCCTGTGTTGTGAGGGTCACTGCAATCAGTGACAGAAGCTTTGGGGGCAGAGGAGGTGTGGACAGAATCGCCATCGCTGACGGCGTCTTGAGAAGAGTCGCGCTGTCAGTGGAATTTACAGCTTCCTCTGGTTTAGCACCGTTAGTAGAATTAGTCCACACTTGGCAAAGGGTAGTCAGAATTTGCCACCAAGGTGCTAAATGCATTCCCGACACGGAGTTCCCCTCCGCGGCAGCATCATACAATCGGCTGCTGTATGTACACACTTTCATTCTTTCAAAGTCTCTAAAGTTTTTTGGCTGCTCACCTGTCTCGATGCATACAGGTGTTATCCTCGGGGTTTAGGTTGCCCGCCTGGTCCAGACAGCAAGACGACCGTTCAGCCAAGCCGTCTCCTCCGGAACACAGCCCTCTTCACGAGCTGTCTTTTTTATCGACCAGCTCCGTCCTTATTCTTCCAAGGCTTCGGAACACCACCATAGGGGTCACCATTTGAGGAAACTGAGGCACGGACTCCCTGACCTGACTAGAAGACCCTTCATGAGTCCATATACGTCTCTTTCTGGGGACGAAGCCTGATTCCCCATTACGGATTTCCCACAGCTCACCTCTCAGCTCCGGAGGGATTTCTGGCCGGCTCCTGCTTCCTTTCAGCAGATCATTCAAAGTTCTGTGGGACTCGCTGCATGTCGCTCAGTCAGGCGATTCGAGAGCCCTTCACGTTAGATCCTTAAACGCATCACGTCGGGGTCACCAATTTGCGGCGAATGAAGAGACGGGACGCAGCTTGATGCAAGCAAATGTCAATTTATTGTACAGAAGCACGAGGTTTTATAGACTTTCAGAAGCTGCGCGTTTTAAACAGATTGGTTCTTGAAGCTAAGCCTTGCATACTAGGCAATCCCTGATTGGTGGTTAACTACCATCAATTAACTGCAAGGTGTTATCTTTCCTTGGCGCCATCCGTCTCCCACTCCCCTGTGCTCTGTAAACATGCCTCATCATGTTAATTGTTGTGTCTATTCACACTCCTCGTCCTCCCAGGGTTCGTGACCTACAAGCTCGAGCACATTCCCCTCAGCTAACTGATTGCCATGCACGGTCCTAGTTTGCAGACCGCTCCTGCATCCCCCCTTCCTGTTGCACAAAAAGAACCTTTGAAACCGAACGAGTAAAAACAAGGTATAAGTAATAGAACAAATAAAAAAGCAACTAAGACATATTATCAGTGTCAAAATAACCCACTGTCTCTGTTCCGTACAATTTTACAATTTCCCCTTTTTGTTTTTGAACAGCTAGTACCAGGTTTGCCATGTTCTGCAGGGCCCTTGCAAACATGACAGCAACCAAGGTAATAGCAAACAAACAATACTGCCAATTGATTGAATGGATGCCAAAAAAGGCTGACATTTTCTCAGATTTTGACAACATGTTGTTGCCATGGGGCGCCTAAAATCCACGCAGCACATACCATCAAAATCCTCACAGCCATGTCCTTGAACCAACAACAAAAAGCAGTGGCAATTTTGACCCACATTCTTAACTGCCTACCAAACAAGGTGATTTAACTCTTTAATGCTTTCCCTGCTGTTACTCTGGATAAGAGAAGAACCGCTGCGACACGTTCCCATCATAGCCTCCTACTACATATAGCATCTACAGAAAGACAATTATCGACATTCAAAGTGTAAACAGTATCATCTTTTGGATTAACATTATACGTAGGTGGAAGGGCACACCAAACAAGAACTGGTTCAGTCAAAAAGTTCGAAACATAGCATGCCTTCTCTGAACATACCTCTGGGGTCATTCCCTTCATTCCCTCTCTTTTTTATGCAAAGAGAAACACTTTTACCGTAACAAAGAAGCCCCTATTTACATCTCTGAGCCAGGACACAAACCGCAGCTGTATGCGCCACCAGGCTCAGGGCAGAAATCATTCATGCAGTTACACAGCTATATATCACTACAAGCATGCAGACACCTATTAAACACTAGATAACCATGTTTATCTTTCCTATTCTCCTTCACAATACCTAGCTGTTCTCTCATCTCTTGTTAGGTCAGCCATTCCCCATTTTCCTCTCCTGTATATCTCTTCAGACATTCTCTATCCTCCCCTTTTTTGCTTGTTAGTTGCAAGGAGGCAAAGGGTGTATGTAGCTGGGTGACCATGACCTGCTTTACGTTACAATCAACTAAACACTGAATACAGGAAAAAAAAGCATGGGAGACATAAGGCAAACATCAATAAGGTGGTTAAAGATAATTATAATAAATCCTGTAATACTTTTGAGTCATGGCCCAAAGTTTCCCAGCCGTGAGAAGAGACCAAAGGCATCCCGCCCCTGGCTCTGTTGCAGATCTTTGTTTTAAGGCTTTTGAGTTTTGTATACTTTTGTAAATTAATTCACAGTGGTCACTCAGATTCACGTAACACATCCTATCAAAGTCTTCACACTTGTGTCCCTGTGCTAATAATAAAAATCAATAGCAACTCGGTTCTGTAGCAACATATGATGGACAGAATCAACATCTGTTAATAAGCCAGAAAAAAAAAGAACAGTATTTGTAGTATTACTTTGTTTAGCAAGCTAGCAGCCTAATTTACTAAGCAAGTTAAAAGCGTGTACTGTTCTTACAGAAGAGATTAGAGAAGCAAAAATCTGTTATGCTGCATTCCAGAACTCAGCCTGAGAATTACAGTCTTCTCCGAGTTCTGCGTTACAATCATTTGACACATGTTGGGGTTGCGATTGTGAAAGTTGCCCATTTACAATTTTCATTGGCATTATCACAGCTAGTTGTTTTAAAAGCAACCCTTGAGCTTCCTGATGTTCGACTTGTTGCAAAATATTCTGAAGCCAATCAATCAAGTTAGTATTACAGTTAGTGACTCTCTAGGACCCTGCAAGACTGTGGCAAGACTCCCGCATCCGGACTGCCTTAATAGCCGTCTCATTCATTTGCAAACAGTTGTCCCTGGGATACCTTGCCTGAGTCACAGAATCGGCACAATTAATTTTCTCCAGCCAACTGCTCATAGTTAACAGCAATTCCCCGATTAAGGTTTTCAATCAAGGCCACTATACATAGCTCACAAAAATCAGATAACCACATCATATACTGTATCAGTTAGTACCATACAAAGCAATAACTTCCAATCATGCAGTGTGAGCGTATAAGGCTCTGCCATCACTTCAAGAAGGGACATAGCAAATGTATCATGAATCCTCCCTTCCCGCACTGCTTTGCTTAACTCTTTAACAGCCTCGTATGGCACAGGCTGCCACTCTGGAGGTTGATTTGTCTGACAAAATACTGAACATGCCATAGCGACTCCCAAAACCCATCACTGAAGTGTTTCCCACTTGCATTCCTGTCACCAATCCCTCAGACTCCCTTTCACCCTCCCCAAAAATACAATCAATGCATCAGGAGAGACAAGGGGGTGGGGGAAAGGTCTAGCCCCTTTTCCAGATCTATAGGACCTGGATCAAAAGGTTTATCAGTGTCAATAAAATCATTGTCCGAGTTGCCCTGTTCCCGTGCTTGGTCCTGTGTTGTGAGGGTCACTGCAATCAGTGACAGAAGCTTTGGGGGCAGAGGAGGTGTGGACAGAATCGCCATCGCTGACGGCGTCTTGAGAAGAGTCGCGCTGTCAGTGGAATTTACAGCTTCCTCTGGTTTAGCACCGTTAGTAGAATTAGTCCACACTTGGCAAAGGGTAGTCAGAATTTGCCACCAAGGTGCTAAATGCATTCCCGACACGGAGTTCCCCTCCGCGGCAGCATCATACAATCGGCTGCTGTATGTACACACTTTCATTCTTTCAAAGTCTCTAAAGTTTTTTGGCTGCTCACCTGTCTCGATGCATACAGGTGTTATCCTCGGGGTTTAGGTTGCCCGCCTGGTCCAGACAGCAAGACGACCGTTCAGCCAAGCCGTCTCCTCCGGAACACAGCCCTCTTCACAAGCTGTCTTTTTTATCGACCAGCTCCGTCCTTATTCTTCCAAGGCTTCGGAACACCACCATAGGGGTCACCATTTGAGGAAACTGAGGCACGGACTCCCTGACCTGACTAGAAGACCCTTCATGAGTCCATATACGTCTCTTTCTGGGGACGAAGCCTGATTCCCCATTACGGATTTCCCACAGCTCACCTCTCAGCTCCGGAGGGATTTCTGGCCGGCTCCTGCTTCCTTTCAGCAGATCATTCAAAGTTCTGTGGGACTCGCTGCATGTCGCTCAGTCAGGCGATTCGAGAGCCCTTCACGTTAGATCCTTAAACGCATCACGTCGGGGTCACCAATTTGCGGCGAATGAAGAGACGGGACGCAGCTTGATGCAAGCAAATGTCAATTTATTGTACAGAAGCACGAGGTTTTATAGACTTTCAGAAGCTGCGCGTTTTAAACAGATTGGTTCTTGAAGCTAAGCCTTGCATACTAGGCATTCCCTGATTGGTGGTTAACTACCATCAATTAACTGCAAGGTGTTATCTTTCCTTGGCGCCATCCGTCTCCCACTCCCCTGTGCTCTGTAAACATGCCTCATCATGTTAATTGTTGTGTCTATTCACACTCCTCGTCCTCCCAGGGTTCGTGACCTACAAGCTCGAGCACATTCCCCTCAGCTAACTGATTGCCATGCACGGTCCTAGTTTGCAGACCGCTCCTGCATCCCCCCTTCCTGTTGCACAAAAAGAACCTTTGAAACCGAACGAGTAAAAACAAGGTATAAGTAATAGAACAAATAAAAAAGCAACTAAGACATATTATCAGTGTCAAAATAACCCACTGTCTCTGTTCCGTACAATTTTACAATTTCCCCTTTTTGTTTTTGAACAGCTAGTACCAGGTTTGCCATGTTCTGCAGGGCCCTTGCAAACATGACAGCAACCAAGGTAATAGCAAACAAACAATACTGCCAATTGATTGAATGGATGCCAAAAAAGGCTGACATTTTCTCAGATTTTGACAACATGTTGTTGCCATGGGGCGCCTAAAATCCACGCAGCACATACCATCAAAATCCTCACAGCCATGTCCTTGAACCAACAACAAAAAGCAGTGGCAATTTTGACCCACATTCTTAACTGCCTACCAAACAAGGTGATTTAACTCTTTAATGCTTTCCCTGCTGTTACTCTGGATAAGAGAAGAACCGCTGCGACACGTTCCCATCATAGCCTCCTACTACATATAGCATCTACAGAAAGACAATTATCGACATTCAAAGTGTAAACAGTATCATCTTTTGGATTAACATTATACGTAGGTGGAAGGGCACACCAAACAAGAACTGGTTCAGTCAAAAAGTTCGAAACATAGCATGCCTTCTCTGAACATACCTCTGGGGTCATTCCCTTCATTCCCTCTCTTTTTTATGCAAAGAGAAACACTTTTACCGTAACAAAGAAGCCCCTATTTACATCTCTGAGCCAGGACACAAACCGCAGCTGTATGCGCCACCAGGCTCAGGGCAGAAATCATTCATGCAGTTACACAGCTATATATCACTACAAGCATGCAGACACCTATTAAACACTAGATAACCATGTTTATCTTTCCTATTCTCCTTCACAATACCTAGCTGTTCTCTCATCTCTTGTTAGGTCAGCCATTCCCCATTTTCCTCTCCTGTATATCTCTTCAGACATTCTCTATCCTCCCCTTTTTTGCTTGTTAGTTGCAAGGAGGCAAAGGGTGTATGTAGCTGGGTGACCATGACCTGCTTTACGTTACAATCAACTAAACACTGAATACAGGAAAAAAAAGCATGGGAGACATAAGGCAAACATCAATAAGGTGGTTAAAGATAATTATAATAAATCCTGTAATACTTTTGAGTCATGGCCCAAAGTTTCCCAGCCGTGAGAAGAGACCAAAGGCATCCCGCCCCTGGCTCTGTTGCAGATCTTTGTTTTAAGGCTTTTGAGTTTTGTATACTTTTGTAAATTAATTCACAGTGGTCACTCAGATTCACGTAACACATCCTATCAAAGTCTTCACACTTGTGTCCCTGTGCTAATAATAAAAATCAATAGCAACTCGGTTCTGTAGCAACATATGATGGACAGAATCAACATCTGTTAATAAGCCAGAAAAAAAAAGAACAGTATTTGTAGTATTACTTTGTTTAGCAAGCTAGCAGCCTAATTTACTAAGCAAGTTAAAAGCGTGTACTGTTCTTACAGAAGAGATTAGAGAAGCAAAAATCTGTTATGCTGCATTCCAGAACTCAGCCTGAGAATTACAGTCTTCTCCGAGTTCTGCGTTACAATCATTTGACACATGTTGGGGTTGCGATTGTGAAAGTTGCCCATTTACAATTTTCATTGGCATTATCACAGCTAGTTGTTTTAAAAGCAACCCTTGAGCTTCCTGATGTTCGACTTGTTGCAAAATATTCTGAAGCCAATCAATCAAGTTAGTATTACAGTTAGTGACTCTCTAGGACCCTGCAAGACTGTGGCAAGACTCCCGCATCCGGACTGCCTTAATAGCCGTCTCATTCATTTGCAAACAGTTGTCCCTGGGATACCTTGCCTGAGTCACAGAATCGGCACAATTAATTTTCTCCAGCCAACTGCTCATAGTTAACAGCAATTCCCCGATTAAGGTTTTCAATCAAGGCCACTATACATAGCTCACAAAAATCAGATAACCACATCATATACTGTATCAGTTAGTACCATACAAAGCAATAACTTCCAATCATGCAGTGTGAGCGTATAAGGCTCTGCCATCACTTCAAGAAGGGACATAGCAAATGTATCATGAATCCTCCCTTCCCGCACTGCTTTGCTTAACTCTTTAACAGCCTCGTATTGCACAGGCTGCCACTCTGGAGGTTGATTTGTCTGACAAAATACTGAACATGCCATAGCGACTCCCAAAACCCATCACTGAAGTGTTTCCCACTTGCATTCCTGTCACCAATCCCTCAGACTCCCTTTCACCCTCCCCAAAAATACAATCAATGCATCAGGAGAGACAAGGGGGTGGGGGAAAGGTCTAGCCCCTTTTCCAGATCTATAGGACCTGGATCAAAAGGTTTATCAGTGTCAATAAAATCATTGTCCGAGTTGCCCTGTTCCCGTGCTTGGTCCTGTCTTGTGAGGGTCACTGCAATCAGTGACAGAAGCTTTGGGGGCAGAGGAGGTGTGGACAGAATCGCCATCGCTGACGGCGTCTTGAGAAGAGTCGCGCTGTCAGTGGAATTTACAGCTTCCTCTGGTTTAGCACCGTTAGTAGAATTAGTCCACACTTGGCAAAGGGTAGTCAGAATTTGCCACCAAGGTGCTAAATGCATTCCCGACACGGAGTTCCCCTCCGCGGCAGCATCATACAATCGGCTGCTGTATGTACACACTTTCATTCTTTCAAAGTCTCTAAAGTTTTTTGGCTGCTCACCTGTCTCGATGCATACAGGTGTTATCCTCGGGGTTTAGGTTGCCCGCCTGGTCCAGACAGCAAGACGACCGTTCAGCCAAGCCGTCTCCTCCGGAACACAGCCCTCTTCACGAGCTGTCTTTTTTATCGACCAGCTCCGTCCTTATTCTTCCAAGGCTTCGGAACACCACCATAGGGGTCACCATTTGAGGAAACTGAGGCACGGACTCCCTGACCTGACTAGAAGACCCTTCATGAGTCCATATACGTCTCTTTCTGGGGACGAAGCCTGATTCCCCATTACGGATTTCCCACAGCTCACCTCTCAGCTCCGGAGGGATTTCTGGCCGGCTCCTGCTTCCTTTCAGCAGATCATTCAAAGTTCTGTGGGACTCGCTGCATGTCGCTCAGTCAGGCGATTCGAGAGCCCTTCACGTTAGATCCTTAAACGCATCACGTCGGGGTCACCAATTTGCGGCGAATGAAGAGACGGGACGCAGCTTGATGCAAGCAAATGTCAATTTATTGTACAGAAGCACGAGGTTTTATAGACTTTCAGAAGCTGCGCGTTTTAAACAGATTGGTTCTTGAAGCTAAGCCTTGCATACTAGGCATTCCCTGATTGGTGGTTAACTACCATCAATTAACTGCAAGGTGTTATCTTTCCTTGGCGCCATCCGTCTCCCACTCCCCTGTGCTCTGTAAACATGCCTCATCATGTTAATTGTTGTGTCTATTCACACTCCTCGTCCTCCCAGGGTTCGTGACCTACAAGCTCGAGCACATTCCCCTCAGCTAACTGATTGCCATGCACGGTCCTAGTTTGCAGACCGCTCCTGCATCCCCCCTTCCTGTTGCACAAAAAGAACCTTTGAAACCGAACGAGTAAAAACAAGGTATAAGTAATAGAACAAATAAAAAAGCAACTAAGACATATTATCAGTGTCAAAATAACCCACTGTCTCTGTTCCGTACAATTTTACAATTTCCCCTTTTTGTTTTTGAACAGCTAGTACCAGGTTTGCCATGTTCTGCAGGGCCCTTGCAAACATGACAGCAACCAAGGTAATAGCAAACAAACAATACTGCCAATTGATTGAATGGATGCCAAAAAAGGCTGACATTTTCTCAGATTTTGACAACATGTTGTTGCCATGGGGCGCCTAAAATCCACGCAGCACATACCATCAAAATCCTCACAGCCATGTCCTTGAACCAACAACAAAAAGCAGTGGCAATTTTGACCCACATTCTTAACTGCCTACCAAACAAGGTGATTTAACTCTTTAATGCTTTCCCTGCTGTTACTCTGGATAAGAGAAGAACCGCTGCGACACGTTCCCATCATAGCCTCCTACTACATATAGCATCTACAGAAAGACAATTATCGACATTCAAAGTGTAAACAGTATCATCTTTTGGATTAACATTATACGTAGGTGGAAGGGCACACCAAACAAGAACTGGTTCAGTCAAAAAGTTCGAAACATAGCATGCCTTCTCTGAACATACCTCTGGGGTCATTCCCTTCATTCCCTCTCTTTTTTATGCAAAGAGAAACACTTTTACCGTAACAAAGAAGCCCCTATTTACATCTCTGAGCCAGGACACAAACCGCAGCTGTATGCGCCACCAGGCTCAGGGCAGAAATCATTCATGCAGTTACACAGCTATATATCACTACAAGCATGCAGACACCTATTAAACACTAGATAACCATGTTTATCTTTCCTATTCTCCTTCACAATACCTAGCTGTTCTCTCATCTCTTGTTAGGTCAGCCATTCCCCATTTTCCTCTCCTGTATATCTCTTCAGACATTCTCTATCCTCCCCTTTTTTGCTTGTTAGTTGCAAGGAGGCAAAGGGTGTATGTAGCTGGGTGACCATGACCTGCTTTACGTTACAATCAACTAAACACTGAATACAGGAAAAAAAAGCATGGGAGACATAAGGCAAACATCAATAAGGTGGTTAAAGATAATTATAATAAATCCTGTAATACTTTTGAGTCATGGCCCAAAGTTTCCCAGCCGTGAGAAGAGACCAAAGGCATCCCGCCCCTGGCTCTGTTGCAGATCTTTGTTTTAAGGCTTTTGAGTTTTGTATACTTTTGTAAATTAATTCACAGTGGTCACTCAGATTCACGTAACACATCCTATCAAAGTCTTCACACTTGTGTCCCTGTGCTAATAATAAAAATCAATAGCAACTCGGTTCTGTAGCAACATATGATGGACAGAATCAACATCTGTTAATAAGCCAGAAAAAAAAAGAACAGTATTTGTAGTATTACTTTGTTTAGCAAGCTAGCAGCCTAATTTACTAAGCAAGTTAAAAGCGTGTACTGTTCTTACAGAAGAGATTAGAGAAGCAAAAATCTGTTATGCTGCATTCCAGAACTCAGCCTGAGAATTACAGTCTTCTCCGAGTTCTGCGTTACAATCATTTGACACATGTTGGGGTTGCGATTGTGAAAGTTGCCCATTTACAATTTTCATTGGCATTATCACAGCTAGTTGTTTTAAAAGCAACCCTTGAGCTTCCTGATGTTCGACTTGTTGCAAAATATTCTGAAGCCAATCAATCAAGTTAGTATTACAGTTAGTGACTCTCTAGGACCCTGCAAGACTGTGGCAAGACTCCCGCATCCGGACTGCCTTAATAGCCGTCTCATTCATTTGCAAACAGTTGTCCCTGGGATACCTTGCCTGAGTCACAGAATCGGCACAATTAATTTTCTCCAGCCAACTGCTCATAGTTAACAGCAATTCCCCGATTAAGGTTTTCAATCAAGGCCACTATACATAGCTCACAAAAATCAGATAACCACATCATATACTGTATCAGTTAGTACCATACAAAGCAATAACTTCCAATCATGCAGTGTGAGCGTATAAGGCTCTGCCATCACTTCAAGAAGGGACATAGCAAATGTATCATGAATCCTCCCTTCCCGCACTGCTTTGCTTAACTCTTTAACAGCCTCGTATTGCACAGGCTGCCACTCTGGAGGTTGATTTGTCTGACAAAATACTGAACATGCCATAGCGACTCCCAAAACCCATCACTGAAGTGTTTCCCACTTGCATTCCTGTCACCAATCCCTCAGACTCCCTTTCACCCTCCCCAAAAATACAATCAATGCATCAGGAGAGACAAGGGGGTGGGGGAAAGGTCTAGCCCCTTTTCCAGATCTATAGGACCTGGATCAAAAGGTTTATCAGTGTCAATAAAATCATTGTCCGAGTTGCCCTGTTCCCGTGCTTGGTCCTGTGTTGTGAGGGTCACTGCAATCAGTGACAGAAGCTTTGGGGGCAGAGGAGGTGTGGACAGAATCGCCATCGCTGACGGCGTCTTGAGAAGAGTCGCGCTGTCAGTGGAATTTACAGCTTCCTCTGGTTTAGCACCGTTAGTAGAATTAGTCCACACTTGGCAAAGGGTAGTCAGAATTTGCCACCAAGGTGCTAAATGCATTCCCGACACGGAGTTCCCCTCCGCGGCAGCATCATACAATCGGCTGCTGTATGTACACACTTTCATTCTTTCAAAGTCTCTAAAGTTTTTTGGCTGCTCACCTGTCTCGATGCATACAGGTGTTATCCTCGGGGTTTAGGTTGCCCGCCTGGTCCAGACAGCAAGACGACCGTTCAGCCAAGCCGTCTCCTCCGGAACACAGCCCTCTTCACGAGCTGTCTTTTTTATCGACCAGCTCCGTCCTTATTCTTCCAAGGCTTCGGAACACCACCATAGGGGTCACCATTTGAGGAAACTGAGGCACGGACTCCCTGACCTGACTAGAAGACCCTTCATGAGTCCATATACGTCTCTTTCTGGGGACGAAGCCTGATTCCCCATTACGGATTTCCCACAGCTCACCTCTCAGCTCCGGAGGGATTTCTGGCCGGCTCCTGCTTCCTTTCAGCAGATCATTCAAAGTTCTGTGGGACTCGCTGCATGTCGCTCAGTCAGGCGATTCGAGAGCCCTTCACGTTAGATCCTTAAACGCATCACGTCGGGGTCACCAATTTGCGGCGAATGAAGAGACGGGACGCAGCTTGATGCAAGCAAATGTCAATTTATTGTACAGAAGCACGAGGTTTTATAGACTTTCAGAAGCTGCGCGTTTTAAACAGATTGGTTCTTGAAGCTAAGCCTTGCATACTAGGCAATCCCTGATTGGTGGTTAACTACCATCAATTAACTGCAAGGTGTTATCTTTCCTTGGCGCCATCCGTCTCCCACTCCCCTGTGCTCTGTAAACATGCCTCATCATGTTAATTGTTGTGTCTATTCACACTCCTCGTCCTCCCAGGGTTCGTGACCTACAAGCTCGAGCACATTCCCCTCAGCTAACTGATTGCCATGCACGGTCCTAGTTTGCAGACCGCTCCTGCATCCCCCCTTCCTGTTGCACAAAAAGAACCTTTGAAACCGAACGAGTAAAAACAAGGTATAAGTAATAGAACAAATAAAAAAGCAACTAAGACATATTATCAGTGTCAAAATAACCCACTGTCTCTGTTCCGTACAATTTTACAATTTCCCCTTTTTGTTTTTGAACAGCTAGTACCAGGTTTGCCATGTTCTGCAGGGCCCTTGCAAACATGACAGCAACCAAGGTAATAGCAAACAAACAATACTGCCAATTGATTGAATGGATGCCAAAAAAGGCTGACATTTTCTCAGATTTTGACAACATGTTGTTGCCATGGGGCGCCTAAAATCCACGCAGCACATACCATCAAAATCCTCACAGCCATGTCCTTGAACCAACAACAAAAAGCAGTGGCAATTTTGACCCACATTCTTAACTGCCTACCAAACAAGGTGATTTAACTCTTTAATGCTTTCCCTGCTGTTACTCTGGATAAGAGAAGAACCGCTGCGACACGTTCCCATCATAGCCTCCTACTACATATAGCATCTACAGAAAGACAATTATCGACATTCAAAGTGTAAACAGTATCATCTTTTGGATTAACATTATACGTAGGTGGAAGGGCACACCAAACAAGAACTGGTTCAGTCAAAAAGTTCGAAACATAGCATGCCTTCTCTGAACATACCTCTGGGGTCATTCCCTTCATTCCCTCTCTTTTTTATGCAAAGAGAAACACTTTTACCGTAACAAAGAAGCCCCTATTTACATCTCTGAGCCAGGACACAAACCGCAGCTGTATGCGCCACCAGGCTCAGGGCAGAAATCATTCATGCAGTTACACAGCTATATATCACTACAAGCATGCAGACACCTATTAAACACTAGATAACCATGTTTATCTTTCCTATTCTCCTTCACAATACCTAGCTGTTCTCTCATCTCTTGTTAGGTCAGCCATTCCCCATTTTCCTCTCCTGTATATCTCTTCAGACATTCTCTATCCTCCCCTTTTTTGCTTGTTAGTTGCAAGGAGGCAAAGGGTGTATGTAGCTGGGTGACCATGACCTGCTTTACGTTACAATCAACTAAACACTGAATACAGGAAAAAAAAGCATGGGAGACATAAGGCAAACATCAATAAGGTGGTTAAAGATAATTATAATAAATCCTGTAATACTTTTGAGTCATGGCCCAAAGTTTCCCAGCCGTGAGAAGAGACCAAAGGCATCCCGCCCCTGGCTCTGTTGCAGATCTTTGTTTTAAGGCTTTTGAGTTTTGTATACTTTTGTAAATTAATTCACAGTGGTCACTCAGATTCACGTAACACATCCTATCAAAGTCTTCACACTTGTGTCCCTGTGCTAATAATAAAAATCAATAGCAACTCGGTTCTGTAGCAACATATGATGGACAGAATCAACATCTGTTAATAAGCCAGAAAAAAAAAGAACAGTATTTGTAGTATTACTTTGTTTAGCAAGCTAGCAGCCTAATTTACTAAGCAAGTTAAAAGCGTGTACTGTTCTTACAGAAGAGATTAGAGAAGCAAAAATCTGTTATGCTGCATTCCAGAACTCAGCCTGAGAATTACAGTCTTCTCCGAGTTCTGCGTTACAATCATTTGACACATGTTGGGGTTGCGATTGTGAAAGTTGCCCATTTACAATTTTCATTGGCATTATCACAGCTAGTTGTTTTAAAAGCAACCCTTGAGCTTCCTGATGTTCGACTTGTTGCAAAATATTCTGAAGCCAATCAATCAAGTTAGTATTACAGTTAGTGACTCTCTAGGACCCTGCAAGACTGTGGCAAGACTCCCGCATCCGGACTGCCTTAATAGCCGTCTCATTCATTTGCAAACAGTTGTCCCTGGGATACCTTGCCTGAGTCACAGAATCGGCACAATTAATTTTCTCCAGCCAACTGCTCATAGTTAACAGCAATTCCCCGATTAAGGTTTTCAATCAAGGCCACTATACATAGCTCACAAAAATCAGATAACCACATCATATACTGTATCAGTTAGTACCATACAAAGCAATAACTTCCAATCATGCAGTGTGAGCGTATAAGGCTCTGCCATCACTTCAAGAAGGGACATAGCAAATGTATCATGAATCCTCCCTTCCCGCACTGCTTTGCTTAACTCTTTAACAGCCTCGTATTGCACAGGCTGCCACTCTGGAGGTTGATTTGTCTGACAAAATACTGAACATGCCATAGCGACTCCCAAAACCCATCACTGAAGTGTTTCCCACTTGCATTCCTGTCACCAATCCCTCAGACTCCCTTTCACCCTCCCCAAAAATACAATCAATGCATCAGGAGAGACAAGGGGGTGGGGGAAAGGTCTAGCCCCTTTTCCAGATCTATAGGACCTGGATCAAAAGGTTTATCAGTGTCAATAAAATCATTGTCCGAGTTGCCCTGTTCCCGTGCTTGGTCCTGTCTTGTGAGGGTCACTGCAATCAGTGACAGAAGCTTTGGGGGCAGAGGAGGTGTGGACAGAATCGCCATCGCTGACGGCGTCTTGAGAAGAGTCGCGCTGTCAGTGGAATTTACAGCTTCCTCTGGTTTAGCACCGTTAGTAGAATTAGTCCACAC
This sequence comes from Falco punctatus, assembly GCF_963210335.1. Classification (NCBI taxonomy): domain Eukaryota; kingdom Metazoa; phylum Chordata; class Aves; order Falconiformes; family Falconidae; genus Falco; species Falco punctatus. Next base: position 347,340 of record NW_027660149.1, read on the forward strand.
TTGGCAAAGGGTAGTCAGAATTTGCCACCAAGGTGCTAAATGCATTCCCGACACGGAGTTCCCCTCCGCGGCAGCATCATACAATCGGCTGCTGTATGTACACACTTTCATTCTTTCAAAGTCTCTAAAGTTTTTTGGCTGCTCACCTGTCTCGATGCATACAGGTGTTATCCTCGGGGTTTAGGTTGCCCGCCTGGTCCAGACAGCAAGACGACCGTTCAGCCAAGCCGTCTCCTCCGGAACACAGCCCTCTTCACGAGCTGTCTTTTTTATCGACCAGCTCCGTCCTTATTCTTCCAAGGCTTCGGAACACCACCATAGGGGTCACCATTTGAGGAAACTGAGGCACGGACTCCCTGACCTGACTAGAAGACCCTTCATGAGTCCATATACGTCTCTTTCTGGGGACGAAGCCTGATTCCCCATTACGGATTTCCCACAGCTCACCTCTCAGCTCCGGAGGGATTTCTGGCCGGCTCCTGCTTCCTTTCAGCAGATCATTCAAAGTTCTGTGGGACTCGCTGCATGTCGCTCAGTCAGGCGATTCGAGAGCCCTTCACGTTAGATCCTTAAACGCATCACGTCGGGGTCACCAATTTGCGGCGAATGAAGAGACGGGACGCAGCTTGATGCAAGCAAATGTCAATTTATTGTACAGAAGCACGAGGTTTTATAGACTTTCAGAAGCTGCGCGTTTTAAACAGATTGGTTCTTGAAGCTAAGCCTTGCATACTAGGCATTCCCTGATTGGTGGTTAACTACCATCAATTAACTGCAAGGTGTTATCTTTCCTTGGCGCCATCCGTCTCCCACTCCCCTGTGCTCTGTAAACATGCCTCATCATGTTAATTGTTGTGTCTATTCACACTCCTCGTCCTCCCAGGGTTCGTGACCTACAAGCTCGAGCACATTCCCCTCAGCTAACTGATTGCCATGCACGGTCCTAGTTTGCAGACCGCTCCTGCATCCCCCCTTCCTGTTGCACAAAAAGAACCTTTGAAACCGAACGAGTAAAAACAAGGTATAAGTAATAGAACAAATAAAAAAGCAACTAAGACATATTATCAGTGTCAAAATAACCCACTGTCTCTGTTCCGTACAATTTTACAATTTCCCCTTTTTGTTTTTGAACAGCTAGTACCAGGTTTGCCATGTTCTGCAGGGCCCTTGCAAACATGACAGCAACCAAGGTAATAGCAAACAAACAATACTGCCAATTGATTGAATGGATGCCAAAAAAGGCTGACATTTTCTCAGATTTTGACAACATGTTGTTGCCATGGGGCGCCTAAAATCCACGCAGCACATACCATCAAAATCCTCACAGCCATGTCCTTGAACCAACAACAAAAAGCAGTGGCAATTTTGACCCACATTCTTAACTGCCTACCAAACAAGGTGATTTAACTCTTTAATGCTTTCCCTGCTGTTACTCTGGATAAGAGAAGAACCGCTGCGACACGTTCCCATCATAGCCTCCTACTACATATAGCATCTACAGAAAGACAATTATCGACATTCAAAGTGTAAACAGTATCATCTTTTGGATTAACATTATACGTAGGTGGAAGGGCACACCAAACAAGAACTGGTTCAGTCAAAAAGTTCGAAACATAGCATGCCTTCTCTGAACATACCTCTGGGGTCATTCCCTTCATTCCCTCTCTTTTTTATGCAAAGAGAAACACTTTTACCGTAACAAAGAAGCCCCTATTTACATCTCTGAGCCAGGACACAAACCGCAGCTGTATGCGCCACCAGGCTCAGGGCAGAAATCATTCATGCAGTTACACAGCTATATATCACTACAAGCATGCAGACACCTATTAAACACTAGATAACCATGTTTATCTTTCCTATTCTCCTTCACAATACCTAGCTGTTCTCTCATCTCTTGTTAGGTCAGCCATTCCCCATTTTCCTCTCCTGTATATCTCTTCAGACATTCTCTATCCTCCCCTTTTTTGCTTGTTAGTTGCAAGGAGGCAAAGGGTGTATGTAGCTGGGTGACCATGACCTGCTTTACGTTACAATCAACTAAACACTGAATACAGGAAAAAAAAGCATGGGAGACATAAGGCAAACATCAATAAGGTGGTTAAAGATAATTATAATAAATCCTGTAATACTTTTGAGTCATGGCCCAAAGTTTCCCAGCCGTGAGAAGAGACCAAAGGCATCCCGCCCCTGGCTCTGTTGCAGATCTTTGTTTTAAGGCTTTTGAGTTTTGTATACTTTTGTAAATTAATTCACAGTGGTCACTCAGATTCACGTAACACATCCTATCAAAGTCTTCACACTTGTGTCCCTGTGCTAATAATAAAAATCAATAGCAACTCGGTTCTGTAGCAACATATGATGGACAGAATCAACATCTGTTAATAAGCCAGAAAAAAAAAGAACAGTATTTGTAGTATTACTTTGTTTAGCAAGCTAGCAGCCTAATTTACTAAGCAAGTTAAAAGCGTGTACTGTTCTTACAGAAGAGATTAGAGAAGCAAAAATCTGTTATGCTGCATTCCAGAACTCAGCCTGAGAATTACAGTCTTCTCCGAGTTCTGCGTTACAATCATTTGACACATGTTGGGGTTGCGATTGTGAAAGTTGCCCATTTACAATTTTCATTGGCATTATCACAGCTAGTTGTTTTAAAAGCAACCCTTGAGCTTCCTGATGTTCGACTTGTTGCAAAATATTCTGAAGCCAATCAATCAAGTTAGTATTACAGTTAGTGACTCTCTAGGACCCTGCAAGACTGTGGCAAGACTCCCGCATCCGGACTGCCTTAATAGCCGTCTCATTCATTTGCAAACAGTTGTCCCTGGGATACCTTGCCTGAGTCACAGAATCGGCACAATTAATTTTCTCCAGCCAACTGCTCATAGTTAACAGCAATTCCCCGATTAAGGTTTTCAATCAAGGCCACTATACATAGCTCACAAAAATCAGATAACCACATCATATACTGTATCAGTTAGTACCATACAAAGCAATAACTTCCAATCATGCAGTGTGAGCGTATAAGGCTCTGCCATCACTTCAAGAAGGGACATAGCAAATGTATCATGAATCCTCCCTTCCCGCACTGCTTTGCTTAACTCTTTAACAGCCTCGTATTGCACAGGCTGCCACTCTGGAGGTTGATTTGTCTGACAAAATACTGAACATGCCATAGCGACTCCCAAAACCCATCACTGAAGTGTTTCCCACTTGCATTCCTGTCACCAATCCCTCAGACTCCCTTTCACCCTCCCCAAAAATACAATCAATGCATCAGGAGAGACAAGGGGGTGGGGGAAAGGTCTAGCCCCTTTTCCAGATCTATAGGACCTGGATCAAAAGGTTTATCAGTGTCAATAAAATCATTGTCCGAGTTGCCCTGTTCCCGTGCTTGGTCCTGTGTTGTGAGGGTCACTGCAATCAGTGACAGAAGCTTTGGGGGCAGAGGAGGTGTGGACAGAATCGCCATCGCTGACGGCGTCTTGAGAAGAGTCGCGCTGTCAGTGGAATTTACAGCTTCCTCTGGTTTAGCACCGTTAGTAGAATTAGTCCACACTTGGCAAAGGGTAGTCAGAATTTGCCACCAAGGTGCTAAATGCATTCCCGACACGGAGTTCCCCTCCGCGGCAGCATCATACAATCGGCTGCTGTATGTACACACTTTCATTCTTTCAAAGTCTCTAAAGTTTTTTGGCTGCTCACCTGTCTCGATGCATACAGGTGTTATCCTCGGGGTTTAGGTTGCCCGCCTGGTCCAGACAGCAAGACGACCGTTCAGCCAAGCCGTCTCCTCCGGAACACAGCCCTCTTCACGAGCTGTCTTTTTTATCGACCAGCTCCGTCCTTATTCTTCCAAGGCTTCGGAACACCACCATAGGGGTCACCATTTGAGGAAACTGAGGCACGGACTCCCTGACCTGACTAGAAGACCCTTCATGAGTCCATATACGTCTCTTTCTGGGGACGAAGCCTGATTCCCCATTACGGATTTCCCACAGCTCACCTCTCAGCTCCGGAGGGATTTCTGGCCGGCTCCTGCTTCCTTTCAGCAGATCATTCAAAGTTCTGTGGGACTCGCTGCATGTCGCTCAGTCAGGCGATTCGAGAGCCCTTCACGTTAGATCCTTAAACGCATCACGTCGGGGTCACCAATTTGCGGCGAATGAAGAGACGGGACGCAGCTTGATGCAAGCAAATGTCAATTTATTGTACAGAAGCACGAGGTTTTATAGACTTTCAGAAGCTGCGCGTTTTAAACAGATTGGTTCTTGAAGCTAAGCCTTGCATACTAGGCAATCCCTGATTGGTGGTTAACTACCATCAATTAACTGCAAGGTGTTATCTTTCCTTGGCGCCATCCGTCTCCCACTCCCCTGTGCTCTGTAAACATGCCTCATCATGTTAATTGTTGTGTCTATTCACACTCCTCGTCCTCCCAGGGTTCGTGACCTACAAGCTCGAGCACATTCCCCTCAGCTAACTGATTGCCATGCACGGTCCTAGTTTGCAGACCGCTCCTGCATCCCCCCTTCCTGTTGCACAAAAAGAACCTTTGAAACCGAACGAGTAAAAACAAGGTATAAGTAATAGAACAAATAAAAAAGCAACTAAGACATATTATCAGTGTCAAAATAACCCACTGTCTCTGTTCCGTACAATTTTACAATTTCCCCTTTTTGTTTTTGAACAGCTAGTACCAGGTTTGCCATGTTCTGCAGGGCCCTTGCAAACATGACAGCAACCAAGGTAATAGCAAACAAACAATACTGCCAATTGATTGAATGGATGCCAAAAAAGGCTGACATTTTCTCAGATTTTGACAACATGTTGTTGCCATGGGGCGCCTAAAATCCACGCAGCACATACCATCAAAATCCTCACAGCCATGTCCTTGAACCAACAACAAAAAGCAGTGGCAATTTTGACCCACATTCTTAACTGCCTACCAAACAAGGTGATTTAACTCTTTAATGCTTTCCCTGCTGTTACTCTGGATAAGAGAAGAACCGCTGCGACACGTTCCCATCATAGCCTCCTACTACATATAGCATCTACAGAAAGACAATTATCGACATTCAAAGTGTAAACAGTATCATCTTTTGGATTAACATTATACGTAGGTGGAAGGGCACACCAAACAAGAACTGGTTCAGTCAAAAAGTTCGAAACATAGCATGCCTTCTCTGAACATACCTCTGGGGTCATTCCCTTCATTCCCTCTCTTTTTTATGCAAAGAGAAACACTTTTACCGTAACAAAGAAGCCCCTATTTACATCTCTGAGCCAGGACACAAACCGCAGCTGTATGCGCCACCAGGCTCAGGGCAGAAATCATTCATGCAGTTACACAGCTATATATCACTACAAGCATGCAGACACCTATTAAACACTAGATAACCATGTTTATCTTTCCTATTCTCCTTCACAATACCTAGCTGTTCTCTCATCTCTTGTTAGGTCAGCCATTCCCCATTTTCCTCTCCTGTATATCTCTTCAGACATTCTCTATCCTCCCCTTTTTTGCTTGTTAGTTGCAAGGAGGCAAAGGGTGTATGTAGCTGGGTGACCATGACCTGCTTTACGTTACAATCAACTAAACACTGAATACAGGAAAAAAAAGCATGGGAGACATAAGGCAAACATCAATAAGGTGGTTAAAGATAATTATAATAAATCCTGTAATACTTTTGAGTCATGGCCCAAAGTTTCCCAGCCGTGAGAAGAGACCAAAGGCATCCCGCCCCTGGCTCTGTTGCAGATCTTTGTTTTAAGGCTTTTGAGTTTTGTATACTTTTGTAAATTAATTCACAGTGGTCACTCAGATTCACGTAACACATCCTATCAAAGTCTTCACACTTGTGTCCCTGTGCTAATAATAAAAATCAATAGCAACTCGGTTCTGTAGCAACATATGATGGACAGAATCAACATCTGTTAATAAGCCAGAAAAAAAAAGAACAGTATTTGTAGTATTACTTTGTTTAGCAAGCTAGCAGCCTAATTTACTAAGCAAGTTAAAAGCGTGTACTGTTCTTACAGAAGAGATTAGAGAAGCAAAAATCTGTTATGCTGCATTCCAGAACTCAGCCTGAGAATTACAGTCTTCTCCGAGTTCTGCGTTACAATCATTTGACACATGTTGGGGTTGCGATTGTGAAAGTTGCCCATTTACAATTTTCATTGGCATTATCACAGCTAGTTGTTTTAAAAGCAACCCTTGAGCTTCCTGATGTTCGACTTGTTGCAAAATATTCTGAAGCCAATCAATCAAGTTAGTATTACAGTTAGTGACTCTCTAGGACCCTGCAAGACTGTGGCAAGACTCCCGCATCCGGACTGCCTTAATAGCCGTCTCATTCATTTGCAAACAGTTGTCCCTGGGATACCTTGCCTGAGTCACAGAATCGGCACAATTAATTTTCTCCAGCCAACTGCTCATAGTTAACAGCAATTCCCCGATTAAGGTTTTCAATCAAGGCCACTATACATAGCTCACAAAAATCAGATAACCACATCATATACTGTATCAGTTAGTACCATACAAAGCAATAACTTCCAATCATGCAGTGTGAGCGTATAAGGCTCTGCCATCACTTCAAGAAGGGACATAGCAAATGTATCATGAATCCTCCCTTCCCGCACTGCTTTGCTTAACTCTTTAACAGCCTCGTATTGCACAGGCTGCCACTCTGGAGGTTGATTTGTCTGACAAAATACTGAACATGCCATAGCGACTCCCAAAACCCATCACTGAAGTGTTTCCCACTTGCATTCCTGTCACCAATCCCTCAGACTCCCTTTCACCCTCCCCAAAAATACAATCAATGCATCAGGAGAGACAAGGGGGTGGGGGAAAGGTCTAGCCCCTTTTCCAGATCTATAGGACCTGGATCAAAAGGTTTATCAGTGTCAATAAAATCATTGTCCGAGTTGCCCTGTTCCCGTGCTTGGTCCTGTCTTGTGAGGGTCACTGCAATCAGTGACAGAAGCTTTGGGGGCAGAGGAGGTGTGGACAGAATCGCCATCGCTGACGGCGTCTTGAGAAGAGTCGCGCTGTCAGTGGAATTTACAGCTTCCTCTGGTTTAGCACCGTTAGTAGAATTAGTCCACACTTGGCAAAGGGTAGTCAGAATTTGCCACCAAGGTGCTAAATGCATTCCCGACACGGAGTTCCCCTCCGCGGCAGCATCATACAATCGGCTGCTGTATGTACACACTTTCATTCTTTCAAAGTCTCTAAAGTTTTTTGGCTGCTCACCTGTCTCGATGCATACAGGTGTTATCCTCGGGGTTTAGGTTGCCCGCCTGGTCCAGACAGCAAGACGACCGTTCAGCCAAGCCGTCTCCTCCGGAACACAGCCCTCTTCACGAGCTGTCTTTTTTATCGACCAGCTCCGTCCTTATTCTTCCAAGGCTTCGGAACACCACCATAGGGGTCACCATTTGAGGAAACTGAGGCACGGACTCCCTGACCTGACTAGAAGACCCTTCATGAGTCCATATACGTCTCTTTCTGGGGACGAAGCCTGATTCCCCATTACGGATTTCCCACAGCTCACCTCTCAGCTCCGGAGGGATTTCTGGCCGGCTCCTGCTTCCTTTCAGCAGATCATTCAAAGTTCTGTGGGACTCGCTGCATGTCGCTCAGTCAGGCGATTCGAGAGCCCTTCACGTTAGATCCTTAAACGCATCACGTCGGGGTCACCAATTTGCGGCGAATGAAGAGACGGGACGCAGCTTGATGCAAGCAAATGTCAATTTATTGTACAGAAGCACGAGGTTTTATAGACTTTCAGAAGCTGCGCGTTTTAAACAGATTGGTTCTTGAAGCTAAGCCTTGCATACTAGGCATTCCCTGATTGGTGGTTAACTACCATCAATTAACTGCAAGGTGTTATCTTTCCTTGGCGCCATCCGTCTCCCACTCCCCTGTGCTCTGTAAACATGCCTCATCATGTTAATTGTTGTGTCTATTCACACTCCTCGTCCTCCCAGGGTTCGTGACCTACAAGCTCGAGCACATTCCCCTCAGCTAACTGATTGCCATGCACGGTCCTAGTTTGCAGACCGCTCCTGCATCCCCCCTTCCTGTTGCACAAAAAGAACCTTTGAAACCGAACGAGTAAAAACAAGGTATAAGTAATAGAACAAATAAAAAAGCAACTAAGACATATTATCAGTGTCAAAATAACCCACTGTCTCTGTTCCGTACAATTTTACAATTTCCCCTTTTTGTTTTTGAACAGCTAGTACCAGGTTTGCCATGTTCTGCAGGGCCCTTGCAAACATGACAGCAACCAAGGTAATAGCAAACAAACAATACTGCCAATTGATTGAATGGATGCCAAAAAAGGCTGACATTTTCTCAGATTTTGACAACATGTTGTTGCCATGGGGCGCCTAAAATCCACGCAGCACATACCATCAAAATCCTCACAGCCATGTCCTTGAACCAACAACAAAAAGCAGTGGCAATTTTGACCCACATTCTTAACTGCCTACCAAACAAGGTGATTTAACTCTTTAATGCTTTCCCTGCTGTTACTCTGGATAAGAGAAGAACCGCTGCGACACGTTCCCATCATAGCCTCCTACTACATATAGCATCTACAGAAAGACAATTATCGACATTCAAAGTGTAAACAGTATCATCTTTTGGATTAACATTATACGTAGGTGGAAGGGCACACCAAACAAGAACTGGTTCAGTCAAAAAGTTCGAAACATAGCATGCCTTCTCTGAACATACCTCTGGGGTCATTCCCTTCATTCCCTCTCTTTTTTATGCAAAGAGAAACACTTTTACCGTAACAAAGAAGCCCCTATTTACATCTCTGAGCCAGGACACAAACCGCAGCTGTATGCGCCACCAGGCTCAGGGCAGAAATCATTCATGCAGTTACACAGCTATATATCACTACAAGCATGCAGACACCTATTAAACACTAGATAACCATGTTTATCTTTCCTATTCTCCTTCACAATACCTAGCTGTTCTCTCATCTCTTGTTAGGTCAGCCATTCCCCATTTTCCTCTCCTGTATATCTCTTCAGACATTCTCTATCCTCCCCTTTTTTGCTTGTTAGTTGCAAGGAGGCAAAGGGTGTATGTAGCTGGGTGACCATGACCTGCTTTACGTTACAATCAACTAAACACTGAATACAGGAAAAAAAAGCATGGGAGACATAAGGCAAACATCAATAAGGTGGTTAAAGATAATTATAATAAATCCTGTAATACTTTTGAGTCATGGCCCAAAGTTTCCCAGCCGTGAGAAGAGACCAAAGGCATCCCGCCCCTGGCTCTGTTGCAGATCTTTGTTTTAAGGCTTTTGAGTTTTGTATACTTTTGTAAATTAATTCACAGTGGTCACTCAGATTCACGTAACACATCCTATCAAAGTCTTCACACTTGTGTCCCTGTGCTAATAATAAAAATCAATAGCAACTCGGTTCTGTAGCAACATATGATGGACAGAATCAACATCTGTTAATAAGCCAGAAAAAAAAAGAACAGTATTTGTAGTATTACTTTGTTTAGCAAGCTAGCAGCCTAATTTACTAAGCAAGTTAAAAGCGTGTACTGTTCTTACAGAAGAGATTAGAGAAGCAAAAATCTGTTATGCTGCATTCCAGAACTCAGCCTGAGAATTACAGTCTTCTCCGAGTTCTGCGTTACAATCATTTGACACATGTTGGGGTTGCGATTGTGAAAGTTGCCCATTTACAATTTTCATTGGCATTATCACAGCTAGTTGTTTTAAAAGCAACCCTTGAGCTTCCTGATGTTCGACTTGTTGCAAAATATTCTGAAGCCAATCAATCAAGTTAGTATTACAGTTAGTGACTCTCTAGGACCCTGCAAGACTGTGGCAAGACTCCCGCATCCGGACTGCCTTAATAGCCGTCTCATTCATTTGCAAACAGTTGTCCCTGGGATACCTTGCCTGAGTCACAGAATCGGCACAATTAATTTTCTCCAGCCAACTGCTCATAGTTAACAGCAATTCCCCGATTAAGGTTTTCAATCAAGGCCACTATACATAGCTCACAAAAATCAGATAACCACATCATATACTGTATCAGTTAGTACCATACAAAGCAATAACTTCCAATCATGCAGTGTGAGCGTATAAGGCTCTGCCATCACTTCAAGAAGGGACATAGCAAATGTATCATGAATCCTCCCTTCCCGCACTGCTTTGCTTAACTCTTTAACAGCCTCGTATTGCACAGGCTGCCACTCTGGAGGTTGATTTGTCTGACAAAATACTGAACATGCCATAGCGACTCCCAAAACCCATCACTGAAGTGTTTCCCACTTGCATTCCTGTCACCAATCCCTCAGACTCCCTTTCACCCTCCCCAAAAATACAATCAATGCATCAGGAGAGACAAGGGGGTGGGGGAAAGGTCTAGCCCCTTTTCCAGATCTATAGGACCTGGATCAAAAGGTTTATCAGTGTCAATAAAATCATTGTCCGAGTTGCCCTGTTCCCGTGCTTGGTCCTGTGTTGTGAGGGTCACTGCAATCAGTGACAGAAGCTTTGGGGGCAGAGGAGGTGTGGACAGAATCGCCATCGCTGACGGCGTCTTGAGAAGAGTCGCGCTGTCAGTGGAATTTACAGCTTCCTCTGGTTTAGCACCGTTAGTAGAATTAGTCCACACTTGGCAAAGGGTAGTCAGAATTTGCCACCAAGGTGCTAAATGCATTCCCGACACGGAGTTCCCCTCCGCGGCAGCATCATACAATCGGCTGCTGTATGTACACACTTTCATTCTTTCAAAGTCTCTAAAGTTTTTTGGCTGCTCACCTGTCTCGATGCATACAGGTGTTATCCTCGGGGTTTAGGTTGCCCGCCTGGTCCAGACAGCAAGACGACCGTTCAGCCAAGCCGTCTCCTCCGGAACACAGCCCTCTTCACGAGCTGTCTTTTTTATCGACCAGCTCCGTCCTTATTCTTCCAAGGCTTCGGAACACCACCATAGGGGTCACCATTTGAGGAAACTGAGGCACGGACTCCCTGACCTGACTAGAAGACCCTTCATGAGTCCATATACGTCTCTTTCTGGGGACGAAGCCTGATTCCCCATTACGGATTTCCCACAGCTCACCTCTCAGCTCCGGAGGGATTTCTGGCCGGCTCCTGCTTCCTTTCAGCAGATCATTCAAAGTTCTGTGGGACTCGCTGCATGTCGCTCAGTCAGGCGATTCGAGAGCCCTTCACGTTAGATCCTTAAACGCATCACGTCGGGGTCACCAATTTGCGGCGAATGAAGAGACGGGACGCAGCTTGATGCAAGCAAATGTCAATTTATTGTACAGAAGCACGAGGTTTTATAGACTTTCAGAAGCTGCGCGTTTTAAACAGATTGGTTCTTGAAGCTAAGCCTTGCATACTAGGCAATCCCTGATTGGTGGTTAACTACCATCAATTAACTGCAAGGTGTTATCTTTCCTTGGCGCCATCCGTCTCCCACTCCCCTGTGCTCTGTAAACATGCCTCATCATGTTAATTGTTGTGTCTATTCACACTCCTCGTCCTCCCAGGGTTCGTGACCTACAAGCTCGAGCACATTCCCCTCAGCTAACTGATTGCCATGCACGGTCCTAGTTTGCAGACCGCTCCTGCATCCCCCCTTCCTGTTGCACAAAAAGAACCTTTGAAACCGAACGAGTAAAAACAAGGTATAAGTAATAGAACAAATAAAAAAGCAACTAAGACATATTATCAGTGTCAAAATAACCCACTGTCTCTGTTCCGTACAATTTTACAATTTCCCCTTTTTGTTTTTGAACAGCTAGTACCAGGTTTGCCATGTTCTGCAGGGCCCTTGCAAACATGACAGCAACCAAGGTAATAGCAAACAAACAATACTGCCAATTGATTGAATGGATGCCAAAAAAGGCTGACATTTTCTCAGATTTTGACAACATGTTGTTGCCATGGGGCGCCTAAAATCCACGCAGCACATACCATCAAAATCCTCACAGCCATGTCCTTGAACCAACAACAAAAAGCAGTGGCAATTTTGACCCACATTCTTAACTGCCTACCAAACAAGGTGATTTAACTCTTTAATGCTTTCCCTGCTGTTACTCTGGATAAGAGAAGAACCGCTGCGACACGTTCCCATCATAGCCTCCTACTACATATAGCATCTACAGAAAGACAATTATCGACATTCAAAGTGTAAACAGTATCATCTTTTGGATTAACATTATACGTAGGTGGAAGGGCACACCAAACAAGAACTGGTTCAGTCAAAAAGTTCGAAACATAGCATGCCTTCTCTGAACATACCTCTGGGGTCATTCCCTTCATTCCCTCTCTTTTTTATGCAAAGAGAAACACTTTTACCGTAACAAAGAAGCCCCTATTTACATCTCTGAGCCAGGACACAAACCGCAGCTGTATGCGCCACCAGGCTCAGGGCAGAAATCATTCATGCAGTTACACAGCTATATATCACTACAAGCATGCAGACACCTATTAAACACTAGATAACCATGTTTATCTTTCCTATTCTCCTTCACAATACCTAGCTGTTCTCTCATCTCTTGTTAGGTCAGCCATTCCCCATTTTCCTCTCCTGTATATCTCTTCAGACATTCTCTATCCTCCCCTTTTTTGCTTGTTAGTTGCAAGGAGGCAAAGGGTGTATGTAGCTGGGTGACCATGACCTGCTTTACGTTACAATCAACTAAACACTGAATACAGGAAAAAAAAGCATGGGAGACATAAGGCAAACATCAATAAGGTGGTTAAAGATAATTATAATAAATCCTGTAATACTTTTGAGTCATGGCCCAAAGTTTCCCAGCCGTGAGAAGAGACCAAAGGCATCCCGCCCCTGGCTCTGTTGCAGATCTTTGTTTTAAGGCTTTTGAGTTTTGTATACTTTTGTAAATTAATTCACAGTGGTCACTCAGATTCACGTAACACATCCTATCAAAGTCTTCACACTTGTGTCCCTGTGCTAATAATAAAAATCAATAGCAACTCGGTTCTGTAGCAACATATGATGGACAGAATCAACATCTGTTAATAAGCCAGAAAAAAAAAGAACAGTATTTGTAGTATTACTTTGTTTAGCAAGCTAGCAGCCTAATTTACTAAGCAAGTTAAAAGCGTGTACTGTTCTTACAGAAGAGATTAGAGAAGCAAAAATCTGTTATGCTGCATTCCAGAACTCAGCCTGAGAATTACAGTCTTCTCCGAGTTCTGCGTTACAATCATTTGACACATGTTGGGGTTGCGATTGTGAAAGTTGCCCATTTACAATTTTCATTGGCATTATCACAGCTAGTTGTTTTAAAAGCAACCCTTGAGCTTCCTGATGTTCGACTTGTTGCAAAATATTCTGAAGCCAATCAATCAAGTTAGTATTACAGTTAGTGACTCTCTAGGACCCTGCAAGACTGTGGCAAGACTCCCGCATCCGGACTGCCTTAATAGCCGTCTCATTCATTTGCAAACAGTTGTCCCTGGGATACCTTGCCTGAGTCACAGAATCGGCACAATTAATTTTCTCCAGCCAACTGCTCATAGTTAACAGCAATTCCCCGATTAAGGTTTTCAATCAAGGCCACTATACATAGCTCACAAAAATCAGATAACCACATCATATACTGTATCAGTTAGTACCATACAAAGCAATAACTTCCAATCATGCAGTGTGAGCGTATAAGGCTCTGCCATCACTTCAAGAAGGGACATAGCAAATGTATCATGAATCCTCCCTTCCCGCACTGCTTTGCTTAACTCTTTAACAGCCTCGTATTGCACAGGCTGCCACTCTGGAGGTTGATTTGTCTGACAAAATACTGAACATGCCATAGCGACTCCCAAAACCCATCACTGAAGTGTTTCCCACTTGCATTCCTGTCACCAATCCCTCAGACTCCCTTTCACCCTCCCCAAAAATACAATCAATGCATCAGGAGAGACAAGGGGGTGGGGGAAAGGTCTAGCCCCTTTTCCAGATCTATAGGACCTGGATCAAAAGGTTTATCAGTGTCAATAAAATCATTGTCCGAGTTGCCCTGTTCCCGTGCTTGGTCCTGTGTTGTGAGGGTCACTGCAATCAGTGACAGAAGCTTTGGGGGCAGAGGAGGTGTGGACAGAATCGCCATCGCTGACGGCGTCTTGAGAAGAGTCGCGCTGTCAGTGGAATTTACAGCTTCCTCTGGTTTAGCACCGTTAGTAGAATTAGTCCACACTTGGCAAAGGGTAGTCAGAATTTGCCACCAAGGTGCTAAATGCATTCCCGACACGGAGTTCCCCTCCGCGGCAGCATCATACAATCGGCTGCTGTATGTACACACTTTCATTCTTTCAAAGTCTCTAAAGTTTTTTGGCTGCTCACCTGTCTCGATGCATACAGGTGTTATCCTCGGGGTTTAGGTTGCCCGCCTGGTCCAGACAGCAAGACGACCGTTCAGCCAAGCCGTCTCCTCCGGAACACAGCCCTCTTCACGAGCTGTCTTTTTTATCGACCAGCTCCGTCCTTATTCTTCCAAGGCTTCGGAACACCACCATAGGGGTCACCATTTGAGGAAACTGAGGCACGGACTCCCTGACCTGACTAGAAGACCCTTCATGAGTCCATATACGTCTCTTTCTGGGGACGAAGCCTGATTCCCCATTACGGATTTCCCACAGCTCACCTCTCAGCTCCGGAGGGATTTCTGGCCGGCTCCTGCTTCCTTTCAGCAGATCATTCAAAGTTCTGTGGGACTCGCTGCATGTCGCTCAGTCAGGCGATTCGAGAGCCCTTCACGTTAGATCCTTAAACGCATCACGTCGGGGTCACCAATTTGCGGCGAATGAAGAGACGGGACGCAGCTTGATGCAAGCAAATGTCAATTTATTGTACAGAAGCACGAGGTTTTATAGACTTTCAGAAGCTGCGCGTTTTAAACAGATTGGTTCTTGAAGCTAAGCCTTGCATACTAGGCAATCCCTGATTGGTGGTTAACTACCATCAATTAACTGCAAGGTGTTATCTTTCCTTGGCGCCATCCGTCTCCCACTCCCCTGTGCTCTGTAAACATGCCTCATCATGTTAATTGTTGTGTCTATTCACACTCCTCGTCCTCCCAGGGTTCGTGACCTACAAGCTCGAGCACATTCCCCTCAGCTAACTGATTGCCATGCACGGTCCTAGTTTGCAGACCGCTCCTGCATCCCCCCTTCCTGTTGCACAAAAAGAACCTTTGAAACCGAACGAGTAAAAACAAGGTATAAGTAATAGAACAAATAAAAAAGCAACTAAGACATATTATCAGTGTCAAAATAACCCACTGTCTCTGTTCCGTACAATTTTACAATTTCCCCTTTTTGTTTTTGAACAGCTAGTACCAGGTTTGCCATGTTCTGCAGGGCCCTTGCAAACATGACAGCAACCAAGGTAATAGCAAACAAACAATACTGCCAATTGATTGAATGGATGCCAAAAAAGGCTGACATTTTCTCAGATTTTGACAACATGTTGTTGCCATGGGGCGCCTAAAATCCACGCAGCACATACCATCAAAATCCTCACAGCCATGTCCTTGAACCAACAACAAAAAGCAGTGGCAATTTTGACCCACATTCTTAACTGCCTACCAAACAAGGTGATTTAACTCTTTAATGCTTTCCCTGCTGTTACTCTGGATAAGAGAAGAACCGCTGCGACACGTTCCCATCATAGCCTCCTACTACATATAGCATCTACAGAAAGACAATTATCGACATTCAAAGTGTAAACAGTATCATCTTTTGGATTAACATTATACGTAGGTGGAAGGGCACACCAAACAAGAACTGGTTCAGTCAAAAAGTTCGAAACATAGCATGCCTTCTCTGAACATACCTCTGGGGTCATTCCCTTCATTCCCTCTCTTTTTTATGCAAAGAGAAACACTTTTACCGTAACAAAGAAGCCCCTATTTACATCTCTGAGCCAGGACACAAACCGCAGCTGTATGCGCCACCAGGCTCAGGGCAGAAATCATTCATGCAGTTACACAGCTATATATCACTACAAGCATGCAGACACCTATTAAACACTAGATAACCATGTTTATCTTTCCTATTCTCCTTCACAATACCTAGCTGTTCTCTCATCTCTTGTTAGGTCAGCCATTCCCCATTTTCCTCTCCTGTATATCTCTTCAGACATTCTCTATCCTCCCCTTTTTTGCTTGTTAGTTGCAAGGAGGCAAAGGGTGTATGTAGCTGGGTGACCATGACCTGCTTTACGTTACAATCAACTAAACACTGAATACAGGAAAAAAAAGCATGGGAGACATAAGGCAAACATCAATAAGGTGGTTAAAGATAATTATAATAAATCCTGTAATACTTTTGAGTCATGGCCCAAAGTTTCCCAGCCGTGAGAAGAGACCAAAGGCATCCCGCCCCTGGCTCTGTTGCAGATCTTTGTTTTAAGGCTTTTGAGTTTTGTATACTTTTGTAAATTAATTCACAGTGGTCACTCAGATTCACGTAACACATCCTATCAAAGTCTTCACACTTGTGTCCCTGTGCTAATAATAAAAATCAATAGCAACTCGGTTCTGTAGCAACATATGATGGACAGAATCAACATCTGTTAATAAGCCAGAAAAAAAAAGAACAGTATTTGTAGTATTACTTTGTTTAGCAAGCTAGCAGCCTAATTTACTAAGCAAGTTAAAAGCGTGTACTGTTCTTACAGAAGAGATTAGAGAAGCAAAAATCTGTTATGCTGCATTCCAGAACTCAGCCTGAGAATTACAGTCTTCTCCGAGTTCTGCGTTACAATCATTTGACACATGTTGGGGTTGCGATTGTGAAAGTTGCCCATTTACAATTTTCATTGGCATTATCACAGCTAGTTGTTTTAAAAGCAACCCTTGAGCTTCCTGATGTTCGACTTGTTGCAAAATATTCTGAAGCCAATCAATCAAGTTAGTATTACAGTTAGTGACTCTCTAGGACCCTGCAAGACTGTGGCAAGACTCCCGCATCCGGACTGCCTTAATAGCCGTCTCATTCATTTGCAAACAGTTGTCCCTGGGATACCTTGCCTGAGTCACAGAATCGGCACAATTAATTTTCTCCAGCCAACTGCTCATAGTTAACAGCAATTCCCCGATTAAGGTTTTCAATCAAGGCCACTATACATAGCTCACAAAAATCAGATAACCACATCATATACTGTATCAGTTAGTACCATACAAAGCAATAACTTCCAATCATGCAGTGTGAGCGTATAAGGCTCTGCCATCACTTCAAGAAGGGACATAGCAAATGTATTATGAATCCTCCCTTCCCGCACTGCTTTGCTTAACTCTTTAACAGCCTCGTATTGCACAGGCTGCCACTCTGGAGGTTGATTTGTCTGACAAAATACTGAACATGCCATAGCGACTCCCAAAACCCATCACTGAAGTGTTTCCCACTTGCATTCCTGTCACCAATCCCTCAGACTCCCTTTCACCCTCCCCAAAAATACAATCAATGCATCAGGAGAGACAAGGGGGTGGGGGAAAGGTCTAGCCCCTTTTCCAGATCTATAGGACCTGGATCAAAAGGTTTATCAGTGTCAATAAAATCATTGTCCGAGTTGCCCTGTTCCCGTGCTTGGTCCTGTGTTGTGAGGGTCACTGCAATCAGTGACAGAAGCTTTGGGGGCAGAGGAGGTGTGGACAGAATCGCCATCGCTGACGGCGTCTTGAGAAGAGTCGCGCTGTCAGTGGAATTTACAGCTTCCTCTGGTTTAGCACCGTTAGTAGAATTAGTCCACACTTGGCAAAGGGTAGTCAGAATTTGCCACCAAGGTGCTAAATGCATTCCCGACACGGAGTTCCCCTCCGCGGCAGCATCATACAATCGGCTGCTGTATGTACACACTTTCATTCTTTCAAAGTCTCTAAAGTTTTTTGGCTGCTCACCTGTCTCGATGCATACAGGTGTTATCCTCGGGGTTTAGGTTGCCCGCCTGGTCCAGACAGCAAGACGACCGTTCAGCCAAGCCGTCTCCTCCGGAACACAGCCCTCTTCACGAGCTGTCTTTTTTATCGACCAGCTCCGTCCTTATTCTTCCAAGGCTTCGGAACACCACCATAGGGGTCACCATTTGAGGAAACTGAGGCACGGACTCCCTGACCTGACTAGAAGACCCTTCATGAGTCCATATACGTCTCTTTCTGGGGACGAAGCCTGATTCCCCATTACGGATTTCCCACAGCTCACCTCTCAGCTCCGGAGGGATTTCTGGCCGGCTCCTGCTTCCTTTCAGCAGATCATTCAAAGTTCTGTGGGACTCGCTGCATGTCGCTCAGTCAGGCGATTCGAGAGCCCTTCACGTTAGATCCTTAAACGCATCACGTCGGGGTCACCAATTTGCGGCGAATGAAGAGACGGGACGCAGCTTGATGCAAGCAAATGTCAATTTATTGTACAGAAGCACGAGGTTTTATAGACTTTCAGAAGCTGCGCGTTTTAAACAGATTGGTTCTTGAAGCTAAGCCTTGCATACTAGGCAATCCCTGATTGGTGGTTAACTACCATCAATTAACTGCAAGGTGTTATCTTTCCTTGGCGCCATCCGTCTCCCACTCCCCTGTGCTCTGTAAACATGCCTCATCATGTTAATTGTTGTGTCTATTCACACTCCTCGTCCTCCCAGGGTTCGTGACCTACAAGCTCGAGCACATTCCCCTCAGCAAACTGATTGCCATGCACGGTCCTAGTTTGCAGACCGCTCCTGCATTGCAGAAAGGAATTCCGTTGCTTGTTCTTCCACTGGCCCGGTAGCCAGCTGAAAGACACCACAAAAGTGGTTCTACCTGCTTGCTGGGCTGAGATGGGGAATCGCTGAGTTTGGGAGTCGGCTGGTGACAAAATGTTCCAAACACACCCCATGCACAACTCCACCGGGGAAGGTGCCAGAAAGGAGTTCTGTTGGTAGTTCTTCCACTGCCCCGGTAGCCAGCTGAAAGACACCACAAAAGTGGTTCTACCTGCTTTCTGGGCTGAGATGGGGAATCGCTGACTTTTGGAGTCGGCTGGTGACAAAATGTTCCAAACACACCCCATGCATAACTCCAGCGGGGAAGGTGCCAGAAAGGAGTTCTGTTGGTTGTTCTTCCACTGCCCCGGTAGCCAGCTGAAAGACACCACAAAAGTGGTTCTACCTGCTTACTGGGCTGAGATGGGCAATCGCTGACTTTTGGAGTCGGCTGGTGAGAAAGTGTTCCAAACACACCCCATGCACAACTCCACCGGGGAAGGTGCCAGAAAGGAATTCCGTTGCTTGTTCTTCCACTGCCCCGGTAGCCAGCTGAAAGACACCACAAAAGTGGTTCTACCTGCTTACTGGGCTGAGATGGGCAATCGCTGACTTTTGGAGTCGGCTGGTGACAAAATGTTCCAAACACACCCCATGCACAACTCCAGCGGGGAAGGTGCCAGAAAGGAGTTCTGTTGGTTGTTCTTCCACTGCCCCGGTAGCCAGCTGAAAGACACCACAAAAGTGGTTCTACCTGCTTTCTGGGCTGAGATGGGGAACCGCTGACTTTTGGAGTCGGCTGGTGACAAAATGTTCCAAACACACCCCATGCACAACTCCAGCGGGGAAGGTGCCAGAAAGGAGTTCTGTTGGTAGTTCTTCCACTGCCCCGGTAGCCAGCTGAAAGACACCCCAAAAGTTGTTCTACCTGCTTTCTGGGCTGAGATGGGGAACCGCTGACTTTTGGAGTCGGCTGGTGACAAAACGTTCCAAACACCCCCCATGCACAACTCCACCGGGGAAGGTGCCAGCAAGGAGTTCTCTGGTAGTTTTTACATTGCTCCGCTAGGCAGCTGAAAGACACCACAAAAGTTGTTCTACCTGCTTTCTGGGCTGAGATGGGGAACCGCTGACTTTTGGAGTCGGCCGGTGACAAAATGTTGCAAACACACCCCATGCACAACTCCACCGGGGAAGGTGCCAGCAAGGAGTTCTCTGGTAGTTTTTACATTGCTCCGCTAGGCAGCTGAAAGACACCACAAAAGTTGTTCTACCTGCTTTCTGGGCTGAGATGGGGAATCGCTGACTTTTGGAGTAGGCTGGTGACAAAACGTTCCAAACACACCCCATGCACAACTCCACCGGGGAAGGTGCCAGCAAGGAGTTCTCTGGTAGTTTTTACATTGCTCCGCAAGGCAGCTGAAAGACACCACGAGTGTGAGTGGTCGTGTGAGTGTGAGGGTGAGTGTGAGGGTGAGGGTTAGGACTAGGGTTAGGGTGAGTGTGAGTGTGAGGGTGAGAGTGAGTGTGAGGGTGAGTGTGAGTGTGAGTGTGAGGGTGAGGGTGAGTGTGAGGGTGAGTGTGAGTGTTAGGGTGAGGGTGAGTGTGAGGGTGAGTGTGAGTGTGAGGATGAGTGTGAGTGTGAGTGTGAGGGTGAGGGTTAGGGTGAGTGTGAGGGTGAGTGTGAGGGTGAGTGTGAGTGTGAGTGTGAGTGTGAGTGTGAGGGGGAGTTTGAGTGTGAGTGTGAGTGTGAGGGTGAGAGTGAGTGTGAGTGTATTGAGTTTGAGTGTGAGGGTTAGGTTTAGGGTCAGCGTGAGTGTGAGGGTGAGTGTGAGTATGAGTGTGAGTGTGAGTGTGAGTGTGAGGGGGAGTTTGAGTGTGAGTGTGAGTGTGAGGGTGAGAGTGAGTGTGAGTGTATTGAGTTTGAGTGTGAGGGTGAGGGTGAGTGTGAGGGTGAGTGTGAGTGTGAGGATGAGTGTGAGTGTGAGTGTGAGGGTGAGGGTTAGGGTGAGTGTGAGGGTGAGTGTGAGTGTGAGTGTGAGTGTGAGTGTGAGTGTGAGGGGGAGTTTGAGTGTGAGTGTGAGTGTGAGGGGGAGAGTGAGTGTGAGTGTATTGAGCTTGAGTGTGAGGGTTAGGTTTAGGGTCAGCGTGAGTGTGAGAGTGAGTGTGAGTATGAGTGTGAGTGTGAAGATGAGTGTGAGTGTGAGGGTGAGTGTGAGGGTGAGGGTGAGTGTGAGCGTGAGGGTGAGTGTGAAGGTGAGTGTGAGTGTGAGTGTGAGTTTTACGGTGAGTGTGAGGGTGAGTGTGAGTGTGAGTGGGAGGGAGAGGGTGAGGGTGAGTGTGACTGTGAGTGTGAGTTTGAGTGTGAGGGTGAGTGTTAGGGTGAGTGTGAGTGTGAGTGTGAGTGTGAGTGTGAGGGTGAGTGTGAGTGTGAGTGTTAGGGTTAGGGTTAGGGTGATTGTGAGTGTGAGTGTGAGTGTGAGGGTTAGGGTTAGGGTGAGTGTGAGTGTGAGGGTGAGGGTGAGGGTGAGTGTGAGTGTGAGGGTGAGTGTGAGGGTGAGGGTGAATGTGAGGATGAGGGTGAGTGTGAGTGTGAGTGTGATTGTGAGGGTGAGGGTGAGTGTGAGTGTGAGTGTGAGGGTGAGGGTGAGGGTGAGTGTGAGTGTGAGGGTGAGGGTGACGGTAAGTGTGAGTGTGAGGTTTAGGTTTAGGGTTAGGGTGAGTGTGAAAGTGAGGGTGAGTGTGAGTGTGAGGGTGAGGGTGATTGTGAGGGTGAGTGTGAGTGAGAGTGAGAGGGTGAAACTGAGTGTGAGCGTGAGGGTGAGGCTGAGGGTTAGGGTGAGTGTGAGGGTGAGTGTGAGGGAGAGGGTGAGGGTGAGTGTGAGGGTGAGTGTGACTGTGAGTGTGAGTTTGAGTGTGAGGGTGAGTGTTAGGGTGAGTGTGAGTGTGAGTGTGAGTGTGAGGGTGAGGGTGAGTGTGAGTGTGAGGGTTAGGGTTAGGGTGAGTCTGAGTGTGAGTGTGAGGGTGAGGGTGAGCGTGAGTGTGAGTGTGAGGATGAGTGTGAAGATGAGTGTGAGTGTGAGGGTGAGTGTGAGGGTGAGTGTGACCGTGAGGGTGAGTGTGAAGGTGAGTGTGAGTGTGAGTGTGAGTTTTACGGTGAGTGTGAGGGTGAGTGTGAGTGTGAGTGTGAGGGAGAGGGTGAGGGTGAGTGTGACTGTGAGTGTGAGTTTGAGTGTGAGGGTGAGTGTTAGGGTGAGTGTGAGTGTGAGTGTGAGTGTGAGGGTGAGGGTGAGTGTGAGTGTGAGGGTTAGGGTTAGGGTGAGTGTGAGTGTGAGGGTGAGTGTGAGTGTGAGTGTGAGGGTGAGTTTGAGGGTGAATGTGAGGATGAGGGTGAGTGTGAGTGTGATTGTGAGGGTGAGGGTGAGTGTGAGTGTGAGGGTGAGGGTGAGGGTGAATGTGAGTGTGAGTGTGTGTGTGAGTGTGAGTGTAAGGGTGAGGGTGAGTGTGAGTGTGAGTTTGAGTGTGTATTTGAGTTTGAGTGTGAGTGTGAGGGTGAGTGTGAGGGTGAGTTTGAGGGTTAGGGTTAGGGTTAGGGTGAGTGTGAGGGTGAGGGTGAGTGTGATTGTGAGTGTGAGGGTGAGTGTGAGGGTGAGTGTGAGGGAGAGGGTGAGGGTGAGTGTGAGTGTGAGTGTGAGGGGGAGGGTGAGTGTGAGGGTGAGTGTGAGTGTGAGTTTGAGTGTGAGTGTGAGGGTGAGGGTGAGTGTGAGGGTGAGGGTGAGTGTGAGTGTGAGGGTGACGGTAATTGTGAGTGTGAGGGTTAGGGTGAGTGTGAGGGTGAATGTTAGTGTGAGAGTGAGTGTGAGTGTGAGTGTGTATGTGAGTTTGAGTGTGAGTGTGAGGGTGAGTGTGAGGGTGAGTTTGAGGGTTAGGGTTAGGGTTAGGGTGAGTCTGAGTGTGAGTGTGAGGGTGAGGGTGAGTGTGAGTGTGAGTGTGAGGATGAGTGTGAATGTGAGAGTGAGTGTGAGTGTGAGGGTTAGGGTTAGGGTGATTGTGAGTGTGAGTGTGAGTGTGAGGGTGAGTGTGAGTGTGAGTGTGAGTGTGAGGGTGAGGGTGAGTGTGAGTGTAAGTGTGAGGGTGAGTGTGAGGTGAGGGTGAGTGTGAGGGTGAGTGTGAGTGTGAGGGTGAGGGTGAGGGTGAGTGTGAGTGTGAGGGTGAGGGTGAGGGTGAGTGTGAGTGTGAGGGTGAGTGTGAGTGTGAGGGTGAGTGTGAGTTTGAGTGTGAGGGTGACGGTAAGTTTGAATGTGAGGGTTAGGGTTAGGGTGAGTGTGAGGTTGAGTGTGAGTGTGAGTGTGAGAGTGAGTGTGAGGGTGAGTGTGAGTGTGAGTGTGAGGGTGAGTGTGAGTGTGAGGGTTAGGTTTAGGGTTAGTGTGTAGTGTGAGGGTGAGTGTGAGTATGTGTGTGAGTGTGAGTGTGAGGATGAGTGTGAGGGTGAGTGTGAGGGTGAGTGTGAGGGTGAGTAGTGAGTGTGAGTGTGAGTGTGTGTGTGAGGGTGAGGGTTAGGGTGAGGGTGAGTGTGAGGGTGAGGGTTAGGGTGAGTGTGAGGGTGAGGGTGAGGGTGAGTGTGAGGGTGAGTGTGAGTGTGAGGGTTCGTGTGAGGGTGTGGGTGAGTGTGAGGGTGATTGTGAGTGTGAGTGTGAGGGTGAGGGTGAGGGTGAGGGTGAGTGTGTATGTGAGGGTGAGTGTGAGTGTCAGTGTGAGGGTTAGGGTTAGGGTGAGTGTGAGGGTGAGTGTGAGGGTGAGTGTGAGGGTGAGTGTGAGTGTGAGGGTTAGAGTTAGGGTGAGTTTGAGGGTGAGGGTGAGGGTGATTGTGAGTGTGAGTGTGAGGGTGACTGTGTGAGTGTGAGTGTGAGTGTGAGTGTGAGTGTGAGTGTGAGGGTGAGGGTGAGGGTGAGGGTGAGTGTGAGGGTTAGGGTTAGGGTGAGTGTGAGGTGACGGTGAGTGTGAGGGTGAGGGTGAGTGTGAGGTGACGGTGAGTGTGAGGGTGAGGGTGAGTGTGAGTGTGTTGGTGAGGGAGAGGGTGAGTGTGACTGTGAGTGTGAGTTTGAGGGTGAGGGTGAGTGTGAGGGTGAGTGTGAGGGTGAGTGTGAGTGTGAGGGTTAGGGTTAGGGTTAGGGTGAGTGTGAGTGTGAGTGTGAGGGTGAGTGTGAGGGTGAGTATGAGTGTGAGGGTGAGGGTGAGTGTGAGGGTGAGGGTGAATGTGAGGGTGAGTGTGAGTGTGAGTTTGAGGGTGAGGGTGAGAGTGAGGGTGAGTGTGAGTGTGAGGGTTAGGGTTAGGGTGAGTGTGAGTGTGAGTGTGAGGGTGAGTGTGAGTGTGAGTGTGAGGGTGAGTTTGAGGGTGAATGTGAGGATGAGGGTGAGTGTGAGTGTGATTGTGAGGGTGAGGGTGAGTGTGAGTGTGAGTGTGAGGGTGAGGGTGAGGGTGAATGTGAGTGTGAGTGTGTGTGTGAGTGTGAGTGTAAGGGTGAGGGTGAGTGTGAGTGTGAGTATGAGTGTGAGTGTGAGTTTGAGTGTGTATGTGAGTTTGAGTGTGAGTTTGAGTGTGTATGTGAGTTTCAGTGTGAGTGTGAGGGTGAGTGTGAGGGTGAGTTTGAGGGTTAGGGTTAGGGTTAGGGTGAGTGTGAGGGTGAGGGTGAGTGTGATTGTGAGTGTGAGGGTGAGTGTGAGGGTGAGTGTGAGGGAGAGGGTGAGGGTGAGTGTGAGTGTGAGTGTGAGGGGGAGGGTGAGTGTGAGGGTGAGTGTGAGTGTGAGTTTGAGTGTGAGTGTGAGGGTGAGGGTGAGTGTGAGGGTGAGGGTGAGTGTGAGTGTGAGGGTGACGGTAATTGTGAGTGTGAGGGTTAGGGTGAGTGTGAGGGTGAATGTTAGTGTGAGAGTGAGTGTGAGTGTGAGTGTGTATGTGAGTTTGAGTGTGAGTGTGAGGGTGAGTGTGAGGGTGAGTTTGAGGGTTAGGGTTAGGGTTAGGGTGAGTCTGAGTGTGAGTGTGAGGGTGAGGGTGAGTGTGAGTGTGAGTGTGAGGATGAGTGTGAATGTGAGAGTGAGTGTGAGTGTGAGGGTTAGGGTTAGGGTGATTGTGAGTGTGAGTGTGAGTGTGAGGGTGAGTGTGAGTGTGAGTGTGAGTGTGAGGGTGAGGGTGAGTGTGAGTGTAAGTGTGAGGGTGAGTGTGAGGTGAGGGTGAGTGTGAGGGTGAGTGTGAGTGTGAGGGTGAGGGTGAGGGTGAGTGTGAGTGTGAGGGTGAGGGTGAGGGTGAGTGTGAGTGTGAGGGTGAGTGTGAGTGTGAGGGTGAGTGTGAGTTTGAGTGTGAGGGTGACGGTAAGTTTGAATGTGAGGGTTAGGGTTAGGGTGAGTGTGAGGTTGAGTGTGAGTGTGAGTGTGAGAGTGAGTGTGAGGGTGAGTGTGAGTGTGAGTGTGAGGGTGAGTGTGAGTGTGAGGGTTAGGTTTAGGGTTAGTGTGTAGTGTGAGGGTGAGTGTGAGTATGTGTGTGAGTGTGAGTGTGAGGATGAGTGTGAGGGTGAGTGTGAGGGTGAGTGTGAGGGTGAGTAGTGAGTGTGAGTGTGAGTGTGTGTGTGAGGGTGAGGGTTAGGGTGAGGGTGAGTGTGAGGGTGAGGGTTAGGGTGAGTGTGAGGGTGAGGGTGAGGGTGAGTGTGAGGGTGAGTGTGAGTGTGAGGGTTCGTGTGAGGGTGTGGGTGAGTGTGAGGGTGAGTGTGAGGGAGAGGGTGAGGGTGAGTGTGAGGGTGAGTGTGACTGTGAGTGTGAGTTTGAGTGTGAGGGTGAGTGTTAGGGTGAGTGTGAGTGTGAGTGTGAGTGTGAGGGTGAGGGTGAGTGTGAGTGTGAGGGTTAGGGTTAGGGTGAGTCTGAGTGTGAGTGTGAGGGTGAGGGTGAGCGTGAGTGTGAGTGTGAGGATGAGTGTGAAGATGAGTGTGAGTGTGAGGGTGAGTGTGAGGGTGAGTGTGACCGTGAGGGTGAGTGTGAAGGTGAGTGTGAGTGTGAGTGTGAGTTTTACGGTGAGTGTGAGGGTGAGTGTGAGTGTGAGTGTGAGGGAGAGGGTGAGGGTGAGTGTGACTGTGAGTGTGAGTTTGAGTGTGAGGGTGAGTGTTAGGGTGAGTGTGAGTGTGAGTGTGAGTGTGAGGGTGAGGGTGAGTGTGAGTGTGAGGGTTAGGGTTAGGGTGAGTGTGAGTGTGAGGGTGAGTGTGAGTGTGAGTGTGAGGGTGAGTTTGAGGGTGAATGTGAGGATGAGGGTGAGTGTGAGTGTGATTGTGAGGGTGAGGGTGAGTGTGAGTGTGAGGGTGAGGGTGAGGGTGAATGTGAGTGTGAGTGTGTGTGTGAGTGTGAGTGTAAGGGTGAGGGTGAGTGTGAGTGTGAGTTTGAGTGTGTATTTGAGTTTGAGTGTGAGTGTGAGGGTGAGTGTGAGGGTGAGTTTGAGGGTTAGGGTTAGGGTTAGGGTGAGTGTGAGGGTGAGGGTGAGTGTGATTGTGAGTGTGAGGGTGAGTGTGAGGGTGAGTGTGAGGGAGAGGGTGAGGGTGAGTGTGAGTGTGAGTGTGAGGGGGAGGGTGAGTGTGAGGGTGAGTGTGAGTGTGAGTTTGAGTGTGAGTGTGAGGGTGAGGGTGAGTGTGAGGGTGAGGGTGAGTGTGAGTGTGAGGGTGACGGTAATTGTGAGTGTGAGGGTTAGGGTGAGTGTGAGGGTGAATGTTAGTGTGAGAGTGAGTGTGAGTGTGAGTGTGTATGTGAGTTTGAGTGTGAGTGTGAGGGTGAGTGTGAGGGTGAGTTTGAGGGTTAGGGTTAGGGTTAGGGTGAGTCTGAGTGTGAGTGTGAGGGTGAGGGTGAGTGTGAGTGTGAGTGTGAGGATGAGTGTGAATGTGAGAGTGAGTGTGAGTGTGAGGGTTAGGGTTAGGGTGATTGTGAGTGTGAGTGTGAGTGTGAGGGTGAGTGTGAGTGTGAGTGTGAGTGTGAGGGTGAGGGTGAGTGTGAGTGTAAGTGTGAGGGTGAGTGTGAGGTGAGGGTGAGTGTGAGGGTGAGTGTGAGTGTGAGGGTGAGGGTGAGGGTGAGTGTGAGTGTGAGGGTGAGGGTGAGGGTGAGTGTGAGTGTGAGGGTGAGTGTGAGTGTGAGGGTGAGTGTGAGTTTGAGTGTGAGGGTGACGGTAAGTTTGAATGTGAGGGTTAGGGTTAGGGTGAGTGTGAGGTTGAGTGTGAGTGTGAGTGTGAGAGTGAGTGTGAGGGTGAGTGTGAGTGTGAGTGTGAGGGTGAGTGTGAGTGTGAGGGTTAGGTTTAGGGTTAGTGTGTAGTGTGAGGGTGAGTGTGAGTATGTGTGTGAGTGTGAGTGTGAGGATGAGTGTGAGGGTGAGTGTGAGGGTGAGTGTGAGGGTGAGTAGTGAGTGTGAGTGTGAGTGTGTGTGTGAGGGTGAGGGTTAGGGTGAGGGTGAGTGTGAGGGTGAGGGTTAGGGTGAGTGTGAGGGTGAGGGTGAGGGTGAGTGTGAGGGTGAGTGTGAGTGTGAGGGTTCGTGTGAGGGTGTGGGTGAGTGTGAGGGTGATTGTGAGTGTGAGTGTGAGGGTGAGGGTGAGGGTGAGGGTGAGTGTGTATGTGAGGGTGAGTGTGAGTGTCAGTGTGAGGGTTAGGGTTAGGGTGAGTGTGAGGGTGAGTGTGAGGGTGAGTGTGAGGGTGAGTGTGAGTGTGAGGGTTAGAGTTAGGGTGAGTTTGAGGGTGAGGGTGAGGGTGATTGTGAGTGTGAGTGTGAGGGTGACTGTGTGAGTGTGAGTGTGAGTGTGAGTGTGAGTGTGAGTGTGAGGGTGAGGGTGAGGGTGAGGGTGAGTGTGAGGGTTAGGGTTAGGGTGAGTGTGAGGTGACGGTGAGTGTGAGGGTGAGGGTGAGTGTGAGGTGACGGTGAGTGTGAGGGTGAGGGTGAGTGTGAGTGTGTTGGTGAGGGAGAGGGTGAGTGTGACTGTGAGTGTGAGTTTGAGGGTGAGGGTGAGTGTGAGGGTGAGTGTGAGGGTGAGTGTGAGTGTGAGGGTTAGGGTTAGGGTTAGGGTGAGTGTGAGTGTGAGTGTGAGGGTGAGTGTGAGGGTGAGTATGAGTGTGAGGGTGAGGGTGAGTGTGAGGGTGAGGGTGAATGTGAGGGTGAGTGTG
The DNA here is from genome assembly GCF_963210335.1 of Falco punctatus. NCBI lineage: Eukaryota > Metazoa > Chordata > Aves > Falconiformes > Falconidae > Falco > Falco punctatus. Next base: position 375,279 of record NW_027660149.1, read on the forward strand.
AGTGTGAGTTTGAGGGTGAGGGTGAGAGTGAGGGTGAGTGTGAGTGTGAGGGTTAGGGTTAGGGTGAGTGTGAGTGTGAGTGTGAGGGTGAGTGTGAGTGTGAGTGTGAGGGTGAGTTTGAGGGTGAATGTGAGGATGAGGGTGAGTGTGAGTGTGATTGTGAGGGTGAGGGTGAGTGTGAGTGTGAGTGTGAGGGTGAGGGTGAGGGTGAATGTGAGTGTGAGTGTGTGTGTGAGTGTGAGTGTAAGGGTGAGGGTGAGTGTGAGTGTGAGTATGAGTGTGAGTGTGAGTTTGAGTGTGTATGTGAGTTTGAGTGTGAGTTTGAGTGTGTATGTGAGTTTCAGTGTGAGTGTGAGGGTGAGTGTGAGGGTGAGTTTGAGGGTTAGGGTTAGGGTTAGGGTGAGTGTGAGGGTGAGGGTGAGTGTGATTGTGAGTGTGAGGGTGAGTGTGAGGGTGAGTGTGAGGGAGAGGGTGAGGGTGAGTGTGAGTGTGAGTGTGAGGGGGAGGGTGAGTGTGAGGGTGAGTGTGAGTGTGAGTTTGAGTGTGAGTGTGAGGGTGAGGGTGAGTGTGAGGGTGAGGGTGAGTGTGAGTGTGAGGGTGACGGTAATTGTGAGTGTGAGGGTTAGGGTGAGTGTGAGGGTGAATGTTAGTGTGAGAGTGAGTGTGAGTGTGAGTGTGTATGTGAGTTTGAGTGTGAGTGTGAGGGTGAGTGTGAGGGTGAGTTTGAGGGTTAGGGTTAGGGTTAGGGTGAGTCTGAGTGTGAGTGTGAGGGTGAGGGTGAGTGTGAGTGTGAGTGTGAGGATGAGTGTGAATGTGAGAGTGAGTGTGAGTGTGAGGGTTAGGGTTAGGGTGATTGTGAGTGTGAGTGTGAGTGTGAGGGTGAGTGTGAGTGTGAGTGTGAGTGTGAGGGTGAGGGTGAGTGTGAGTGTAAGTGTGAGGGTGAGTGTGAGGTGAGGGTGAGTGTGAGGGTGAGTGTGAGTGTGAGGGTGAGGGTGAGGGTGAGTGTGAGTGTGAGGGTGAGGGTGAGGGTGAGTGTGAGTGTGAGGGTGAGTGTGAGTGTGAGGGTGAGTGTGAGTTTGAGTGTGAGGGTGACGGTAAGTTTGAATGTGAGGGTTAGGGTTAGGGTGAGTGTGAGGTTGAGTGTGAGTGTGAGTGTGAGAGTGAGTGTGAGGGTGAGTGTGAGTGTGAGTGTGAGGGTGAGTGTGAGTGTGAGGGTTAGGTTTAGGGTTAGTGTGTAGTGTGAGGGTGAGTGTGAGTATGTGTGTGAGTGTGAGTGTGAGGATGAGTGTGAGGGTGAGTGTGAGGGTGAGTGTGAGGGTGAGTAGTGAGTGTGAGTGTGAGTGTGTGTGTGAGGGTGAGGGTTAGGGTGAGGGTGAGTGTGAGGGTGAGGGTTAGGGTGAGTGTGAGGGTGAGGGTGAGGGTGAGTGTGAGGGTGAGTGTGAGTGTGAGGGTTCGTGTGAGGGTGTGGGTGAGTGTGAGGGTGATTGTGAGTGTGAGTGTGAGGGTGAGGGTGAGGGTGAGGGTGAGTGTGTATGTGAGGGTGAGTGTGAGTGTCAGTGTGAGGGTTAGGGTTAGGGTGAGTGTGAGGGTGAGTGTGAGGGTGAGTGTGAGGGTGAGTGTGAGTGTGAGGGTTAGAGTTAGGGTGAGTTTGAGGGTGAGGGTGAGGGTGATTGTGAGTGTGAGTGTGAGGGTGACTGTGTGAGTGTGAGTGTGAGTGTGAGTGTGAGTGTGAGTGTGAGGGTGAGGGTGAGGGTGAGGGTGACGGTTAGTGTTAGGGTTAGGGTGAGTTTAAGGGCGAGTGTGAGGGTGAGGGTGAGGGTCAGTGTGAGGTGACGGTGAGTGTGAGGGTGAGGGTGAGTGTGAGATGACGGTGAGTGTGAGGGTGAGGGTGAGTGTGAGTGTGTTGGTGAGGGTGAGGGTGAGTGTGACTGTGAGTGTGAGTTTGAGGGTGAGGGTGAGTGTGAGGGTGAGTGTGAGGGTTAGGGTTAGGGTTAGGGTGAGTGTGAGTGTGAGTGTGAGGGTGAGTGTGAGGGTGAGTGTGAGTGTGAGGGTGAGGGTGAGTGTGAGGGTGAGGGTGAATGTGAGGGTGAGTGTGAGTGTGAGTTTGAGGGTGAGGGTGAGAGTGAGGGTGAGTGTGAGTGTGAGGGTTAGGGTTAGGGTAAGTGTGAGGGTGAGTGTGAGTGTGAGTCTCACAGGTAAAAGAAGTATCAGAGGTAAAAAAAGATTCGGGTAAAATGTCTAGCAGGTAGAAAAGTCTCACAGGTAGAAAAAGTCTCATGGGTAAAAAATTCCCGCAGGTAAAAAGTCTCAGGGGTAAAATAAGTCTCAGGGATAAAATAAGTCTCACAGGTAAAATAAGTCTCAGGGGTAAAAAAAGTCTCATGGGTTAAAAAACATCTGACGGGTGAAAAGTCTCAGAGGTAAAAAGTCCCATAGGTAAAAAATGTCTCACGTGAAAAAAGTCTGACGGGTAAAAAAAGTCATGGGTAAAAAAAGTCTCAGAGGTAAAAAAAGATTCGGGTAAAATGTCTAGCAGGTAGAAAAGTCGCACAGGTAGAAAAAGTCTCATGGGTAAAAAATTCCCGCAGGTAAAAATCTCAGGGGTAAAATAGGTCTCAGGGGTAAAAAAAGTCTCACAGGTAAAAAAAGTATCACGGGTGAAAAAAGTCTCACAGGCAAAAAAACGTCTCAGAGGCAAAAAGTCCCATAGGTAAAAAATGTCTCACGGGAAAAAAGTCTGACGGGTAAAAAAAGTCATGGGTAAAAAAAAGTCTCACAGGTAAAAAAAGTCTCAGAGGTAAAAAATGATTCGGGTAAAAAGTCTAGCAGGTAGAAAAGTCTTATGGGTAGAAAAAGTCTCATGGGTAAAAAATTCCCGCAGGTAAAAAGTCTCAGGGGTAAAATAAGTCTCATGGGTAAAATAAGTCTCAGGGGTAAAATAAGTCTCACAGGTAAAAAAAGATTCGGGTAAAAAGTCTAGCAGGTAGAAAAGTCGCACAGGTAGAAAAAGTCTCATGGGTAAAAAATTCCCGCAGGTAAAAATCTCAGGGGTAAAATAAGTCTCAGGGGTAAAATATGTCTCATGGGTAAAAAAAGTCTCACAGGTAAAAAAAGTATCACGGGTGAAAAAAGTCTCACAGGCAAAAAAACGTCTCAGAGGCAAAAAGTCCCATAGGTAAAAAATGTCTCACGGGAAAAAAGTCTGACGGGTAAAAAAAGTCATGGTTAAAAAAAAGTCTCACAGGTAAAAAAAGTCTCATAGGTAAAAAAAGATTCGGGTAAAAAGTCTAGCAGGTAGAAAAGTCTTATGGGTAGAAAAAGTCTCATGGGTAAAAAATTCCCGCAGGTAAAAAGTCTCAGGGGTAAAATAAGTCTCATGGGTAAAAAAACTCTCAGGGGTAAAATAAGTCTCATGGGTAAAAAAAGATTTGCGTAAAAAGTCTAGCAGGTAGAAAAGTCGCACAGGTCGAAAAAGTCTCATGGGTAAAAAATTCCCACAGGTAAAAAGTCTCAGGGGTAAAATAAGTCTCAGGGGTAAAATAAGTCTCACAGGTAAAAAAAGTCTCACAGGTAAAAAAAGTCTCACGGGTTAAAAAACATCTGACGGGTGAAAAGTCTCAGAGGTAAAAAGTCCCATAGGTAAAAAATGTCTCACGTGAAAAAAGTCTTACGGGTAAAAAAAGTCATGGGTAAAAAAAGTCTCACAGGTAAAAAAAGATTCGGGTAAAATGTCTAGCAGGTAGAAAAGTCTCACAGGTAGAAAAAGTCTCATGGGTAAAAAATTCCCGCAGGTAAAATGTCTCAGGGGGAAAATAAGTCTCAGGGGTAAAATAAGTCTCAGGGGTAAAAAAAGTCTCACGAGTTAAAAAACATCTGACGGGTAAAAAGTCTCAGAGGTAAAAAGTCCCATATGAAAAAAATGTCTCAAGTGAAAAAAGTCTGCCGGGTAAAAAAGTCATGGGTAAAAAAAGTCTCAGAGGTAAAAAAAGATTCGGGTAAAAAGTCTAGCAGGTAGAAAAGTCTTATGGGTAGAAAAAGTCTCATGGGTAAAAAATTCCCGCAGGTAAAAAGTCTCAGGGGTAAAATAAGTCTCAGGGATAAAATAAGTCTCACAGGTAAAATAAGTCTCAGGGGTAAAAAAAGTCTCACGGGTTAAAAAACATCTGACGGGTGAAAAGTCTCAGAGGTAAAAAGTCCCATAGGTAAAAAATGTCTCACGTGAAAAAAGTCTGACGGGTAAAAAAAGTCATGGGTAAAAAAAGTCTCACAGGTAAAAAAAGATTCGGGTAAAAAGTCTAGCAGGTAGAAAAGTCGCACAGGTAGAAAAAGTCTCATGGGTAAAAAATTCCCGCAGGTAAAAATCTCAGGGGTAAAATAGGTCTCAGGGGTAAAAAAAGTCTCAGAGGTAAAAAAAGTATCACGGGTGAAAAAAGTCTCACAGGCAAAAAACCGTCTCAGAGGCAAAAAGTCCCATAGGTAAAAAATGTCTCACGGGAAAAAAGTCTGACGGGTAAAAAAAGTCATGGGTAAAAAAAAGTCTCACAGGTAAAAAAAGTCTCAGAGGTAAAAAATGATTCGGGTAAAAAGTCTAGCAGGTAGAAAAGTCTTATGGGTAGAAAAAGTCTCATGGGTAAAAAATTCCCGCAGGTAAAAAGTCTCAGGGGTAAAATAAGTCTCATGGGTAAAATAAGTCTCAGGGGTAAAATAAGTCTCACAGGTAAAAAAAGATTCGGGTAAAAAGTCTAGCAGGTAGAAAAGTCGCACAGGTAGAAAAAGTCTCATGGGTAAAAAATTCCCGCAGGTAAAAATCTCAGGGGTAAAATAAGTCTCAGGGGTAAAATATGTCTCATGGGTAAAAAAAGTCTCACAGGTAAAAAAAGTATCACGGGTGAAAAAAGTCTCACAGGCAAAAAAACGTCTCAGAGGCAAAAAGTCCCATAGGTAAAAAATGTCTCACGGGAAAAAAGTCTGACGGGTAAAAAAAGTCATGGTTAAAAAAAAGTCTCACAGGTAAAAAAAGTCTCATAGGTAAAAAAAGATTCGGGTAAAAAGTCTAGCAGGTAGAAAAGTCTTATGGGTAGAAAAAGTCTCATGGGTAAAAAATTCCCGCAGGTAAAAAGTCTCAGGGGTAAAATAAGTCTCATGGGTAAAAAAACTCTCAGGGGTAAAATAAGTCTCATGGGTAAAAAAAGATTTGCGTAAAAAGTCTAGCAGGTAGAAAAGTCGCACAGGTCGAAAAAGTCTCATGGGTAAAAAATTCCCACAGGTAAAAAGTCTCAGGGGTAAAATAAGTCTCACAGGTAAAAAAAGTCTCACAGGTAAAAAAAGTCTCACGGGTTAAAAAACATCTGACGGGTGAAAAGTCTCAGAGGTAAAAAGTCCCATAGGTAAAAAATGTCTCACGTGAAAAAAGTCTTACGGGTAAAAAAAGTCATGGGTAAAAAAAGTCTCACAGGTAAAAAAAGATTCGGGTAAAATGTCTAGCAGGTAGAAAAGTCTCACAGGTAGAAAAAGTCTCATGGGTAAAAAATTCCCGCAGGTAAAATGTCTCAGGGGGAAAATAAGTCTCAGGGGTAAAATAAGTCTCAGGGGTAAAATAAGTCTCAGGGGTAAAAAAAGTCTCACGAGTTAAAAAACATCTGACGGGTAAAAAGTCTCAGAGGTAAAAAGTCCCATATGAAAAAAATGTCTCAAGTGAAAAAAGTCTGCCGGGTAAAAAAGTCATGGGTAAAAAAAGTCTCAGAGGTAAAAAAAGATTCGGGTAAAAAGTCTAGCAGGTAGAAAAGTCTTATGGGTAGAAAAAGTCTCATGGGTAAAAAATTCCCGCAGGTAAAAAGTCTCAGGGGTAAAATAAGTCTCAGGGATAAAATAAGTCTCACAGGTAAAATAAGTCTCAGGGGTAAAAAAAGTCTCACGGGTTAAAAAACATCTGACGGGTGAAAAGTCTCAGAGGTAAAAAGTCCCATAGGTAAAAAATGTCTCACGTGAAAAAAGTCTGACGGGTAAAAAAAGTCATGGGTAAAAAAAGTCTCACAGGTAAAAAAAGATTCGGGTAAAAAGTCTAGCAGGTAGAAAAGTCGCACAGGTAGAAAAAGTCTCATGGGTAAAAAATTCCCGCAGGTAAAAATCTCAGGGGTAAAATAGGTCTCAGGGGTAAAAAAAGTCTCAGAGGTAAAAAAAGTATCACGGGTGAAAAAAGTCTCACAGGCAAAAAACCGTCTCAGAGGCAAAAAGTCCCATAGGTAAAAAATGTCTCACGGGAAAAAAGTCTGACGGGTAAAAAAAGTCATGGGTAAAAAAAAGTCTCACAGGTAAAAAAAGTCTCAGAGGTAAAAAATGATTCGGGTAAAAAGTCTAGCAGGTAGAAAAGTCTTATGGGTAGAAAAAGTCTCATGGGTAAAAAATTCCCGCAGGTAAAAAGTCTCAGGGGTAAAATAAGTCTCATGGGTAAAATAAGTCTCAGGGGTAAAATAAGTCTCACAGGTAAAAAAAGATTCGGGTAAAAAGTCTAGCAGGTAGAAAAGAATCACAGGTAGAAAAAGTCTCATGGGTAAAAAATTCCCGCAGGTAAAAATCTCAGGGGTAAAATAAGTCTCAGGGGTAAAATATGTCTCATGGGTAAAAAAAGTCTCACAGGTAAAAAAAGTATCACGGGTGAAAAAAGTCTCACAGGCAAAAAAACGTCTCAGAGGCAAAAAGTCCCATAGGTAAAAAATGTCTCACGGGAAAAAAGTCTGACGGGTAAAAAAAGTCATGGTTAAAAAAAAGTCTCACAGGTAAAAAAAGTCTCATAGGTAAAAAAAGATTCGGGTAAAAAGTCTAGCAGGTAGAAAAGTCTTATGGGTAGAAAAAGTCTCATGGGTAAAAAATTCCCGCAGGTAAAAAGTCTCAGGGGTAAAATAAGTCTCATGGGTAAAAAAACTCTCAGGGGTAAAATAAGTCTCATGGGTAAAAAAAGATTTGCGTAAAAAGTCTAGCAGGTAGAAAAGTCGCACAGGTCGAAAAAGTCTCATGGGTAAAAAATTCCCACAGGTAAAAAGTCTCAGGGGTAAAATAAGTCTCAGGGGTAAAATAAGTCTCACAGGTAAAAAAAGTCTCACAGGTAAAAAAAGTCTCACGGGTTAAAAAACATCTGACGGGTGAAAAGTCTCAGAGGTAAAAAGTCCCATAGGTAAAAAATGTCTCACGTGAAAAAAGTCTTACGGGTAAAAAAAGTCATGGGTAAAAAAAGTCTCACAGGTAAAAAAAGATTCGGGTAAAATGTCTAGCAGGTAGAAAAGTCTCACAGGTAGAAAAAGTCTCATGGGTAAAAAATTCCCGCAGGTAAAATGTCTCAGGGGGAAAATAAGTCTCAGGGGTAAAATAAGTCTCAGGGGTAAAATAAGTCTCAGGGGTAAAAAAAGTCTCACGAGTTAAAAAACATCTGACGGGTAAAAAGTCTCAGAGGTAAAAAGTCCCATATGAAAAAAATGTCTCAAGTGAAAAAAGTCTGCCGGGTAAAAAAGTCATGGGTAAAAAAAGTCTCAGAGGTAAAAAAAGATTCGGGTAAAAAGTCTAGCAGGTAGAAAAGTCTTATGGGTAGAAAAAGTCTCATGGGTAAAAAATTCCCGCAGGTAAAAAGTCTCAGGGGTAAAATAAGTCTCAGGGATAAAATAAGTCTCACAGGTAAAATAAGTCTCAGGGGTAAAAAAAGTCTCACGGGTTAAAAAACATCTGACGGGTGAAAAGTCTCAGAGGTAAAAAGTCCCATAGGTAAAAAATGTCTCACGTGAAAAAAGTCTGACGGGTAAAAAAAGTCATGGGTAAAAACAGTCTCACAGGTAAAAAAAGATTCGGGTAAAAAGTCTAGCAGGTAGAAAAGTCGCACAGGTAGAAAAAGTCTCATGGGTAAAAAATTCCCGCAGGTAAAAATCTCAGGGGTAAAATAAGTCTCAGGGGTAAAATATGTCTCATGGGTAAAAAAAGTCTCACAGGTAAAAAAAGTATCACGGGTGAAAAAAGTCTCACAGGCAAAAAAACGTCTCAGAGGCAAAAAGTCCCATAGGTAAAAAATGTCTCACGGGAAAAAAGTCTGACGGGTAAAAAAAGTCATGGTTAAAAAAAAGTCTCACAGGTAAAAAAAGTCTCATAGGTAAAAAAAGATTCGGGTAAAAAGTCTAGCAGGTAGAAAAGTCTTATGGGTAGAAAAAGTCTCATGGGTAAAAAATTCCCGCAGGTAAAAAGTCTCAGGGGTAAAATAAGTCTCATGGGTAAAAAAACTCTCAGGGGTAAAATAAGTCTCATGGGTAAAAAAAGATTTGCGTAAAAAGTCTAGCAGGTAGAAAAGTCGCACAGGTCGAAAAAGTCTCATGGGTAAAAAATTCCCACAGGTAAAAAGTCTCAGGGGTAAAATAAGTCTCACAGGTAAAAAAAGTCTCACAGGTAAAAAAAGTCTCACGGGTTAAAAAACATCTGACGGGTGAAAAGTCTCAGAGGTAAAAAGTCCCATAGGTAAAAAATGTCTCACGTGAAAAAAGTCTTACGGGTAAAAAAAGTCATGGGTAAAAAAAGTCTCACAGGTAAAAAAAGATTCGGGTAAAATGTCTAGCAGGTAGAAAAGTCTCACAGGTAGAAAAAGTCTCATGGGTAAAAAATTCCCGCAGGTAAAATGTCTCAGGGGGAAAATAAGTCTCAGGGGTAAAATAAGTCTCAGGGGTAAAATAAGTCTCAGGGGTAAAAAAAGTCTCACGAGTTAAAAAACATCTGACGGGTAAAAAGTCTCAGAGGTAAAAAGTCCCATATGAAAAAAATGTCTCAAGTGAAAAAAGTCTGCCGGGTAAAAAAGTCATGGGTAAAAAAAGTCTCAGAGGTAAAAAAAGATTCGGGTAAAAAGTCTAGCAGGTAGAAAAGTCTTATGGGTAGAAAAAGTCTCATGGGTAAAAAATTCCCGCAGGTAAAAAGTCTCAGGGGTAAAATAAGTCTCAGGGATAAAATAAGTCTCACAGGTAAAATAAGTCTCAGGGGTAAAAAAAGTCTCACGGGTTAAAAAACATCTGACGGGTGAAAAGTCTCAGAGGTAAAAAGTCCCATAGGTAAAAAATGTCTCACGTGAAAAAAGTCTGACGGGTAAAAAAAGTCATGGGTAAAAAAAGTCTCACAGGTAAAAAAAGATTCGGGTAAAAAGTCTAGCAGGTAGAAAAGTCGCACAGGTAGAAAAAGTCTCATGGGTAAAAAATTCCCGCAGGTAAAAATCTCAGGGGTAAAATAGGTCTCAGGGGTAAAAAAAGTCTCAGAGGTAAAAAAAGTATCACGGGTGAAAAAAGTCTCACAGGCAAAAAACCGTCTCAGAGGCAAAAAGTCCCATAGGTAAAAAATGTCTCACGGGAAAAAAGTCTGACGGGTAAAAAAAGTCATGGGTAAAAAAAAGTCTCACAGGTAAAAAAAGTCTCAGAGGTAAAAAATGATTCGGGTAAAAAGTCTAGCAGGTAGAAAAGTCTTATGGGTAGAAAAAGTCTCATGGGTAAAAAATTCCCGCAGGTAAAAAGTCTCAGGGGTAAAATAAGTCTCATGGGTAAAATAAGTCTCAGGGGTAAAATAAGTCTCACAGGTAAAAAAAGATTCGGGTAAAAAGTCTAGCAGGTAGAAAAGAATCACAGGTAGAAAAAGTCTCATGGGTAAAAAATTCCCGCAGGTAAAAATCTCAGGGGTAAAATAAGTCTCAGGGGTAAAATATGTCTCATGGGTAAAAAAAGTCTCACAGGTAAAAAAAGTATCACGGGTGAAAAAAGTCTCACAGGCAAAAAAACGTCTCAGAGGCAAAAAGTCCCATAGGTAAAAAATGTCTCACGGGAAAAAAGTCTGACGGGTAAAAAAAGTCATGGTTAAAAAAAAGTCTCACAGGTAAAAAAAGTCTCATAGGTAAAAAAAGATTCGGGTAAAAAGTCTAGCAGGTAGAAAAGTCTTATGGGTAGAAAAAGTCTCATGGGTAAAAAATTCCCGCAGGTAAAAAGTCTCAGGGGTAAAATAAGTCTCATGGGTAAAAAAACTCTCAGGGGTAAAATAAGTCTCATGGGTAAAAAAAGATTTGCGTAAAAAGTCTAGCAGGTAGAAAAGTCGCACAGGTCGAAAAAGTCTCATGGGTAAAAAATTCCCACAGGTAAAAAGTCTCAGGGGTAAAATAAGTCTCAGGGGTAAAATAAGTCTCACAGGTAAAAAAAGTCTCACAGGTAAAAAAAGTCTCACGGGTTAAAAAACATCTGACGGGTGAAAAGTCTCAGAGGTAAAAAGTCCCATAGGTAAAAAATGTCTCACGTGAAAAAAGTCTTACGGGTAAAAAAAGTCATGGGTAAAAAAAGTCTCACAGGTAAAAAAAGATTCGGGTAAAATGTCTAGCAGGTAGAAAAGTCTCACAGGTAGAAAAAGTCTCATGGGTAAAAAATTCCCGCAGGTAAAATGTCTCAGGGGGAAAATAAGTCTCAGGGGTAAAATAAGTCTCAGGGGTAAAATAAGTCTCAGGGGTAAAAAAAGTCTCACGAGTTAAAAAACATCTGACGGGTAAAAAGTCTCAGAGGTAAAAAGTCCCATATGAAAAAAATGTCTCAAGTGAAAAAAGTCTGCCGGGTAAAAAAGTCATGGGTAAAAAAAGTCTCAGAGGTAAAAAAAGATTCGGGTAAAAAGTCTAGCAGGTAGAAAAGTCTTATGGGTAGAAAAAGTCTCATGGGTAAAAAATTCCCGCAGGTAAAAAGTCTCAGGGGTAAAATAAGTCTCAGGGATAAAATAAGTCTCACAGGTAAAATAAGTCTCAGGGGTAAAAAAAGTCTCACGGGTTAAAAAACATCTGACGGGTGAAAAGTCTCAGAGGTAAAAAGTCCCATAGGTAAAAAATGTCTCACGTGAAAAAAGTCTGACGGGTAAAAAAAGTCATGGGTAAAAACAGTCTCACAGGTAAAAAAAGATTCGGGTAAAAAGTCTAGCAGGTAGAAAAGTCGCACAGGTAGAAAAAGTCTCATGGGTAAAAAATTCCCGCAGGTAAAAATCTCAGGGGTAAAATAGGTCTCAGGGGTAAAAAAAGTCTCAGAGGTAAAAAAAGTATCACGGGTGAAAAAAGTCTCACAGGCAAAAAACCGTCTCAGAGGCAAAAAGTCCCATAGGTAAAAAATGTCTCACGGGAAAAAAGTCTGACGGGTAAAAAAAGTCATGGGTAAAAAAAAGTCTCACAGGTAAAAAAAGTCTCAGAGATAAAAAATGATTCGGGTAAAAAGTCTAGCAGGTAGAAAAGTCTTATGGGTAGAAAAAGTCTCATGGGTAAAAAATTCCCGCAGGTAAAAAGTCTCAGGGGTAAAATAAGTCTCATGGGTAAAATAAGTCTCAGGGGTAAAATAAGTCTCACAGGTAAAAAAAGATTCGGGTAAAAAGTCTAGCAGGTAGAAAAGAATCACAGGTAGAAAAAGTCTCATGGGTAAAAAATTCCCGCAGGTAAAAATCTCAGGGGTAAAATAAGTCTCAGGGGTAAAATATGTCTCATGGGTAAAAAAAGTCTCACAGGTAAAAAAAGTATCACGGGTGAAAAAAGTCTCACAGGCAAAAAAACGTCTCAGAGGCAAAAAGTCCCATAGGTAAAAAATGTCTCACGGGAAAAAAGTCTGACGGGTAAAAAAAGTCATGGTTAAAAAAAAGTCTCACAGGTAAAAAAAGTCTCATAGGTAAAAAAAGATTCGGGTAAAAAGTCTAGCAGGTAGAAAAGTCTTATGGGTAGAAAAAGTCTCATGGGTAAAAAATTCCCGCAGGTAAAAAGTCTCAGGGGTAAAATAAGTCTCATGGGTAAAAAAACTCTCAGGGGTAAAATAAGTCTCATGGGTAAAAAAAGATTTGCGTAAAAAGTCTAGCAGGTAGAAAAGTCGCACAGGTCGAAAAAGTCTCATGGGTAAAAAATTCCCACAGGTAAAAAGTCTCAGGGGTAAAATAAGTCTCAGGGGTAAAATAAGTCTCACAGGTAAAAAAAGTCTCACAGGTAAAAAAAGTCTCACGGGTTAAAAAACATCTGACGGGTGAAAAGTCTCAGAGGTAAAAAGTCCCATAGGTAAAAAATGTCTCACGGGAAAAAAGTCTGACGGGTAAAAAAAGTCATGGGTAAAAAAAGTCTCACAGGTAAAAAAAGATTCGGGTAAAAAATCTAGCAGGTAGAAAAGTCTTATGGGTAGAAAAAGTCTCATGGGTAAAAAATTCCCGCAGGTAAAAATCTCAGGGGTAAAATAAGTCTCACGATTAAAATAAGTCTCATGGGTAAAAAAAGTCTCACAGGTAAAAAAAGTCTCACGGGTGAAAAAAGTCTCACAGGCAAAAAAACGTCTCAGAGGTAAAAAGTCCCATAGGTAAAAAATGTCTCACGTGAAAAAAGTCTGACGGGTAAAAAAAGTCATGGGTAAAAAAAAGTCTCACAGGTAAAAAAAGTCTCAGAGGTAAAAAAAGATTCGGGTAAAAAGTCTAGCAGGTAGAAAAGTCTTATGGGTAGAAAAAGTCTCATGGGTAAAAAATTCCCGCAGGTAAAAAGTCTCAGGGGTAAAATAAGTCTCAGGGGTAAAAAAACTCTCAGGGGTAAAATAAGTCTCATGGGTAAAAAAAGATTTGCGTAAAAAGTCTAGCAGGTAGAAAAGAATCACAGGTAGAAAAAGTCTCATGGGTAGAATATTCCCGCATGTAAAAATCTCAGGGGTAAAATAAGTCTCAGGGGTAAAATAAGTCTCATGGGTACAATAAGTCTGACGGGTAAAAAAAGTCTCATGGGTTAAAAAAGTCTCAGAGGTAAAAAAAGATTCGGGTAAAATGTCTAGCAGGTAGAAAAGTCTCACAGGTAGAAAAAGTCTCATGGGTAAAAAATTCCCGCAGGTAAAAAGTCTCAGAGGCAAAATAAGTCTCACAGGTAAAATAAGTCTCACAGGTAAAATAAGTCTCAGGGATAAAAAAAGTCTCATGGGTTAAAAAACATCTCATGGGTAAAAAGTCTCAGAGGTAAAAAGTCCCATATGAAAAAAATATCTCACGTGAAAAAAATCTGCCGGGTAAAAAAGTCATGGGTAAAAAAAGTCTCACAGGTAAAAAAAGTCTCAGAGGTAAAAAAAGATTCGGGTAAAAAGTCTAGCAGGTAGAAAAGTCTCACAGGTAGAAAAAGACTCATGGATAAAAAATTCCCGCAGGTAAAAAGTCTCAGGGGTAAAATAAGTCTCAGGGGTAAAATAAGTCTCAGGGGTAAAAAAAGTCTCACGGGTTAAAAAACATCTGACGGGGGAAAAGTCTCAGAGGTAGAAAGTCCCATATGTAAAAAATGTCTCACGTGAAAAAAGTCTGACGGGTAAAAAAAGTCATGGGTAAAAAAAGTCTCACAGGTAAAAAAAGTCTCAGAGGTAAAAAAAGATTCGGGTAAAATGTCTAGCAGGTAGAAAAGTCGCACAGGTCGAAAAAGTCTCATGGGTAAAAAATTCCCGCAGGTAAATAGTCTCAGGGGTAAAATAAGTCTCAGGGGTAAAAAAAGTCTCACGGGTAAAAAAAGTCTCACGGGTTAAAAAACATCTGATGGGTAAAAAGTCTCAGAGGTAAAAAGTCCCATATGAAAAAAATATCTCATGTGAAAAAAGTCTGCCGGGTAAAAAAGTCATGGGTAAGAAAAGTCTCAGAGGTAAATAAAGATTCGGGTAAAAAGTCTAGCAGGTAGAAAAGTCTCACAGGTAGAAAAAGTCTCATGGGTAAAAAATTCCCACAGGTAAAAAGTCTCACGGGTAAAATAAGTCTCAGGGGTAAAAAAAGTCTCACGGGTTAAAAAACATCTGACGGGTGAAAAGTCTCAGAGGTAAAAAGTCCCATAGGTAAAAAATGTCTCACGTGAAAAAAGTCTGACGGGTAAAAAAAGTCATGGGTAAAAAAAGGCTCAGAGGTAAAAAAAGATTCGGGTAAAAAGTCTAGCAGGTAGAAAAGTCGCACAGGTAGAAAAAGTCTCATGGGTAAAAAATTCCCGCAGGTAAAAATCTCATGGGTAAAATAAGTCTCAGGGGTAAAATATGTCTCATGGGTAAAAAAAGTCTCACAGGTAAAAAAAGTATCACGGGTGAAAAAAGTCTCACAGGCAAAAAAACGTCTCAGAGGCAAAAAGTCCCATAGGTAAAAAATGTCTCACAGGAAAAAAGTCTGACGGGTAAAAAAAGTCATGGGTAAAAAAAAGTCTCACAGGTAAAAAAAGTCTCAGAGGTAAAAAAAGATTCGGGTAAAAAGTCTAGCAGGTAGAAAAGTCTTATGGGTAGAAAAAGTCTCATGGGTAAAAAATTCCTGCAGGTAAAAAGTCTCAGGGGTAAAATAAGTCTCATGGGTAAAAAAACTCTCAGGGGTAAAATAAGTCTCATGGGTAAAAAAGGATTTGCGTAAAAAGTCTAGCAGGTAGAAAAGTCGCACAGGTCGAAAAAGTCTCATGGGTAAAAAATTCCCACAGGTAAAAAGTCTCAGGGGTAAAATAAGTCTCAGGGGTAAAATAAGTCTCACAGGTAAAAAAAGTCTCACAGGTAAAAAAAGTCTCACGGGTTAAAAAACATCTGACGGGTGAAAAGTCTCAGAGGTAAAAAGTCCCATAGGTAAAAAATGTCTCACGGGAAAAAAGTCTGACGGGTAAAAAAAGTCATGGGTAAAAAAAGTCTCACAGGTAAAAAAAGATTCGGGTAAAAAATCTAGCAGGTAGAAAAGTCTTATGGGTAGAAAAAGTCTCATGGGTAAAAAATTCCCGCAGATAAAAATCTCAGGGGTACAATAAGTCTCAAAGGTAAAATAAGTCTCATGGGTAAAAAAAGTCTCACAGGTAAAAAAAGTCTCACGGGTGAAAAAAGTCTCACAGGCAAAAAAACGTCTCAGAGGTAAAAAGTCCCATAGGTAAAAAATGTCTCACGTGAAAAAAGTCTGACGGGTAAAAAAAGTCATGGGTAAAAAAAGTCTCACAGGTAAAAAAAGTCTCAGAGGTAAAAAAAGATTCGGGTAAAAAATCTAGCAGGTAGAAAAGTCTTATGGGTAGAAAAAGTCTCATGGGTAAAAAATTCCCGCAGGTAAAAATCTCAGGGGTAAAATAAGTCTCACGATTAAAATAAGTCTCATGGGTAAAAAAAGTCTCACAGGTAAAAAAAGTCTCACGGGTGAAAAAAGTCTCACAGGCAAAAAAACGTCTCAGAGGTAAAAAGTCCCATAGGTAAAAAATGTCTCACGTGAAAAAAGTCTGACGGGTAAAAAAAGTCATGGGTAAAAAAAAGTCTCACAGGTAAAAAAAGTCTCAGAGGTAAAAAAAGATTCGGGTAAAAAGTCTAGCAGGTAGAAAAGTCTTATGGGTAGAAAAAGTCTCATGGGTAAAAAATTCCCGCAGGTAAAAAGTCTCAGGGGTAAAATAAGTCTCAGGGGTAAAAAAACTCTCAGGGGTAAAATAAGTCTCATGGGTAAAAAAAGATTTGCGTAAAAAGTCTAGCAGGTAGAAAAGAATCACAGGTAGAAAAAGTCTCATGGGTAGAATATTCCCGCATGTAAAAATCTCAGGGGTAAAATAAGTCTCAGGGGTAAAATAAGTCTCATGGGTACAATAAGTCTGACGGGTAAAAAAAGTCTCATGGGTTAAAAAAGTCTCAGAGGTAAAAAAAGATTCGGGTAAAATGTCTAGCAGGTAGAAAAGTCTCACAGGTAGAAAAAGTCTCATGGGTAAAAAATTCCCGCAGGTAAAAAGTCTCAGAGGCAAAATAAGTCTCACAGGTAAAATAAGTCTCACAGGTAAAATAAGTCTCAGGGATAAAAAAAGTCTCATGGGTTAAAAAACATCTCATGGGTAAAAAGTCTCAGAGGTAAAAAGTCCCATATGAAAAAAATATCTCACGTGAAAAAAGTCTGCCGGGTAAAAAAGTCATGGGTAAAAAAAGTCTCACAGGTAAAAAAAGTCTCAGAGGTAAAAAAAGATTCGGGTAAAAAGTCTAGCAGGTAGAAAAGTCTCACAGGTAGAAAAAGACTCATGGATAAAAAATTCCCGCAGGTAAAAAGTCTCAGGGGTAAAATAAGTCTCAGGGGTAAAATAAGTCTCAGGGGTAAAAAAAGTCTCACGGGTTAAAAAACATCTGACGGGGGAAAAGTCTCAGAGGTAGAAAGTCCCATATGTAAAAAATGTCTCACGTGAAAAAAGTCTGACGGGTAAAAAAAGTCATGGGTAAAAAAAGTCTCACAGGTAAAAAAAGTCTCAGAGGTAAAAAAAGATTCGGGTAAAATGTCTAGCAGGTAGAATAGTCGCACAGGTCGAAAAAGTCTCATGGGTAAAAAATTCCCGCAGGTAAATAGTCTCAGGGGTAAAAAAAGTCTCACAGGTAAAAAAAGTCTCATGGGTTAAAAAACATCTGATGGGTAAAAAGTCTCAGAGGTAAAAAGTCCCATATGAAAAAAATATCTCATGTGAAAAAAGTCTGCCGGGTAAAAAAGTCATGGGTAAGAAAAGTCTCAGAGGTAAATAAAGATTCGGGTAAAAAGTCTAGCAGGTAGAAAAGTCTCACAGGTAGAAAAAGTCTCATGGGTAAAAAATTCCCGCAGGTAAATAGTCTCAGGGGTAAAATAAGTCTCAGGGGTAAAAAAAGTCTCACAGGTAAAAAAAGTCTCAGAGGTAAAAAAAGATTCGGGAAAAATGTCTAGCAGGTAGAAAAGTCGCACAGGTCGAAAAAGTCTCATGGGTAAAAAATTCCCGCAGGTAAAAAGTCTCAGGGGTAAAATAAGTCTCAGGGGTAAAATAAGTCTCAGGGGTAAAAAAAGTCTCACAGGTAAAAAAAGTCTCACAGGTTAAAAAATATCTGATGGGTAAAAAGTCTCAGAGGTAAAAAGTCCCATATGAAAAAAATATCTCACGTGAAAAAAGTCTGCCGGGTAAAAAAGTCATGGGTAAAAAATGTCTCAGAGGTAAAAAAAGATTCGGGTAAAAAGTCTAGCAGGTAGAAAAGTCTCACAGGTAGAAAAAGTCTCATGGGTAAAAAATTCCCACAGGTAAAAAGTCTCAGGGGTAAAATAAGTCTCAGGGGTAAAATAAGTCTCACAGGTAAAATAAGTCTCAGGGGTAAAAAAAGTCTCACGGGTTAAAAAACATCTGACGGGTGAAAAGTCTCAGAGGTAAAAAGTCCCATAGGTAAAAAATGTCTCACGTGAAAAAAGTCTGACGGGTAAAAAAAGTCATGGGTAAAAAAAAGTCTCACAGGTAAAAAAAGTCTCAGAGGTAAAAAAAGATTCGGGTTAAAAGTCTAGCAGGTAGAAAAGTCTTATGGGTAGAAAAAGTCACATGGGTAAAAAATTCCCGCAGGTAAAAAGTCTCAGGGGTAAAATAAGTCTCACAGGTAAAAAAACTCTCAGGGGTAAAATAAGTCTCAAGGGTAAAAAAAGATTTGCGTAAAAAGTCTAGCAGATAGTAAAGTCGCACAGGTCGAAAAAGTCTCATGGGTAAAAAATTCCCACAGGTAAAAAGTCTCAGGGGTAAAATAAGTCTCAGGGGTAAAATAAGTCTCACAGGTAAAAAAAATCTCACGGGTTAAAAAACATCTGATGGGTAAAAAGTCTCAGAGGTAAAAAGTCCCATATGAAAAAAATATCTCACGTGAAAAAAGTCTGCCGGGTAAAAAAGTCATGGGTAAAAAAAGTCTCAGAGGTAAAAAAAGATTCGGGTAAAAAGTCTAGCAGGTAGAAAAGTCTCACAGGTAGAAAAAGTCTCATGGGTAAAAAATTCCCGCAGGTAAAAATCTCAGGAGTAAAATAAGACTCAGGGGTAAAATAAGTCTCACAGGTAAAATAAGTCTCACAGGTAAAAAAAGTCTCACGGGTTAAAAAACATCTGACGGGTAAAAAGTCTCAGAGGTAAAAAGTCCCATATGAAAAAAATAGCTCACGTGAAAAAAGTCTTCCGGGTAAAAAAGTCATGGGTTAAAAAAGTCTCACAGGTAAAAAAAGATTCGGGTAAAAAGTCTAGCAGGTAGAAAAGTCTCACAGGTAGAAAAAGTCTCATGGGTAAAAAATTCCCGCAGGTAAAAAGTCTCAGGGGTAAAATAAGTCTCACAGGTAAAATAAGTCTCAGGGGTAAAAAAAGTCTCACGGGTTAAAAAACTTCTGACGGGTGAAAAGTCTCAGAGGTAAAAAGTCCCATAGGTAAAAAATGTCTCACGTGAAAAAAGTCTGACGGGTAAAAAAAGTCATGGGTAAAAGAAGTCTCAGAGGTAAAAAAAGATTCGGGTAAAAAGTCTAGCAGGTAGAAAAGTCGCACAGGTAGAAAAAGTCTCATGGGTAAAAAATTCCCGCAGGTAAAAATCTCAGGGGTAAAATAAGTCTCATGGGTAAAATATGTCTCATGGGTAAAAAAAGTCTCACAGGTAAAAAAAGTATCACGGGTGAAAAAAGTCTCACAGGCAAAAAAACGTCTCAGAGGCAAAAGGTCCCATAGGTAAAAAATGTCTCACGGGAAAAAAGTCTGACGGGTAAAAAAAGTCATGGTTAAAAAAAAGTCTCACAGGTAAAAAAAGTCTCAGAGGTAAAAAAAGATTCGGGTAAAAAGTCTAGCAGGTAGAAAAGTCTTATGGGTAGAAAAAGTCTCATGGGTAAAAAATTCCCGCAGGTAAAAAGTCTCAGGGGTAAAATAAGTCTCAGGGGTAAAAAAAGTCTCACGGGTTAAAAAACATCTGACGGGGGAAAAGTCTCAGAGGTAAAAAGTCCCATATGTAAAAAATGTCTCACGTGAAAAAAGTCTGACGGGTAAAAAAAGTCATGGGTAAAAAAAGTCTCACAGGTAAAAAAAGTCTCAGAGGTAAAAAAAGATTCGGGTAAAAAGTCTAGCAGGTAGAAAAGTCTTATGGGTAGAAAAAGTCTCATGGGTAAAAAATTCCCGCAGGTAAAAAGTCTCAGAGGTACAATAAGTCTCATGGGTAAAAAAAGTCTCAGGGGTAAAATAAGTCTCATGGGTAAAAAAAGATTTGCGTAAAAAGTCTAGCAGGTACAAAAGTCGCACAGGTAGAAAAAGTCTCATGGGTAAAAAATTCCCGCATGTAAAAATCTCAGGGGTAAAATAAGTCTCAGGAGTAAAATAAGTCTCACAGGTAAAATAAGTCTCAGGGGTAAAAAAAGTCTTACGGGTTAAAAAACATCTGACGGGGGAAAAGTCTCAGAGGTAAAAAGTCCCATAGGTAAAAAATGTCTCACGTGAAAAAAGTCTGACGGGTAAAAAAAGTCATGGGTAAAAAAAGTCTCACAGGTAAAAAAAGATTCGGGTAAAAAGTCTAGCTTGTAGAAAAATCGCACAGGTAGAAAAAGTCTCATGGGTAAAAAATTCCCGCAGGTAAAAATCTCAGGGGTAAAATAAGTCTCAGGGGTAAAATATGTCTCATGGGTAAAAAAAGTCTCACAGGTAAAAAAAGTATCACGGGTGAAAAAAGTCTCACAGGCAAAAAAACGTCTCAGAGGTAAAAAAAGATTCGGGTAAAAAGTCTAGCAGGTAGAAAAGTCTTATGGGTAGAAAAAGTCTCATGGGTAAAAAATTCCCGCAGGTAAAAAGTCTCAGGGGTAAAATAAGTCTCATTGGTAAAAAAACTCTCAGGGGTAAAATAAGTCTCATGGGTTAAAAAAAGATTCGGGTAAAAAGTCTAGCAGGTAGTAAAGTCGCACAGGTCGAAAAAGTCTCATGGGTAAAAAATTCCCACAGGTAAAAAGTCTCAGGGGTAAAATAAGTCTCAGGGGTAAAATAAGTCTCACAGGTAAAAAAAGTCTCAGGGGTAAAAAAAGTCTCATGGATCAAAAAACATCTGACGGGTAAAAAGTCTCAGAGGTAAAAAGTCCCATATGAAAAAAATATCTCACGTGAAAAAAGTCTGCTGGGTAAAAAAGTCATGGGTAAAAAAAGTCTCAGAGGTAAAAAAAGATTCGGGTAAAAAGTCTAGCAGGTAGAAAAGTCT